>NC_068357.1:97892816-98212816 GCF_020536995.1 Dreissena polymorpha
ACATCAAATTGCCACTTTCATGCAGAAGCAAGGTGCCTGGAAACCATGTTTTTACATTGGTAACTTACCAAGTACTAAACAGCAATGGAGAAAATTGGGGGTCAAATGATTAGATTTTTGTAGTAGTCCAATGTTCGTACGCCCTTTCAAATTTCCAACAGAAATACTGACCGGAGCAAGCATTACACCTGTTTTCGAATGACATTAATTCTACTTCCTGTATGCAGCTATAGTTACGATACCAATGTTTTGGTAACCTACAAACATCCAAGAAAAGTCACCACAACTCAAACCTGACATTCATTATTATTTAGGCACTCAAAATTCGCATTGGTGGCTTAAAAGTGTGGGGTGCAGCCTTTACCTGTTTCGCTGGCGCGGGCACATTGTCGATACAGTCTATAAACTAGCCGTGGCTAAATTCGTTAAAAGGGGAGTAACAAGTCAGCTCATTGAAATTAAAAGGTCAAAATCAACTATTTGTTTGACAGATAATTCCTTCCATGGAAAGTCTGTGACGATTCTTTTATCATTTTAATACGCTAAACAGTTAAATCACAGCAAACATTAAGCAATCTAAACAAAATTAAGCGCAAGTTTAGCGACGTCATTTAAAATGAGTTTTTCTCATTATGACGCTTGCCGAATTAGTACCAAAAGTCTCAGAACACGCCACGATTAAATAACTATACATACAACCCCCACATACACTTATTAAAATATCATTATATGTACCTTAGCAATTAATTTATGTGACACCGTAGTCAAGTCTTTCTTTATATTTTCCAAAATAGTGTTGGTAAAATGAAATAAAACTGGAGCATGTTGAAAAGGTACTAATGATAATATCTAAGGCATTAAAATTACATTCGTATGCAAATGTGCCCACATAACTTACTAAATGCCTCTTCAAAGCAATGAAATTGCAACAAAATGGCTGGAAATTAGGTTTTTTGTCACAAAAAAATAATTATAAAGTTGCTGCTCATATAAGGTTTCCTATTTTTCTCCAGATGGTATCCATGTTTTCCCAACATGGTCGTTAAAAACGCAAATTTCTCCACAAGAAATAATTTTCTGGAGAAACCCTGCTGATATGTTATGGCAGACATGTGTAAGTTTGTATAAATCCTTTAATTGATGTAGTGGCTTGCAAATTAAAGCGGTTTTTCTCCCCTAAATGTTTGAACATTGCACATTTTGCCCAATCTTCTACTTCAGGGAGCCACATTTCGCTCATTTTTTCAGAACTGTGTCAGGATTTTTTCCACATGTAGGCCAATACCTTTGTTATCAATGTTAATACACAGTTGTTTGAAATTGGACTTTGAAAATTTGTAATTTTTCAAATTTACTTAGCCTATGTAAGTTCACGCTAAATTTCACAAAGCTGCTCGAATGGTATTACGCTGATCACAAGATATCGGGTTTCCTGGGGTGTTGATTTGAATTCAGAAGTCATTATTGTGTAGTTTATAAGCGATGAGAATAAATGTAAAATAAGGATCTTTGTTCATAGACCAATATTATTACTTTACAAATATGTAAACAAAACGACGTTTTGCTTGTGAAATGCTTAAATTAATCATAACTAGAAATGGCGCGGCAGAGGCCGACGCGTATCCCCACGCCGCATGTTTGACCCAGGGGCGCCCCATGGTTGGTAATGGGTCCATGCATAGTTGAGATTGACCGTATTGTCATAAAAGAAGTTCAGTATCAATTAGAAGTGAATCGGTGTAGAAATGAAGAAATTATAGTAATAGACAATTTTAGGTGGGTGTGGCCTATTATGGGCGGGGCGCCCCAGGGTTGGTAAAGGGGCCATACGTAGTTGAGATTGGCCGCATTGTCATAAGAGATGTTCAGTATCAATTTAAAGTAATCGGTGTAGAAATGAAGAAATTATAGTAAAAGGCAATTTTGGGTGGGCGTGGCCTATGTGTGTGGGGCGCCCCAGGGTTGTTAATGGCGCCATGCATAGTTGAGATTGGCTGTATTGTCATAAAAGAGGTTCAGTATCAATTTGAAGTGAATCGGTGTAGAAATGAAGATATTATATTAAAAGGCAATTTTGGGTGGGCGTGACCTATGTGGGCGGGGCGCCCCAGGGTTGGTTATGGGGCCATGCATAGTTGAGATTAACTGTATTGTCATAAGAGAGGTTCAGTATCAATTTGAAGTGAATCGGTGTACAAATGACGAAATTTTAATAAAAGGCAATTTTGGGTGGGCGTGGCCTATGTGGGTATGGCCTATTATAGGCGGGGCGCCCCAGGGTTGGTAATGGGGCCATACATAGTTTAGATTGACCGTATTGTCATAAGATAAGTTCAGTATCAATTAGAAGTGAATCGGTGTAGAAATGAAGAAATTATAGTTAAAGACAATTTTGGGTGGGTGTGGCCTATTATGGGCGGGGCGCCCCAGGGTTGGTAATGGGGCCTTACATAGTTGAGATTGACCGTATTGTCATAAGAGATGTTCAGTATCAATTTGAAGTAGATCGGTGTAGAAATGAAGAAATGATAGTAAAAGGCAATTTTGGATGGGCGTGGCCTATGTGGGCGGGGCGCCCCAGGGTTGGTAATGGCGCCATGCATAGTTGAGATTGACCGTTTTGTCATAAAAGAGGTTCAGTATCAATTTGAAGTGAATCGGTGTAGAAATGAAGAAATTATAGTAAAAGACAATGTTGGGTGGGCGTTGCCTATGTGGGCGGGGCGCCCCAGGGTTTGTAATGGGGCCATGCATAGTTGAGATTAACTGTACTGTCATAAGAGAGGTTCTGTATGAATTTGAAGTGAATCGGTGTAGAAATGAAGATATTAAAGTAAAAGGCAATTTTGGGTGGTCGTGGCCTATGTGGGGGTTGCCTATGTGGGCGGGGCGCCCCAGGGAGGGTAATTGGGCCATGCATAGCTGAGATTGACCGTATTGTCATAAGAGATGTTCAGTATCAATTTGAAGTGAATCGGTGTAGAAATGAAGAAATTATAGTAAATGGCAATTTGAGTTGGGCGTGGCCTATGTGCGTGATGCCCTAGGGTTGGTAATGGGGCCATGCATAGCTGAGATTGACCGTATTGTCATAAGAGAGGTTCAGTATCAATTTGAAGTGAATCGGTGCAGAAATGAAGAAGTTAATGTAAAATAACATTTAAAAAATGAGTGAAAATCTCTTACCCGGCCCCGCCCCAACCCCCATAACTTTTGACACAGGGATCAGATAAAAATTCCGTCACTGTCACCGTCGCACATATGCTCATAGCTACCATGTATGTAAGTTTCAAGGTTCTAGTGCTTATAGTGTAGGAGGAGCAGGTGGCCAGGACGGACGGACGGACGAACAGACCGACGCACATCAATGCAATATGCTCACTTTTTCTCCAAAAAACGTGGGCATAACAAGTATACAGTATAACTATTAATATAATTATCTGGGCAAAGCATCGTCCAAACAAAACATGCTGTTCGTTAATTGTATTCATTTTAATTATCTTGACATGAATGAAGATAATATTTGGTTATATATGGAAAAATAAAACGCAGTAACGATCTAGTAAATGTTGCATTTTGTATCTAGCTTTTCAGTTACTAATGAAGCAAGTATGACGAACATTTGTCAACATATTTTATGACAGTGGAACTCAATTGTGTGAAGTACTCTACCAGTAAAGTAGTTAGTTTCCGAAATCGTATAATTATTACTAGTAAATAAGGAGCTATTATTACAGAGCGGTAATGACAACATATTAATAAAATGAGTTTCTAGAAGCATATGTGAGTTGAGGTCTTTATTTGTCGTTAAGCGCTAGATTGGTCAAGTGAACAAAGATCAAGAAGTGAAAGTCGAGTCATGAAATATCTGGTTCGGTTAAGTCTTTGGTCAATACCGGTTGGTTTTCAAGTGTTCAAGTGGTGGATTCGCGGAGATCCGGAAATCAACTATTCACTCGATCGATGGTATATAATTTATTACGTCAGCGATGTTGGCTGGCCAGTATTTTCATCAATTATATTGACATGGCGTACACGCGGCAGCGAAATTTAACAACGCTTAGTACTGTAATATAAGTATTGATTTGTATCCCGAATTCACGCTGTTGCTCGTTGAATCTGTATTTGTTTGGAATGATATTAATTAATTCACTTAATTACCATTTATTAGATTTCATACAAGTGGTAGTGCATATGAACATTTTTCATTTCTTATTAATGTTAACAGATATTCAATCCGTCCATCCTTTCCTCAACCAACCAAGCCGTCCATCCCAATATGTATCGAAACTAGTGTTTATTTCTAGATATTTAGTCCATCGACGTTTCCTCCATTTTTCGTCTTTCTTACATCACGGTGTAGAAGAATATCGGTCGCCTTTCTGTCAAAATGCTGCCTATATGTTCATTCTTCGCTGGCTCTCTGTCATAAACAAGAAGAATAAAAGAATTGAATATTGTATGTGTGCCCTTTTTTAGCTGTAAATATTTCATTTTTGACGATGCTGCGAAGCATCGTCTAAGTTATCATATCATGAAAAATTTCTTTACAATGGCAACCTATGTAAAAGACCGAGCCAGTCCGATTGAGATAGCTCGATTTTTCTTATCGGCATACCTCGCTGATTATCATTGATAAAGGTATAAGAAGCTCAGCTATAAATAGGACAGCATATTCTGGGAAAAGATTTAATAATAGTTTGAAAACGTTAATTTTAAATCAGTTATATTCAATCCATTATATGTTTATAGATCAATGAAACAACTATTCATTTTCTGTATTGTATTTGACATTTGTCGTGATTCAGTAAATAAATTGCGAATTAAACGTGTATAATTAACTTTCAACGCGATCATGAGTGTAAAGAAAACGAATTATTTCGAACCTGCCATTTGTAAACGTTGTAGCGACTATGGTATATAAACAGCATAATAGCCATATCATATCTGTGATACTCGCTCTTCTGCGTGCTTTCTCATTTTGCATATTTTATAAACTTTCAAACATAAATTACAGAGCCACATCAGTGCACATACTATGTTTGACAATTCATTCGTTTGTTGGATATTGTTTGCTGTTTTAAACACATGTTAGGTCATATCGCGGAGATTTAGTTAACCTTACCATGTGTTCATGGGCGAACTCACGTATTCAAGTGCTCTTCAAGTACGAATGTGTGCTCATATCCACTTTCGATCGGGAATCATCATGAAATTATTGCCGTAATTAACGAACAAACATGCCTAAGCTTATTGAATTAGAGAAAAAGAACAATAATCAAAAGAGAAAAAGTATATGTTCATGCACATGGGATTGTGAAATCACGTCCGTACACATAGCATCATTAACTTAGGAAAGGAAACAACGAAATATAAAGTTTGGTATGATATACATGTAAAATTAAAGAGCATGGTGTAATTAAAGAGCATGTCAAGTTTTGAATTTATATGCTGAAACGTAATTTTATAACCCACATACATTTTACTGTAACAGACAGTTTTTTAAGATAAGTGTTACAGAAAATACACGTCGAATACCTTTTTAAAGATATTTCTTGTTATATTTGATCGAGAATGTAACCCGCCTCCCAGTTTCGCTGAAAGAATCAAGTTCCCCACGGGTACTACTTCCCCGTACCCCCAATTTTTTTTTCGTAACGTACATTTTATGTACCAAATTTTTTTCGTACCCATTTTTTTTCGTACCCAAATTTTTGCTCGTAACCAATTTTTTTTTCGTACCCAACTTTTTTCGTACCCAAATTTTTTTCGTAACCAAATCTTTTTATGTACTTATTTTTTTTTTGGCGTAATTGTTGTACCCAAAATTTTCGTACCAATTTTTTTCCTACCCAAAATGTTCGTACCCACATACACAATTGTGGTGATGTAGATAAACTTAAATAGATGCTTTAATATCAATCCTCTTCAAAAGCATCGTCACACCAGTACTTCAGTACTTTGCTTAAATATGTTTGCACACAATTTTTTGCTTTTGGCTATTGGCGAAAATTGAAAGATAAAAATTGCTATCAAATGAATAAATGTTGATACCAGGGCTCAGTGAACCAGGAAGCAACTAGTCCGAGTCAATGGACAGGGACGGAATGATACTTATTGACTGATTCATCCACTTGTAAAAAGCCGTTTTAAAAGGACCAAATATACAATGGGCCTTTTTTATAATCTGAGCCTAGCCGGCGACAAGTTACATGACTGGTACTAGAAAATCCATGGACTCGTGGCAGTTTACCGAATCTTTCGTTTTTGCATTAAATACTGTAAACACGTTGTGTTCATTATTTCTGCAATTCATCAACGCGATCTTCATTACTGACGGATTTATACATGTACATTAAGATACTTTAAATATGTAGCCGATAGCGTTAGTCAAAATAATTACGTTAAAAGTCCCCTTTTGCCTTAAAAGTTTGATATTTACATCCAATATTCTGACATTTTAAATTTTTACTATCAATACTTTTAACAAGTGTTGAACTCATTTTACTGAGAAAAATAAAAATGTCCCGTGCCAGAAAAGTGAGCCGATCGAGAGGCTTTCCGTGCCACAACGGAAGCGAAAGTAGGCATTTTTTAAGTAAAATTGATGAACATAACTATATAGCGAACATTAACGTAAAGATTTGATCATTAAAAAAATTATCAATAACACTAAATATTTGACATATTACGAAAAAGATTTGTTAAAAAGTCATCAAAGTGGCATGTATGCACGATTGTTCCACCACCCTCGTCATCATTCCATCTTCGATAGAGTTTGTTATCAGTGTTTGGACCTGCGGAATACTGTGAACCTGTAGCTGGATATATGCTTCAACTCATGAACCACCTCTTTTTATGCACACATGTGTTTACGGGTTTTAATTTTAGATTTTCTTACCAATTTTGCGAATTCCGAGCATCCATTTTTCTCGTTTATGACAGTGAGGCAGCGAAGAATGAACAGATAGGCAGCATTTTGACAGAAAGGCGTCCGATATTCTTCTACACCGTGTATATAATCGTCATGATTATTGATACCGATGAGCAAAAGACTGCAATCCACTCTATGTTTGGTGGCATGTGAGGTCAATAAAGTCGTGTTTATAAACTATTTACCTTGGGGTGAGTCTAAAATATACAGTCTCGCTCTAACAGCGAATATGTGATAAGAAAATGCACGGTTTCAATGTATTCGTTTCAATACATTGTAAATGTAGAGGGCCTATCCCACATCCGTAGCGAACGTGGGATCCCGAGTGTTTTATTCAGAGCGATCAATATTGTAATATAAGACATACATTGCATCATTTAATATGAAATCGCTTCCCCGATGACAGAAGATACGAGACGTTTAAAACATCGTATTTACCGTCCTGATCTTTGCATGTGTATAGTGAAAATTCGAATTTATTTTCTTATTGTTTTTGAATGGCAATTATAGAACGCCATGGCTGCCTTAACATGACAACGTATATTACATGACTAAATGTATCATAACACGATGTTGATTTTACATTATATGATGTTACTTTGGCATTATACGTTAATAATTAATGATAGTATAATTTACCATAATATGATGCTCCCTGTCCATAACATGATGCTCACTGTACATTTTATGGTGATAAGTGTCCATTATATGATGCTCACTGTACATTATATGGTGATAAGTTTCCATTACATGATGTTCACTGTACTTTATATGGTGATTAGTTTCCATTATATGCTGCTCATTTCACAATACATGGTGATAAGTGTCCATTATATGCTGCTCACTGTACATTATATGGTGATAAGTGTCCATTATATGCTGCTCACTGTACATTATATGGTGATAAGTGTCCATTATATGCTGCTCACTGTACATTATATGGTGATAAGTGTCCATTATATGCTGCTCACTGTACATTATATGGTGATTAGTTTCCATTATATAATGCTCATTTCACAATACATGATGATAAGTGTCCATTATATGATGCTCATTTCACAATACATGGTGATAAGTGTCCATTATATGATGCTCATTTCACAATACATGATGATAAGTGTCCATTATATGATGCTCACTGTATATTATGATGCTCAATCTCGATTATATGACGCTCGTTGTCCAATATATTATGCTGACTCTGAGTCTCCATTATATGGTGCTCACTTTTCATTATATTATGCTCAATTTCGATTATATGATGCTCACTGTTCACTATATGATGCTCACTCTTTCCATTATATAATGCTCACTGTTCACTATATGATATTCGCTCTCCATTATATGATGCTCACTCTCCATTATATGATGCTCACTTTCCATAATATGATGCTCACTGTTCACTACATGATGCTCACTCTCCATTATATCAGTATATGATGCTCACTCTCCATTATAGGACGATCAATCTCGATTTTATGATGCTCATGTTCAATTATATGATGCTCAATGTCAATTATATGATGCTCATTGTTCATTATACCATGATCAGTGTCCATTATATTATGCCGATTGTCCATTATTTGATGATTATTGTCCATTATATGATGCTCACTGTCCATTATATGTTGCTCATTGTTAAATATATGACTCAGTATGATGTTTGGTCGGTTTGTTATATTTTGGTGCTAGTTCGTACTGTGGCATAAAGGTGACATTCACTCCTCTTTTTTAAATTGCACTCCTCTTTTTTCTATCTCGTGGCGTCCAGTTACTGAGTCGAGGCCACAAGATAGAAAAAAGAGCATTGCAAAACTTAATAAAAGATGAGTGCAATTAAAAAAAGATCGATGCAATAAAAAGGAAGTGTGCATTAAACAAAAGAGGAGCTTACAACAAAGGGACGTAACCGTGTGGAAACGCACACGTTCATTAGACGGCTAATATAAACATTGATGCCGCGAATTAAATCTGAAAGCAATGCAACATTTAAATTAATGTTTAGAAATAATTAACAATACGTTTCGGACATCGCTTCTTCAAAGAATCCTCCACTTATATGTTCATGTATTATGTATGTGCGAGAACTGAGACTCTTGATAAAAAGCATGTGCTTGCTCGCGCTACTACATGTAGTACAGTAAATTCTTCATTTTGCCGAGAAATATGTCCATCGTATAATGAAATTTGCACATCATAGTATGAACAATGAGGATCAGATAATGGAAAGTGAGCATCATATACCGAACAGTGAGCATCATAAACTGAACAGTGAGCATCATATACTGAACAGTTAGCATCATATATTGAACAGTGAGCATCATATACTGAACAGTGAGCATCATATACCGAACAGTGAGCATCATATATTGAACAGTGAGCATCATATACTGAACAGTGAGCATCATATACTGAACAGTGAGCATCATATACTGAACAGTGAGCATCATATACTGAACAGTGAGCATCATATACTGAACAGTTAGCATCATATACTGAACAGTGAGCATCATATACTGAACAGTGAGCATCATATTATGAAATGTGAGCATCATATACTGAACAGTGAGCATCATATACTGAACAGTGACATCATATACTGAACAGTGACATCATATACTGAATAGTGAGCATCATATAATAAACAGTGAGCATCAAATAATGTACAGAAAGCATCATATAATGAAAAGTGAGCACCATATAATGTACAGTGAGCATGATGTAATGTACAGTGAGCATCATATACTGAACAGTGAGCGTCATATACTGAATAGTGAGCATCATATAATAAACAGTGAGCATCATATAATTTAGAATGAGCCTCAAATAATTGAGAGTGAGCATCATATAATGGAGAGTGAGCATCATATAATGTAGAGTGAACATCATATAGTGAACAATGGGCGTCATATAATTGACATTGAGCATCATATAATATTCACCCATTCATTCATTTATTTCATATTTTAAAAATTGGTACAACATGGTACATTAAGCATATATTACACATAAAATAAGTTTTATCTGCTTATCGCATAAGAAATAGCAAACCAATCAATTAAAATAGCATCACAGTTGATAAATCAAGCAAACAGAGATACAGGTTTATAATAAATTAATAAATTATATAACTAAATCTAAAAATTGGAGACAGTAAAATAATAATACTGTTATTGGTAAATAAATGTTATATATATATATATATATATATATATATATATATATATATATATATATATATATATATATATATTTATTTATTTATTTATTTATTTATTTATATATATATATATATATGTGTGTGTGTGTACTAAAAATTAAAACCATGTCACAAACATTCATTTAAATACAAGGATAGCACAAAAAAGGAAGTAAATCCTTATTTCCATTGTGGTCCGTAATAAACAAGACTATTGCCAAGCAATATTGTCCCCTTCCGGCTCCACCATTGTCAGAAATTTCACGATTTTCAGATTTTTTTATATTTGTCGCCATAGCAACCAGATTTTTGACGTAGGAACAAAATGAAATGACGTGCATAATGCCCCTATTGCCATTTATCCATGTTTCATAGACAAATATTAAAAACTTTTAAAGTTATCGCAGGATCCAGAAAATCCCAATTTTCAGCAGTATTTCTAGTCTATTTGTTTCAATAGCAACCAGAATTTTTGACGTAGGAACAAAATGAAATGACGTGCATAATGCCCATATTACAGAAAAGTGTGACTGACTATTAACACACAAAAACAACTAGAAAAAACAACTAAAATAGTAGCAAGCAGGTGGGTTTTGACGCTGTAAATTGGGGAGGTTCTTTGTCTGTCTTATGTGTTGTGGCATTTCATTCCAGAGAACAACCTTGATATGCAAATGACCGTTTTACCGAAAACTTAAACCTTGGGCAAACTTAAACCTTGGTCAAACAATATCTTCCAGTATCATCCCTGGAAGCACCAACTGACACTCTTAACATGGAGGGATAGTTATGAACTGAACTAAGTGGAATGAAATGCTCATTTAGGTACCCTGGTAATCTACCACTGTAGATTTTGAATACATGACAAAACATGATTTTATCAACCGTTTTAGAGACTGGTAACCAGTTTAGCTTGATAAAATGACTTTGATCTATATGAGCCCTTGCTTCAAGTTCCAACACAAACATGATCATTTTGTTCTGGTGAACTGTAATTTATTCCTAAGTTTCTGAGTCAAGCTGTTATACAAAATTGAACAACCATAATCAAAATGATACTGAATGAGGGATGTGACCAATAACATTTAAGAGTGGGCTTTAAGGAACTTACCCTTCCTGTACAAAAACGTCAACCTAGCATTAGTTTTCGTGATAGTTGATCAAGCCATTGAATCAAAAGATAGACTTTGATCAAGAGTGGCCCCAAGATACTTAACACAATCCTTAGCTTCAATAGGTTTACAATTGCATACAACATTAAGATTTGGTCCAGACTTTAACCTTGCTTTGGAGCCAAACAAAACAGATTCAGTCTTACCCAAATGCAAAGATAGTTGATTACAAATTAACCATTCACTTAGAACATTCATTTCGGAGCTCAAAACTGATTCAAGTTCAGACCTATCCTTACCACAGACCAAAATACCAGAATTATCTACATACAGTAACAGCTTATTTTTTTCCTGCACCAGACATGTCATTGACGCAGATAAGAAACAACAACGGTCCTAGAGTAGAGCCCTGGGGAACACCACATGTTATCGCTGCTCGAGAAGATTGACTACCACGGACATCAATAAATTGATGTCGATCCGACAAATATGAAGTAAACCACTGAACAGTAACCTTTGAGAGACACAACGCCTTCAATTTCATCAATAGAATTCCATGATCAAAAGTATCAAAGGCTTTCAGCAAATCCAGCAAAACCATACCAACAAGATTGCCTTTATCCCTTTTGAACCTAATGTTATCTGTAAGATGACTGAGACATGTGTCAGTAGAGCAACTTTTTCTGAAGCCAGACTGGAAAGCATACAGGACATTATTTGAAGACAGTTATTCTTCAACCTGATCAAAGATAACCGTTTCCAATGCTTTGGATATAACACTAAAAACTGATACTGGGCGATAATTACCAACCTCCGTCTTGTCATTTTTCTTAAATAATGGGACCACTCGAGCTGACTTCAGGTCATCCGGTACAGAACCTTAGATGATGAACAAATTAATTATGTGGGTAAGTGGGGCTGAAATCATTGGGGCAGCATCTTTCACAAAATGAGAGGGGAACCGTCTAACCCAATAGCTTTATTTGAAATAAGAGAATTAAAATATTTTAAAATCTTACTTTCAGAGACAGGGGAAAAACTAAAATTATCAGCTTTGACACCTTTAGAAGAATGCAAGTTAAAAACAAAACTACTACCAAACATATTTTCACATTTTGGAAGTTTTTCAACTAGCTTTGAAGCAACTGTAGTATAAAAAGTATTGAACTTTCAGTAACTTTACATTTATCAAAACAAATTTCATCATCTATCTTTAAACCAAAATTACATTCTGCCTGACCCTTTTTAGATGGAAGACCTAAGTGTTTTAAACATTTCCACAAGGATTTATAATCTGACTTGTTGTTATCTAAAGATTCTGTAAAATAATTGTTCTTAGCTTCAAATATAACAGACTCTGCTTGATTTCTAAATTTTTTAATTTGTTTCAAATTTTCTTCATTTTTGTCCTTCTTGTACATTGAGAAAGCTTTATCACGTTCCTGGATACAATGTAGAACATCAGAATTAATCCATCGTTCAATTCTTTGTTTCAGTCTACTTTTTATATAATATACAGCGAGCTGATGGAAACTTATCATCATATAATATACAATGAACATCATATAATGGACCGTGAGCAACACATAATGGACCGCGAGCATCATATAATTGTAAATTATCATCATAGTATCATTAATTATTAAAATAATGCCAAAGTAACATCATATAATGAACTAGAAATGGCGCGGCAGAGGCCGACGCGTATCCCCACTCCGCATGTTTGACCCAGGGGGCGCCCCAGGGTTGATACTGGGGCCATGCATAGTTGAGATTGACCGTTTTGTCATAAGAGATGTTTGGTATCAATTTGAAGTAAATCGGTTAGGAAATGAAGAATTTATAGTAAAAGGCAATTTTGGGTGGGCGTGGTCTATGTGGGCGTGGGCACCCCAGGGTTGGTAATGGTGCCATGCATAGTTGAGATTGATCGTATTGTCATAAGAGATGTTCAGTATCAATTTGAAGTAAATCGGTGTAGAAATGAAGAAGTTATAGTAAAAGGCAATTTTGGGTGGGCGTGGTCTATGTAGGCGGGGGCGCCCCAGGGTTGGTAATGGGGCCATACATAAATGAGATTGACTATATTGTCATAAGAGATGGTCAGTATCAATTTGAAGTAAATCGGTGTAGAAATTAGGAAGTTATAGTAAAAGGCAATTTTGGGTGGGCGTGGTCTATGTGGGCGGGGCGCCCCAGGGTTGGAAATGGGGTCATGCATAGTTGAGATTGACCGTATTGTAATTAGAGATGTTCAGTATCAATTTGAAGTAAATCGGTGTAGAAATGAAGAAGTTAATGTAAAATAACATTAAAAAATGAGTGAAAATCTCTGACCTGGCCCCACCTCAACCCTTATAACTTTTGACCCAGGGTTCAGATCAAAATTCCAAATAGTGTAGTGTCGCACATATGCTCACAGCTACCATTTGTGTACGTTTCAAGGTTTTAGTGCTTATAGTGTAGGAGGAGATAGTGGCCAGGACGATCGGACGGACAGACGGACGGACGGCGGAGATAACCACAATATCCCCACGCTTTTCAAAAAGCGTGGGGATAAAAATCAACATCGTGTAATGTTAAATATAGTCATGTAATATACATTTTCATGTTAAGGCAGCTATGGCGTTCCATATAGTGAACACATTTCAAATTAATGTAGGAATACATATCGTGTTTTGTTTCAGGCAAAAGAACCATTTTCATTACCGGTTGTCTGTTCTGTGAAATCTGGAACAACATTGACAAATACAATTATCGGTTCCAACTGTCAGTCTGTGTGCTATAATAAATGGCCATAGGCAAATGCTTTGCTGATTGCCAATAAACTGAAACTGAAACTGAAACTGCTATATATTCTGAGAAAGTGAAACAGAAACTGCTATATGTTCTGAGAAAGTTCATGTTAATTTATTTTACTATTTTCAGACAACGTGTACGTTTACCGCCGTTTTCTTCTCGGTACTGATAATAACTCAGAGGCGATATAGCAAAACGTGCAACAGCGCCGCCGAAAAATTCTTCAAAGGAAAAGGAAGGTAAACGGACATTCTTCAATGATATATTCACGATCAAGGACATTTGCACACCCTGTTTTGGGGAAATTTGAATAAAACACCGTGCATTTATCAATAGCGAATTTTAATTACTTTAATTAAGCCAACTCACCATGACGATGCCGGTAATCATGGTCCACGGAGGGGCTTGGACGATCCCAGAAAAGCTTGTGGAAGCGTCAAGAGCCGGGACACATGCTGCGGCGCGCGCCGGATATGCCGTCCTTATGCGTGGAGGCAGCGCCATCGATGCTGTCCCTGCATCCATACTAGTGCTTGAAAATGACCCCACTTTTGATGCAGGTATTTACTTTAATTTGAATACAATATAATATATTATAATTCGATGTATATATGTATACAATATTAAATCATACTGTATATTATCTCACATTATTGCATAAACTCTTTCTATAATGCCCTCTGGTGGGGTGCAGAAACTTGGCAAAATGAGGGCTTGAACGGAAGAAATCGTGCATTAACAAGGCGATTCACGTGTCGTTCAAGCCCTTTTATGTGTTTTTCATATCCATAATCTGGTCCACACGCAGTTACTTCCCTTCTCCAGTCTTCGACGACTTTCCAAGCATAAGTGGGGAACTGCACCAGTTTCCTCATGCATGCAGGAATAATGGCAATGCCAATTCCAATCCACTTTTCAACTTATTCCATCTGCACTCTCTTGACAACAGCTTTATTGTATTGGCACGGTCAATGAAGTTAAGGTTATTTACTCAACACTTTCAAAAGACTATGCTGTAAATTTAAGTGATTATGTACCTTCAACGATCCTGCTGTAAATTCCAAAATAATTCCTCATTTCTAAATTTGCGCGGCTGCATTTTAACTTTGCTTTAATCCACTGTTTAAACACTTTTTAAATCGTAAACTGCCTATCCGAAGGTAAAGCCTCGTCATTTCGGATGATGACCGAGTGAGGCATATGTAAAACACAACCTTGAACTGTATTGAAATAATCGAATTATTTTGTCGATGTCGAATGAACAAAACATTGTTTTCAATGTTATTTAAATTTATTTTGGTATGTGTGATTTGTTTATGCAATAATAGCGAAAATACACATTTTCTCGGACATGATCATCTGCGGGCGCTCGAAAAATCCGTTCCTGTCCTCGTGCTACTCGAAAACGTGTATTATCCCTATATACGGATGCATTTGGCATTCTTTGCCTATATGAACGATGTAGGGCCGTAAAAAATGATGAGAGGTCACAGTATACTAATACCAATCCTTTCATGATTTTATGTTAAACCTTAAACCTTTGGTCATTTCACCGCTTGCCGTTCGGCATTGTAGACGCTATGTAGCATTTACCTATTGAAATTAGGAACCATCAAAGTGAAATACCTATGTCCCTACTGTTTATTTATTTACTTCTTAACGTAATGTAACAAATACTGTGATTGATTTAACGTGACTAAAGCATCACTGATATACGTCTTATCCGCACTGATAGACTGTGATTCAATTCACATGACGTTATCATCACCGATATACGTCTTATCCCAAATGATGGACTGTAATTGATTTAACATTACTTAAGCATCACTGATATACGTCTTATCTCCACTGATAGACTGTGATTGATTTTACATTACTTAAGCACCACCGATATACGTCTTGTCCCCAATGATATACTGTGATTAATTTCACATGACTAGCATAACCGATATACGTCTTATCCCCACTGATAGACTGTATTGATTTAACATTACTAGACTGTATTGATTTAACATTACTTAAGCATCACTGATTGACGTCTTAACCCCACTGATGGACTCTGATTGATTTCACATGACTTAAGCATCACCGATATACGTATTATCCCCACTGATAGACTGTGATTGATTTCACATGACTTAAGCAATATGCACTCATTTTAAAAATGTTATGGTATGAAGTTCTTTTTACTAAGCAACCACAGTGATTTTTTTTCAAACATGTTGATGTGCAAAATGATCATAATCAGACTGTAGGTCTTGATGTGCAGTTTTTAAATTAGTTTGAATTTTAAAAATATCTTTACTATATATATATAAGTTCAAACGTTATGCAATCTTTTCACTTGTCTATAATAAACTTTTTGGTGATTTTTTTATGGTTTTTTCACAAGGAATCCATATGTTGCATTAAAAATACTTTATCTCCACAAACAACCAATAAGCTATTGAGGTTCAAAAGAAACATTTATAGTTTATTGTCCAGTAAAAATCAATACCGCAGACAAATACAAATAGCATAATAAAACGCTTTTCAGGGGTTTCACTGGCCCAAAAAAAGTTGTCGCCACTTAATCGCTGTGTGAAAACCGCCCGTAATTCAAAATTAATCAACAAGGACAATCATTTAAGGAACCTTACTACATTAATGAATAATGGCATTTACTATATTTTTATTACTCTGAGAAGTATGTTAATACAAAACAACAATAAGTACCTTCATAAGTCTTAATATTAAATGCTTTATTTTCATATAACTAACATTTTTTCCACTTGATAAACCAGATAACCAACATAATATAATAACGTTAACAATAATGTAACAGTATGCTGCATAAATGTTTCAGAATTATTTATTAAAACCTAGAATCACACAAATATATATCATCTGAAAGGAAAAGTAAATCAAACATCAGAAAATAAAGCATATCAATTCAAATTGTTAAACAGTTTATACATTTGGTCATTTGGACATGATATACATGTTTATTATCAAATTTCACAAATTCTAAAACAACACCTTTTGTTAAAAGGTTTTCTGTTAGTTGTGGTGGTTGATTTCCAGGTTCAATTAAATGAATATTTTTTCATATCTTTTTCGTTACAGAAAGACCCAGAATAATTGCCACCATCCATTCTTGTTGTCTGAAATAACACAAAATATATTTGTACAAACTATATACAACAAATCAACACATAAATGTCACTATCTTTATATATGTCCGAATTTTAACATATCCGAAATATAGTACATCGAGTTAAGGACCTACTTTTGATTTCAGAAATAGTTGGTATCTTAATTAAAATATATCGTTCCCAGAACATTTTAATAATGGAACTGTTAAACACAAATGCCTGTTGAAACAAGTTAACATGTTTTTTGTCATGGTATTGATAAAAGAAATAGCGTCCCTAATAATCCTTATAATTATTGATCTTCGTGACAGTTTATCCCAGGATAACATAATTGATAGTTCAATGTCATAAAGGAGCTGTTAATTTGATAATAACCCCCCATAAACTTGACTATTTTGTTTGGACATTCATGGTTTGAAATCGTTTTAGAAACTGTTGATTTTGCGATTTTTGAACTTTTGGTACGAACCAGTTCGGAACAAAACCAAAGTTTCGTACACATTGAAAATAACGAAAAAACACATATTATATGCACAAATTCCTCACTACAACTACATTAAACAACACATAAAATTTTATTCTCTAAAATATGACCGTATTTGTGCATAAAATATGGAATGTTTAAAGTTGATAGGCGTAAATGGATTTCGCATTTCGAGCACCTGTTAAATTAAAATCGTTCTTTTCTTATTGCTTTTATAATATTGTTTAGTCATTTTAATACTATCAATTTGATAAAATTGTAAAGAAATAATAAAATATTTACTTACAAATCGATTCCATTCAGGATTTTATTTGACGGTTGCATAATTATTGGGAAATTAGCAGACGTTGCTGATGAAAGCGTTGTAGCGTTCATCAACTTCTTGCACAAACAATGATGGCGAACTTCTTGCACAAACAATGATGGCGTTGCGGTTGGTAAATTCCAGCACATGTACACAATGAAGGAGGTTCGCGTATTAATGTGGGTAATTAAAACTGGGTTTATTATGATGATTTATAACTCATTTGAACTTTTTCTTAAACCCGGCAAGCGTTTCGTGTTTAAAAGCCACCTTTTGGCATCCGAATAAAAAAAGATTTTATTTTTATTTATTTTTTTGGTTTCGTCAAAAATTGGAGTCGGCAGGTCCAAAAATCATTTTATTAAAAAATTCTGGCCTAAGGGAAATGAATCCATGGAACAAATATAAGAACATAACGGTTGCGTTAAAGGGACCGTCACCCACGAATGACGAAAAAAGAAAAGTTCTAAAATGCACAATTTGCATTCCTGGGTTTATCACGTGACGATGATGCTCAATCTACTTGCGTTATTTATAGTTAACTGGTAGTTACCTGGTACCTGTACCCAGTAAAATTTATTACCGAATATACTGAAAATATGGAAACTTGACAACTTTTTTCATGTAATATAATATACCAGTCGTGATATTTTAATCAATATAAACTAATAATTGTAAAAAAAATACGGTATTTTAGAACTTTTCTTTATTCGTCGATTGCGATTGACGGTCCCTTTATAGGGACCTTTTCACAGATTTTGGCTTGTATTGAAGTTTTGCAATAAATGCTTGAAATTAATAAGTGTAGACATTGGAACTAAACAGTTCAAGTATAAAACAAGAATTAAATTAAAGAAAGAAAAAAGTAATCCGCAACTAGGCTCGGACCACTGACCCTTGGAGTAAAAGACTATTTCTTACACCACTCGGCCATCTGTGCTCACATAGTCAGAGGAAGTAATCACGTGATAGTGAAAATGGCGACGTCCATTCCGAGGCAGGTATTTTTCGCCGTTTTACACCCTTTATTGCTTGTGTTATTTTTTAATGACGCTCATTATCGAGCCATATCAACAAGAAAGTTATTGACATTTATTTCGTATTAATATTCGCATTATATCTCGACTTTACTCGCTGCAATGTTTTTGCGGGATGACCTTATTACTATGGAAGGGAATTTCCGCCAGTGCATGCATGATGTTAAATGACATTCTTATTTTAACAACTGTCATGTGCATTCTGTAACATGGTAGTTGCATTTCGCCTAGTTACATTACCTGTACAAGCACTTCATATACTTGTGTCATATTTATAAGTTTATATTTACTTCATATATATCTTTACTGCGTGTGTGTTATTGACAACTGCAGTTACCCTTTTGGACTGTGTATGAATGCTAATTCTAACGGCGTTCTTTGTTTTACTATGTGCATTTGGCTATGTTGCTACTGAATTTAACAAGCTGTTAATATCTTTGTGGATCTATATTTCTTCTTAAGTCGATTGCTAGTGCGTCTCTGATTTAGGATTAGTTTTCGGTTTTGCATACACCTCCATTATAAATAGTTCACGTTGCGAAAAGGAGAACCAGTATTCAAAAACATAATTCCAGCGCAAATTGCAGCGTAAATAACTATTGCCGGGAGATCACTCTAAACATCAAAATCAAAATCTCCGGTATCAATCGTGATATATCGACTATCTCTGGAATCCTCCGTAAAAAAATGCCTCATTTAAATACAATGAATATTCATTATGTCGAAATACCGTCTTCCAATAGCCTCATTTACTTAAAAGCGGTGAGCGGGTAAAAACATAGCCGTCGCGGCGACACGAATTACCATTAGCAATTTAATGTTGATGTTTTTACTTTCTTAACGCATATCGACTGTTTTGTTGAGAATCTCGAACATGTTTTAAGAAAATGATAAGGAAACATTAGGCATTTTTCGTCGAAAAAAATAAGACGATGCCTCACCCTCTAGTATCATTTGTCTGACTGCGGAATGAGGACGCAAATAAAGGGTTGAAGGCGTTTTCTTTGTGTGATAATGACACTTAATTGTTTCGTGTCATCGATCTTTAGTAATATTTATTCCGGATAAGTTTTGTTCTCGTTCACTAACTACCTCTAATTGTGTATTCAAGTTACATGTCTGCTATTTACACTATAACTACCTACCCCCTAACTCACATATACCGATGTACTAATTTAGTAGTTTTAAAGACCTATTCGCTAATAAATAAATAACACCGGAACCACGAGGCTCGACATGACTTTGTGAAACAAATGACTTGAGACGTTGATTGTTTTGTATTTCTTTGTTACTACGTTAGCCCCGTCACACCGGACTGGCGTCCTTACGGTGACCTAAGATTGTGTTTCTGGAAATTTCTGATTGTCGTAGTAAGGACGCCAATGACTTTTTCGGTAAAAATGCTGTTTTTCGCCTTCCCGTCACACCAGCGTCCTGGTTTTTGGCGTTCTGTCCATATCTTTCCCATCACACGCAACATTCGTATTTGTATATGAGCTTCAGTCTGGGAAAACGTGGCTTAATGCTTGTGCGTAGTGTCGTCCTAGATAATAGATTAGCATGTGCAGTCCGCACTGGCTAATTAGGAACGACCTTTTTCGCCTAGACTATATTTTCGATTAGAAAAAAAACTAAATGAAATTCGATAGGTACTTTAAACGATACTTAATACACGCATTAATTACATTTGTAATGCACAATATTATCATATATATTATTAAAGTAATAAACATATATTCCAATAATTACTTAAAAAATTGAAAAGGCAACTTGTCATTCATATGACCCAGTGTATTAAATCTATTACCGAAAGTTGTTACAGCAGGCATTACAAGTATAGTCAATAATAAGCCTATACATGAGTGTCAAGCTGAATGAGTTATATGGCCAATCAAGGGATACTAAATACACATGTTAATATCAACTATAACTGGTTTACCGGTTCAGATCTATTTTGTTAGTTTAATATTGTATTGGCAGGTTTAACGCCTGAGGAATTTATGTGCGAAAATATTTTTTTAGGATGCGGTTTCAAAATCATGCTACTTGACCGCATTTAAAATATTTACGGTTTTCCAGAAAAGATTTTCGAAACCGAAAAAAAAGAAACTCGTTATTTGATTGTATCTATTCTTTTTATATTAAACGCTAGGAAAATCTATCGACACGCCCAATTTCTCACAAGCGTTAAAGTGAGCCTTATTCTGGAGAAACTGGGCCAAGTTTTCAGAGACTATGCTCTGAAGTGCGCATAGGCTAATCCGGCACAACACTTTCCGCCTTTATGGTATTTTTCCTTTAAAGTAAGTATTTTCTAAGCAAAATCCTGTAATGATTCGGCCCCTATAAGCCTGTGCGGAATGCGTCGGCTAGTCTGGGTTGACACTCTAGGACTGCACAAGCTAGTCCGGCGCAACATTTTTCGCTTTTATGGCACTGTTCCTTTAAAGAAAGCGAACATCCAGTTTAGGCGTAAAGTTTCGTCCCTGATTAACCTGTTTTGCCTGAGCCGGCTAATCTTGAATAATACTATAGGCATATGCGCGTTTGGAAAACGGGGTTTAATAAATTTGCGTAAGGTGTCGTCCCATATTAGTCTGTGCAGTCCGCATATGCAGATGTCCATCCGTACCTTCGGTCGTTCCTTCGTTTGTCCGTGCGCCCTTTCGTCCCTTATTTAGTCCGTCCGCTCGTCAGTCCGTCAATTCGTTCGTCCGTCCGTCAATTCGTTCGTCTTGAACACTATTTAAACTTGCTTTTGGTTGTTCGTTCTGCAGTCGGACGTTTCCGCTGACCGGGTTTCTTGACTGTATTGTGCCGTGGAATTCATAATGCCTTCGTTCATCCGTGCGTCCGTTCGTTTGTCTCTTCTTTCGTCCGTCCGTTCGTTCGTCCCTTCTTCTGTTCGTCCGTCTGTTCGTTCGTTCGTCCGTCTACAGTTTCCGCTAGCGGCTGACAGTTTGTTCATTTAATACAGGTTATTGTACCAAACTTTTGTTTTCGGCTACTTTTTTGGCTACAGTTTCCGCTAGCGGCTGAAAATTTGTCAAATAAATGGAAATAGTTCACCGTGTTCTGTTTCTGGCTACCTTTTGGCCACACGTTTAAAATGGCGCGATGGAGAAATGTGTAAGGGTATATATGTAACAACACCGTGCATAAAATTAACATTTTTACGAACACTACCGATAACTACCGAAAATTAATAGAAAACTCTGGTTCCCCGTCTCTTTTATGAATTCAGTATTACTAATGCGTTCGTCTTAATGCAGTCGGCATTCGGCTTACCTTATGTGAGCTGCTGCCTTGTGCTCAGTCATTTCGCTTAGTAAAACTTACAATAAATATGCATTTTCACGCATTACTTAGTATTAAAATGATGATAGTTCAGCAACAAGAAGATAGGCACATGGACTTTTTAACAGAAATGATTCATTTGTCATTTACTCGCAAGAATACATGATTTGCATACATCGAGTAAACATTAAAACGAAGTTATCAAGTAATGTAACACTAACTGATACAAAAAAGCATAAACACGCAAGGAAGACGCAGTTATTTTAAAACAAATTAAACAAAGCAAAATGCAATGGTCATTTAGCAACATGCATGTAATCGCGGGTATTACCAATTGTAATATATCAACATGGTGTTGTCATGAAGTAAACTACAATTGTCATTAAGCAAAATGAAAATGTAATTTAGCAGCATGCATGCACTGGCGGATATTCCCTTCCATATTTTACAGCTCCACTATAAAAACGTGCGGGAAGTAAAGTCGAGATGTAAACCTAAATACGAAATAAACGCTAATCACCCTTTTACTGATAAAGCTGGTAAGTGAGCGTCGTTTAAAAATTAAACACAAGTCATAAAGGGTAAAACACGGCGAAAAATAACTGTCTCGGCATGAACGTTGCCTCTTGACTATCATGTGATTATCCCATCTGATAGTGAGTCGTGTATTTTATAATTTATATAAGCAATCCTCGTAATGTCACAAGATATAACGATAACAACAGAACTTTTCAAATTATTTAATCGTTTCCCGTTTGTAACGCTTTATAATGTTCATGTTTGTAAATCGACAAAAAAATGCATACTATGGATATTTAAGAGTATGGTACATGTTACGAATAACCGTTTCCTCACAAATATCACAAATAAAATGAAAATGTGAAAATATGGGGAAAAAATCATTTTTTCAATTTATCAAAACGTGACTATGTCTCTTTCAGCAAAATGCTGCTTTTCTTAATAAAATTTTGATCCAATTATAAAAATATACCTTCGCAACAACAAACATTATGCATCCATCGAAAAAGCAAGTACTCGCATTTATCTTTCTTATTAATTTTATGTTAGTAAACATCCAAATGTTGAAGGTTTTAATGTGTAGGACACGTGTATTTCGATACACTGTAAAGATTACATACGATATGAAAATATATAAAGATATATAAAACGGGATCTTTGTTTTAATTCTTAAACCTAAATATGAAAAACACCACAATCAGTTAACGTTTCCAAGGACACCTTCTACGGTTCACTGTGAAGCCTGACTGAATTATGCACGTTTATGTGCAAACACAGGCTCGGTCTCATTTTGGACCTCAAATATACACATGTAGCATTATTCGCATCTGTTTACAGGCACTGGTTCTGTGCTGACGAGAAATGGCGAGGTTGAGATGGACTCCGTCATCATGGACGGCAAGACGCTTGCTACCGGTGCCGTCGCCTGCGTCCATAACATAAAGAACCCCATCGATCTAGCGCGCCGTCATGGAGAAGGTACGTGTGCGGGTGCGAATAAGACAAAAGTATGTACTTCGCGTATGTATGAGTTTGAAACCACATTCCTTCAAACCGCAGTCATTGTAGTCCTGAAATGTGTTTTGAGATTACGTTTCTTTTCCCGACGTGTGTGATTATGATTGTGGAAAAGGTTCCAGTAGAGACTGGTGTGTTCAAGATTGTGGTTAAGTCCCAGACCCCGACGCGTGTGAACGTGATTGCGTTTACGCTCCCGGCCTCGATCTAGTGATTGTAATTGTGGCCACGCTCCCTGTCCAGAAGCGTGTGGTTGTGATAAAGAACCCGGACCTGTCGCGTGTGACTGTCAGTGTGGTTCAGTAGACGTTCCCGACACGTGTACGTTTTTTTTATGTTTGAAGTTACCACGTGTGATTGATATTGTGGTCAAGCTCCTGATCCCGACAAAGCGATTGTGGTAAAGTTTCGTGTGCCCAGAAGTGTGTTTGGTTTAAAGATCATATTTCCGATTTCTGTGATCGTGATAAAGTTCCCGGTCCCGATCTGATCGTGGATGTAGATTTCGGTCCCGACGCGTGTGATTGGTGTTAAGGGTTTTCCTTAACCGCAATTCCTCCGACTGAAAATCTTAAGTATTCGGTCCCGACTCGTGTTATCGTCATACTTTAACGGGAAAAACGGGGGGGGGGTCTTCAACGAAAAACCCTTACTTAAATAAAATGTCTATGTGCAGGCCATTAATATCACCACGCACGCACACACACCCGCACACGCGCGCGCACACACACGCACACACACACACACACACACGCACGCACGCACGCACGCACGCACGCACACACACACACACACACACACACACACACTCACACACGCACGCACGCACGCACGCACGCACACACGCACGCACACACACACACACACACACACACACACACACACACAAACACAAGTGAATACACGTAAACACATCACAACAGTTCAATTCATTTCGCTTCACTTTATATGAAACGATTTATTGAGTTGTTGTTTTTATGCACCCTTTCGAAGAAAAGGGGGCATTTAGTGATCGGACTGTCCGTCTGTCTGTCCGTCTGTCTGTCTGTCTGTCTGTCCGTCCGTCTATCCGTCACACTTTGCGTTTAAGTTTCGAAAAATGCTCATAACGTATCTGTCTCTTGAGATATAACCTTCATATTTGGTATGCATGTGTATATGGACAAGGCCTTTCCATACGCACACAAAGTTTGACCCCTGTGACCTTGACCTTGAGGTTAGGGTCCGCGTTAAGGTTTCGAAATCTGTGTTTAGGTTTCGAAAAAAGCTCATAACTTCTATCAAGCGTGTATAGGGGGCATAAGTCATCCTATGGTGACAGCTCTTGTTTCCATTTTTTTCGCTTAAATTTTTGACGGACGTTAAACTTGTGAACACTTGAACTTATAACTAATATAATTTGTCAATAATCAAGAGTTAAATTATAATATGTATGTCTCAAATTCTCATATTTATTAGAGACTCAAAATGTAATGATCTGTTTTAAAACCACTGCTCAACGTATAGGGATGACGAATAATAGAAGTACCGAATGGTTTTGTACGGAATGCATTATTATGCTCCCCTACGAAGAAGAGGGGGTATATTGTTTTGCACATGTCGGTCGGTCCGTCCACCAAATGGTTTCCGGATGATAACTCAAGAACACTTAGGCATCGGATCATGCAACTACAAAGGTACATTGATCATAACTAGCAGATGACCCTTATTTATTTTTAGGTTATTAGGTCAAAGGTCAAGGTCACAGTGATTCGAAACAGTAAAATGGTTTCCGGATGATATCTCAAGAATGCTTAGGCCTAGGATCATGAGACTTCATAGGTACATTGATCATAACTGGCAGATGACCCTTGTTTATTTTAGGTCACTAGGTCAAAGGTCAAGGTCACATTGACTCGAAAGAGTAAAATGGTTGCCGGATGATAACTCAAGATCGCATAGGCCTAGGATCATGACACTTCATAGGTACATCGATCATAACTGGCACATGACCCTTATTGATTTTCATGTTACTAGCTAGGTTAAAGGTCAAGCTAACAGTGACTCGAAACAGTAAAATGGTTTCCGGATGATAATTCAAGAATGCTTAGGCCTAGGATCTTGAATATCCATAGGTACAATGGCTGCCACTACAACTGACAGCCCATTAAGGGGGCATGCGTATTTTACAAACAACCCTTGTTTCGTAGTAAGTATACATATCAACTAATGAAAGGAAACAAATTCATTATAAATTATGTTTAATACCGAACATAATATAACATGATTGATATTTGTCCTACAGCTAATATATTGTACTTATGATTTCGGAATTCATTCACAAAAATGTACAAAATGTATGTGCAGGGTATAGACAATGTGCTTATACAACGGCTGCCTTATGTAATGGTAAATATTTATTAATTGAATAAGTGGGAATAAAGTTCAGAATGGAAAATCGGCACACATGAATTTTAAGTAAAAAAAACAACAACAAAAAGCAGTGATTTCTTTTTCCAAAAATTAAAGCCGATATTCGGCTGCTTCCCAATTGCAAAAAAAATGACGTTTTTTCCCAAAAATCTGACCAAAATTTCCCAAAAAATGACAAAATTTTCACAATAAAGCCAATAAGGCCAGCATTTTTATATTATTTGTTTTACGGGAAATTATTCAAAAAAATTGAGTCGGGGGGGGATAAATAAAAATAAAAATAAAATCATGAAAAGTGAGCGGTCTACCAAAAAAATAAAAAATAAACTGTCTAAACTGATTATTTATTTTATTTTTGAAAATTTAAAATTAAGCCAATTTAACCATATGTATACTTGCATTAACCTTTAAGTGTTTTATATATCTTGTTACACTGTTGTAGAAGCTTTTTTATAATAATAGTAAACATATTTTTATATATATTTATGTGTGAAAGAACCTTTCGCATGTATTATACTTTATTGCTTCAGTAGAGACCATTAACCACGCCAGGTGTGTAGTGTGTTATAGTGATCATTAAACTTTTGTTGAGTGTTAATCATATGTATGTTTATAACAAATATAGCATGCATTTGACTTAAATAAAAAAGAATTGAAAACTTTTTAAATTGTTTAATAGCTTTAAATAACAACCAACTTTGTAACTTTCATCCATGGAAAGAATATGCACACTAAAAATACTATTTAATATACAACAGACTTGCTTTATATCATGATAATTTGTATCAATCATGAGAAAAAATGAGCCACATAACAGGAAATTGGACCTTAGGGCGATTGCGACCAGTTTGGCTCCAAAAGAGCAGTCTGATCAGGATCCAAACTGTTCAACATAATTGTCATTCAGTCAGTACTTCTAAAGATGTTAAGCGAACACTCTGGATCCTGATCAGACTGCGCTTGAATTGATCTTGATCCAAACTTTGTGTAATGAAAGTTCTAGTACATAAAATGTGAATATTTTATTTAAGAAACCGTGAGTTGTAGACTTATAAAAATATGTGCTGCATTTCATGTTATATTCAAAGAGAGTTATAGTGTTTATATATGTAAAGTGAACACAAGAGGCATGACTACAATATTTGGTGTGTAACATCGTTATGAGGTTCTCTTTGAAGTTTGTTCAAATCATGCATAAAATTTGCCCTCCCTATGGGTTTCTGTTTTGCTTATAAATATAAATAATATAATCATTCTCTGAAACCGCAAGGCCCTTTGGTTTGTTGCGTTGCATGCCAACCATATAGTGGTTCTTTGCTAAGTTTCCTCAAAGCATGTCTCCGTGGTCAAAACTGTTTGCGCTTCAGGGATCAACTGATTTATATAGATTAATGTCTTTGATAATCCCTAACAACACAGACACCGCAAGGGTCAAGGGTTCAATATTTGGTGTTTAACATGTTAGTGTTTTCTTCTTCTAAGTGTGATCAAATCATACATTTGGAGTTAAAAATAACCCGTCATTGTTTCGCATGCGTAATATTTACTTATATAATAAATAGTTAAACAATATTTTTCTCTCAAAACGCATGGGTTAGGTGATAATTATTTTGTATGTGACATTGTATGGCGGTTATCTTCGTTGGTTTTGTATCATGTCCATTGGCTTCACATTTGCCCCAACAAAATATTGAGGTAAAAGACACAATATACCTAGAAACCTAGATTTATTTCATTGAACATATTCTTAAGTGAAAGCCCTATAAAGAATTAAATAGCACATGTAGCAAGGATTTAAATTGTTCTAGTAGAATTACTCTGCTGACTGTATATGTATAACTTACTCGCAAGATTAATTATCTATAGAGCACAACTTTTGAACTATGTAATTATATATTTTATAATAGTATTTTATTTTAAAAAATTCGTAAAAGACTCACAGTATTGTCAAAATAAAATGGTGTAAACTTTTGCACATATTATTTTGTTCCTCTCTTATTCACAGTTTAAGTTCAAATGAAAATTTCTATGGAATGTGTTGTCTGTATTATTTTATGGAGAAACAGCAATAACATGTTTTGGATATATAATAAACAGAGAGAGCTATATAAATGTGAAGATAATAATAACCCTTGGAACAAATACATAGAGCCGATTGAGCACCAGGGCCCTTGCTACACTTTGGGGGATTGGGGCCGGGGCCCTTAGAGGGGGGAATTTCACGTCGTTTACGGCGAAAAGGGGAATTTTACAAGATCTTTTCACCAATCATTCAACACTTAATATTGCTCTATTGTTATGTAATTTACATAAATATACATTTAATCAAAGGTTTATAGCAAGATACCAGCTAGCAACATAGGTATAAAAGTATTAAAAAAAAATTGTTTTGGAGGGGGCAATTTTAGTTGAAATAGGGGAAAAAAGTATACTATTTTAAGTTGGGAATGGGGCCGAATTTCGGCCCCAAAAACGGCCAAACGAGGGCCCTGAGCACATTTATCAACAGAGCCTGAGGTGTGATAAATTTATTTGCATTCCTTGCAGTACAAATTTTGCAGTATGAAAACATTATTTACAGTTAATAGAACATCATATTTCGGCTAAATAATAACTCATTTTTGAAAAATAATGTCAAGAAAAATAAATAAAACTTTCTTGTGACTTTGACCGACATACGAACATCGGGACCAAATGTTGTTTTCTTCAGAAGCTGTGTTGCATACTTTTTTTCTAAATAAAGAATATATATGGGTGGATGGGGAATGGGATTATTGATGCAAGTACCTGTGGTTCAGTCCTCATGTTCATTATAAAAAAAAAACGTAAAGTAGTACTTCTTGGACATTTACGGGATGTTGATTTTTATCTATACAAATATTACAGGATATGCATTTTAATAAATACGCATATTTATTAAACCTACCCAAAACTTTTTAAAACACAGAAAGTTTTCTATGGTGACATAATTGCATCATCTGCCAAAACTCATTATTTTTTTGAATTTCGTATCACATAATATGGGCATGATGTCAACAATGGTGTTCTGAAGATTATCTTTTCTAATTGAAATTGTTCTGCTCCGTTTTTAATTAATTTGATTTTAAAATATGCTACATTTGTCTCGTTGATGTTGATGTTAATGTCCGCCATTTCGGAAATGCAATATGAAAATCATTTGTTAAATACTCACCGATTGGCTAATAGCGTGTGGTATTGGCTGCAATAGCCAATAAAAATTGCTGACGCTTTACAAGTCGAATTGGCACAACGAAACAACCTGTATTATAAACAATTTTTGAACAACACTTTCGGAAATCTGCGCATTTTTTTCTAGTTTTGGATAAAATACTAGGTCGGCGGGTGAAGTATAAATAAAAAAAACGAAAGTGACTTTTATTTTTATTTAAATTTGTCGAAAAATAGGGTCGGTCGCTCCCGTAAAACAGATAATTAAAAAATGCTGGCCTAAGATTACAATGTCATTAAGCGTTAATTTCGTAGATCGGTTGCCGGTCGAGCTTGTTGAGTCTTCGCCAAACGACAACTGACTTACGAATGTTCGCGAATGTAGCCGAATACGATTTTACAATGCTATCCACATCTCTCTCTATATTGCGGAGGATACCGACGATAGTCGATGTATCCCGATTGTTAATGCCTGTTTTTACACACGTCCAAGCAGACGAGAAATTTGCGATGAGCAGTGAAAATGATACATAACATTAAAATTAACAACGGATAGCATATGGTTATTAGGAAATAATTTAATGCGTGTGTCAATTAATGAAAAATACTACGTTTGAGATGAAAAACAACAAATATTTATTAGAAATCTTCACAGTGAATGACGTGCGTCACGGAAATCAGTGTTGGGAAATTGGAGTTAGTCTACTCACAAAGTTAAAGCATTTAAGATGAGTATCGTTCGAAAATGGAAAGCGACAAACATGATTCGATTTATATGTTAGTGGATCTTTGTATAATCAGATGCATATTCTGCTTTATTATGTTTGTCACGCTGTATAGTTTGGTGAAATAGCATTGAACTGAGGATGTCAAGTGCAAGATATTGAAAGGTAAACGAATGAAATATATTATGTTAACTCCATTTAATACAACATTAACACAGCAAGAACACTAAAGTGTGTTTGTTAATATTTGTTAACGTTTTCACCATATGATATTTAAAAAAAAATTAATTGCTGAATTAAATTCATACTCTTAAAGAGGTTATGTTTAAATCATAATGGCATATTTAAGAATCTATAAATTATTGCAAGTTTTATATGCATGTGGAAGGATATTAACTAAACGTTGTCTTCATTGTAAGAAGACATTAAAGCAACACTTTATAATATTAAAATGCTGTCAAACATGAACTTAGCCATTTTAATTCTGTTCTTATAATCATATTTATAATGTTTCCCAATGAAATGGTTTATCGCGCTATTTTTCCCAATTTCATGGTTTATCGCGCTGATATTCCCAATCCAGATGGCACAGGCTGTAACAAAAAAAAGCAAAAAAAATCACTGAAAAGCTGATGATGCAATATTTTCCGTTTTTGAATGTACGCATTTAAGGATAACTCATTCTACTTTGTTTACATGTTTTGCGTTGTTTTAACGCGAATAATATCTATTGAAGGATCTTTCAATGCTATATTATTCTGTAAATTGCGGTTATAATCGTTCTGTCAACTGGATATTTTTGGCATCGAATTCTGACCATATGTGATCAATATTATCCCACTATTTACTGATAACTATTGCTCACAAACCTTGACTTGCGTGATAACAATCGAACCAGATTTTCTATGTAATACATTGGTTTAAAAGCAATACACAAAAAGGTCTTTATGTTCATGTACGTATATTGTCAAGTAAGGCAATAAACTTAATAGATTGTGAAAACAAACCAAGGGTTTGCCAAAGGTTTCTTAATCCGTATTTCGTTTAAAACCATACCAATTTTATGTTATTTAAGATTACTTATGGCTGTGATGTTTTCGAAAGAAGTGAAACATTTTACAATGTTAAAAAAAGAAAGCTGAACAGCCTTTAAACGTTTAAAAGAAATGACCAACACATGCATAGCCTCATATTCGTGAACAATTTATGCCACTAGACAGTTCACATTTTAGAAAACTGTATTACATTATGCTCCCGATATTGTCTCGAAATAAAACAGTTTACTTAGCTTTTGTCACTGATACGAGTAAGTTGTGATAGAAAAACTCTTATTTCTCCGGTTGTTTTGTCTTCTCCGACATGGTTGATAGGTTTAGAAAACAATGCGGGGAATCACGTGGTCAGATGTGAGAAAAATGGCCGCCGATGCCTCGATTTGATGGAGAAATTGACTCTTCAAACAGGAACATCTACCTTATTACTTACTTGTTTTTAATCGGATGATGCCTATCATAGGACCAGCCGGAAGCGATTTCAGCGAGTATCAAGCGTTTTCCTCTGGTTGGTCTGAGTGTGGAGATAACTCATGGTATATTTCGAGATTTCCTAAACCGTCAATTGACATTTAACACGGACTAACAATAATATCACTGTTTTCACACTAATAAGCACTGTTTAGGTACCAGTTGTTGATGTCGACGCATTTTGGTTGACAAAAAATGGATAACTCGATTTCTCGTGGCGTTATTTTCAAGGTAAAGTTGAGTTTCGATTGGTTTTGACGATTGATGTTGAGCACGCACATGGCCCTTATACCAGGACAACTTCTTGAACAACCTGATATTGGCACGCACATGTCAAGGAATACCGTTTTCTCCGCCCAATTAGTCTAAAACAACCTCGTATTAGCTTGTTCTGGTACATGTAGCGATACATATATAATGTAAAGGCACTGTAAATGTTAGTTTCGTATACGAAATTAACTACCTGGACCATCAAAATTTTATTTTCAATAGGAATTTTATTGCTAGCCTGTTTCGGTGTAGCTGCTTTTTGTTATGGCTTGTGAGTATTTGAAAATGTTGTTTTTCCTCCAGACAGTTTTATTAATATATATTTTTGGATTGCTGTTTTTTGCTTGAAGAAATCCCTTCAGGATATTGTCATTTAGGTTTCACATTTCAATTCACAAGGTCACATTTGCAACCAGGTAAGTCATTACTCTATTATGTCCTTTTAATTCAGGAAAGTTATCTTATCAGTTAGGGTGGGTTCTTGGTAAGTACTTAGTGATATATAGAGCAACGCGGTTAAAATTTCTGTTACTATTTAATACGGTATACAATAAGCACGCATCCTTAAAGTACATTAGATGAACAATCCTTACAATCATGTAATAGACATAATTGATACATGTATACAAATACCTTTTATCCCATTTTCACCGCGACATTGACGGTATAACACGTTGTGGAATATACTTGCTTGTATTCAACACTGTGGAATATACCTGTCGCGTGCACGGACTACTTTTTAAATGACGTCATGCGATATGCGCTAAAATTAGGTCGAAATTGTTTGGTTCATTGATCGAATTTTAAGGTCACCCATGAAAAGAAAATGTGCATATTTTGCAGAAAAAAATATATATGATATATTCACCAAAAGAAATGTTGAAATAAAATATCAAATTACACGATTTTTGTTTTGTTATTTTTTTATGTATATTTACTTTACCACTGAATGATTTTTCATAAGAAACAAAGTCGACAAAACTTGAGCTTCAAAATTATACGACCTTCAACCTTTAAATCTAGTCATATGACATTATTTAGTGTAATGTGCATTGTTTATAACCAAAGCATATACTTTTGACATTTAACTTAAATATTAAGAATGTACAACAAGCCATACACATATCGCACAGTTCATGAATAATCTGCTATGTTTGCTTTCCTATTTAATTCACGTTAGGCATAGAGCTGTGTAAAGTATAAGATGGTAAAAATAGCACCACACTGGAATTGGGAACGTCCCATTTGTACACGGGTATTTTCTACTCATACATCTGTTGTGTACTTGAATGTTTTCCATTCTTTGTGTATTTATATATTAGATTATTTTTTCGTACAATAAGGGCATTTACCATAGATAAATAAAACATTGTGCAAGTTTAAACATAATTATGTTTATATGCAGAAATCTGCAAATGCAACCGAGTTTACCAACGGCTATTATTAGATAAACTGCTCCGGTTCATTTGAACAGCAGTAATGTAGAGTACATGACGTAGCGTGTGACGAAGAAGAAAGTTTATCGCGTTCATATACTCATTTGAATAAAGTGATAGAATGGCATAAGGGTCTTTATTTAACTATGCTAAAATAATTATTAAAGACCCTAGATGCAAAATCGTCAATAATTGAGTTAAATGGATTATTAGATGGATTTTAAAGGATAATTAAAGGTAAGATACTAGTTCTTACATGTTTTGATTTTTGATTGTACTTTTGTCGTTCCCTGATCTCGGGGAAATGATTTTAACATGGCCATGGGCGCCATTGATGCATCGGATCACACACGGCATACCCATAACATTATATAAAAAACACGTTCTGCGCGTCCTGAAATTCGTCGTCCGAAGTCGGAAAACGTATTGCCCTGTATATTTTGTCAAATAAAGTGTCAGTCGCTGCAATTGTCTGTTTACTCGTCAAAATTGTCAAGGTCTTCGATAGCTAAAGAAACTTCAGCGTACAGTTTATTTAGTATTGACAGACCTGTACAAAGTCGCGCCAGTCAAAAATCATAAAAAGCGACATTTAAAGTAATGGTAGCCAGAACTAGGTCGTCGATGGTGTACATGTATGTTGACATCGACAGCATTTTGTCAGGAGTAATGGCCGCCAGATTGGATTTTGATCATTTTCTTTCGAAAATAAAATAAATTATAGTAAAGTAAAATCTTCTTTTCGCGGTCGTAATGTGTTAAAATTCGCATACTGCGTAAAATTGAATGTATGCATATGGTGATATTTTTACTTGTTTTACAGTTTGTGTGTGAATTTTTTAAAGACTATTTCGCGTACCAGAACAAATACATGTATATCACTACGCATGGTTACATTTGTTAGATTTTAAGCGCTTTAATGACGGAATTAAAATTATTGTTAAGGTTATTAGATCTATTTATGTTAAACGTCACGTTGAAAAAATCAAATGGGATAAATAGAATACTAGGATTAGCGTTGAATACAGAGAAGTTTATGTTGCTCGGCTCGAACACCGAAAGCGCTCGCCAAGGCTCGCGCTTCCGGCGTTCTAAGCCTCGCAACATAAACTTCTCTGTATTCAACGCTAACCTAGTATTCTCTATATACTTATATACTTCGTAATATACATCTCTTATTTATAGCATATCAATATAGGTCAAATATACCTTTCTGTGAAGTGGCACCTTAACTATATGACACATATATTATATAGACCAGTTGAATGTTATTGTTTACATTCGGGATTTTCTGGTTGGTCACTGGTTGGCAAAAACTCTGGTTACAGTAACGTAAAACATGTATAAAGGGCTCTTGTTTAGTCAATAAATTGGTAATAAGACCGAAATAAACATTAAAACTCTTAAAATATAGTGCAAACGTATCATATTTAGTACCAAATAGATGTATATACACAAATCAAATTTCCTCGTCATAAAAATACGAAGTAGTTATAAGCATAGAGTAAACGTGATCGGAAGACTAAATACTGACAATTCCACAAAACAAAACAATAAATAACCCGTATTCTTTCTGATAGTAAGAATTAAATAACTTATATTTCAACAATAATAAAAATGTATTAATTTCATTATAATTGTAAGTGGTGTGGATATAGTGTTATTTTTCATCAGCGATCGATAGTGTCAGAGGTGCATTTAATATAAAACAAAGCCCTAAAAAGCGTAATACATTACAATTTGTAAATATTGTGGTGATTTTCTTTTACATTAAATGACAATATTAATACAATTTAGCATGCAAACGGAAAAACCCTGCATAATATGCAAATTGAACTGCCTTTGCATGTATATTGAAATCTCTTTACTATATAGGTCTTTTGGTAATAGGGACTGATAAAAATATAGCGTTTTATGATAAATGCATATATTTAATTAATTTACCGCAATTATGTTTTACCTTATTGTGATTGCTTTGGTCCATGATGGTGTTTTTTACACTGCAGTAATGTACAAGCTTTACACGTAGTAGTTGAGTTTACTTTTTATACCCGTTAAATACCTTACTGGCGTAGCAGTAAATTGCACAGAGAGAGAGAGAGAGAGAGAGAGAGAGAGAGAGAGAGAGAGAGAGAGAGAGAGAGAGAGAGAGAGAGAGAGAGAGAGAGAGAGAGAGAGAGAGAGTATCCGATCATAACGAGATAATCGGTTTGTGATGAACAGAGGTGCAATAAAACACCGGGATATAAAGCTGCAACTAAGGGTGTCAAAATAAGTGTGAACAATTAAATAAAACAATTACATAAGTCAAGGGAATTATTTAATGCGTAACAAGGTAAGTTTTTTTCAAACATAAAGGTTCAAGTCATTTACCCTATGTTGCGTACAGAAAATAGACCTATTGGTTGTTTGTTTTCATCCTTATTTGTTTTCGTTCATTAAATTTAATTTATTCTGAAAGAATTTCAATTTCAGAGATTTTTTTAAAACTCAAAATGGTCATGAAGAAGTGCCAAGTAGAGATTTTTGTGGTAACCACATATCGAGCTCTTAGATTGTGTTCAACTTCCGAGTTCGTTGTGAGTAAAAACGAATAATAGCAACAATATAACCGTTCCAAAGATGCATTCCCTTGCACGCTAATGTTTTATTTAGACATAATTAGTAAAATTGTATTTGATATGTGCATGATTATCATTAAAAACGGTGATTTTGTCAACCTTCTCTATATGCGCTTATATGAATTCCACCTCTTTTTGCCAACCAGTGGGCGGAGTCTAAACATTGCAGGTGCGCGTGACGTCACTCGTCAACTGGTCTATACACAAATACTTCAGGATGTTCATGTAAACTCACGCTAAGTACACAAGTACTGGTTAATTCAAGTTATACTTTCACTTTCAGTTTCAAATTCAATTCACAAAACTCAGTCAATCCAATCTCTTATCTTCAATATACCTCATCAATTATATAAACCCAACTTCTCTTTCTTCAAAGCAATCTATTGTTCATTCAACTGTTTCAAAACCAATAATCAGTTTCGTCAATTTCAATATTTCAATATATCAGTTTCACTGTAGGTAATAATTCACTAAATGTTTTTCACTCTATTGCACACTAATGCAAGTCAATTGCATTTATCAGACTTATAAACATATATTATACAAATATTTGCTTTGTTTCAAAATATGATATAATACAAGTATTCAACAACAATGAAAAATCAATGTCTTTCTATAAGGAATATTTATAATGTATACCGGTATACCTATTTAAGCTCAAATTTAATTTAATCACAAAATTTACTAAGTATCTTAATATCAATTAAATTTCAAAATACACACGCGTGGACACAGAATATCTTCAAATGCAAAATATTGATTTAATTTACTTACTTCAAAAATTTGCTTTTACGAAATGCTTTATCAAGTAACAAAGTAATACCAATGATAGGCTTTATAAAGAAATTTACTTTACTCTAACCAATCAAAGCCTATCTTTAATAGTAAATAACCTTTACTTTTAATAATCAAGATCTGCTTTAAAAAAATATGTTTAAAACAAACTGACTTGCTTTACAAAACAAATAATCTATCAACGTTAAATACCTAAGGACTATACATAACAAGAGCACCGCATAACGGGCGCCAATGCTCGGCTGCGGGTGCAGTTTTGAATAAATGCAAGTTTGTCAGAATATTTTTTTTAGGTCACAGTGACCTTCACCTTTGACCAAGTGACCCAAAAATGGGTGTGGCGTGTAGAACTCATAAAGGTGTATCTACATATAAGGTTCAAAGTTGTATGTAGAAGCACGTTGATTTTAGAGCCTATGTTAAAGTTTTATATTAGAGGTAACAGTGAATTTGACCTTTGGCCTAGTGGCCCAAAAATGGGTGTTATGTGTAGAACTCATCAAGGTGCATCTACATATTATGAAGTTTCAAAGTTGTAGGTGGAAGCACTTTGATTTTAGAGCCTATGTTAAAGTTTTATATAAGAGGTCACAGTGACCTTGACCTTTGACCTAGTGACCAAAAAATGGATGTTGCGTGTAGAACTCATCAAGGTGCATCTACATATTAAGTAGCAAAGTTGTAGGTGGAAGCACTTTGATATCAGAGCCAATGTTAAGGTTTATGTTAAAGTTTTATATTAGAGGTAACAGTGACATTGAACTTTGACCTAGTGACCCAAAAATGGGTGTTGGGTGTAGAACTCATCAAGGTGCATCTACATATGAAGGTTCAAAGTTGTAGGTGGAAGCACTTTGATTTAAGAGCCTATGTTAAAGTTTTATATTAGAGATCACAGTGACCTTGACCTTCGACCTAGTGACCCAAAAATGGGTGTCATGTGTAGAACTCATCAAGGTGCATCTACATTTGAAGTTTCAAAGTTTAAGGTGGAAGCACTTTGATTTCAGAGCCAATGTTCAAAAGGTTAACACAATGTTAAGGTTTGGGACACGACACGACGAGCTGGCTATGACAATACCTCGGGTTTTCTTTGAAAACAGCCAAGCTAATAAAGAAAATTTATCTTTAATTAAATACCCTTAGATATATCAAGTCATTGATAAAATATACAACCCAGTATATGATCTATTATATTATATTTATTGTAACAGGCTTATTATTTCATTGACCTCAAATAGCCTTTCACAAAGTCAGTTCACTGCTGCTTTTTACTATATCTATCTTTAGAATACTATATAGCTAAGCAACCATGTCACATGACTGTCAAGTTGTAAGGTATGTCAAACAATGAGCCAATGAAAATGGGAATCACCTAAAGTAAATTTAAATATAACAGGTAAAAATGATTACATGACCAAACTAGTATAGCTACGAACACAACACACCTATACACTATAAACAAGTTTATTGACCTAGATATATCCAGCACAAGGTGGACGAAAATACTGACCATTGAAAGATCAACTCAATATCAAAACAACAAGATTTTGTCAATTTATATATGGGGACACTTTATACACAAATAACCTTGGGTCAATAGTGAGTACACTTGCCTCACAAAGTTGAAATTTAATAAACAGAATTTAAATAATCCCTAAAATGTCTCAAAATGGCAGTTTCAAATAAATATAGAGATATTAGTTAGACTGTTTGTTATGAGAAATACTGATTAGAAATAAAGATCAGGATAAGAAGTTAACGAGATGGAGGGAAAAGACTGAGATAATAACTGTGCAAAGAGAAATATCTTACTCACTGACAATATGGCATACTTATGACATTGTATACAAAACTTAAGTTATGCTGAATGCACAAAAAATCTATTGTGCTAGCTATAATATGGAAAAGTGTTGAACATGCAACACAGAATTAATTACTTAAGGCTTAACTGCACTTTTTGTATACAACATATTTGTTCACCCACCCTCAGACATAACTGTAAAACTTTATAAAACTGTAGACTGTCTTACTGTGCCACTGTCACACAACCAAATATCTCAAAATGTTTCTGTAATGTGTATTTAGATCCTTGTTCAAGGTTCTAAAATCACTGGATACACTAAATACAATGTATCACACAGTTCCAACACAAATTCACTGTTCTTGATAAACCACTATTTATTCCTACGTACTCAATGTAATTAAGTTACTGTTCGGATCACTATTAAATGGATTGCTGTTTTAAAAAAAACGTTTTTTAAGATCTCAATATTTTGTTAATCTCCCATTCATATAAGATCAATCTTAGTAAATATAATACTGGAAACACTTGTATCATCAATTTTGAAGCATTTGTAGGCAAAACAACAACAACAACGCTAATTTCCCAATTTTAGTCAAAATGCCGCGAATTTTTCAATCCAAAGGGACCCCGCCCCATTCCCAAAATGGTGAAACAAACACTGCAATCTGTAGGAAATGAAATGCATTTTCAAGTTGTTTAAATACATTCCCAACGCCAAATCATATTCATACTTCATGTTCTGGTCACAAACTGTATAGTAATCGGGTAAAATGTCAGCCTGTCTTTGTATGTACTTGTTCCTTAGCATGAGAAATTATTCTGAAAACAATTGAACGTGCACTTAAATGGCAATATCCTGAAGGGATTTCTTCAAGCTAAAAAAGCAATCCAAAAAATATTCATAAAACTGTCTGGGGGAAAAACAACATTTTCAAATACTCGCAAGCCATTACAAAAAGCAGCTACATCGAAACAGGCTAGCAATAAAATTCCTATAGAAAATAACATTTTGATGATCCAGATAGCCAATTTCGTATACGAAACTAACATTTATCATGCCTTTACATTAGATATTTATCGCTACATGTACCAGAACATGCCAATGCGAGGTTGTTTAAGACTTAATTGGCGGTATTCATTGACATTTGCGTGCTCAATATCAGCTTGTTCAAGAAGCTGTCCTTGTAAAAGGGCCATGTGCGTGCTCAATATCAATCATCAAAACCAATCGAAACTCAACTTTACCTTGAAAATAACGCCATGAGCAATCGAGTTATCCATTTTTTGTCAATCAAAATGCATCCACATCAACAACTGGTACTTTAACAGTGCTAATCAATATGAAAACAGTGATATTATTGTAAGTCCGTGTTCAATGTCAATTGACGGTTCAGGAAATCGCGAAATATTCCATGAGTTATCTCCACACTCAGACCAACCAGAGGAAAACGGTTGATACTCGCTAAATCGCTTCCGGCTGGTCCCATGATAGGCGTCATCCGATTAAAAACAAGAAAGTAATAAGGTAGATGTACCTGTTTAAAGATTCAATTTCTCCTTCGAATCGAGGCATCGGCGGCCATGATTTCTCAAATCTGACCACGTGATTCCCCGCATTGGAAAAATCACGTTAATGCACATGTGTTCTTGTTTCGGAGTTTATTGTCCCCACGCACCTGAGGCTGTTAATGTGGTATTTTAATTTAGGGACTCAGAACACCGAAACACATTTATATTGCCTAGTGTATTCCGGTCACCGAGTTGCTTTGTTGATTGGGGCCTCGAAATATAGAATCACGTTTCCATGGCCGTATGTATTCAAGACAACGCATTCCGTGTTGTTGTTTTTTAAAGCTAAACACGGAATTCAATGCGCATGGGTTATGTATATAAGACACGACGTTGCTTTATTGACCAAGGACGCTTAACATTAAATCAAATTAATATGGCATAATGTATTCAAGATACAGCATTCCATTCTGGCCGGGGCGCTTAGTATTAAATAAAATTTTCATTGTCTTATGTATTCTATCTAGACTCCGCATATCCTGTTGGTGAGCAAAGGGGCGAACCAGTTCGCAGACGAAGTCGGGATCAAGCGCGTCACCACGGAGTCATTGGTGTCCGAGGAGGCCCGTCGGGAGTTTGAGGATTACCATGCCAACTACGGAAGTGCCGTACAAGACCTCTTCTGTCATCGGTGGGTCATCGTCCAGAGTTGTAATAGGGTTTGAGTGGTTAAATAAATAAACGATTTTTTCCCTTAAAACCAGGTTTTTGTACATGCGTAAAATGTCATCCCGACAAATACACGGTTTTCAGTTTCAGGTCATAAACAATCTTAAGCGGAAAATGCCGTTCCGGTTCAGCCTGTGCAAACTGTAAATGTTTTCAGGGACGTCACTACGCACGTGCATTACACCTAGTTTGCTAATGACACACCATATATGGAGCACACGTAAATTTAAGCCTCGCTCTGGGGAAATAAGGTTTTATGCTTATGCGTTAGCCTATTGTAACCAGGGACGACACTTTCCGCCTTTATGGCATCTTTCCGCCTTTACGGCATCTTTCCGCCTTTACGGCATCTTTCCGCCTTTACGGCATCTTTCCGCCTTTACGGCATCTTTCCGCCTTTACGGTATCTTTCGTGGAAAGGTAGCCTCGTGTTACTTTCTTCGGACTGCACAGGCTAATTTGGGACGACGCTTAACGCACAGGCATTAACTCCTCTATTCCCAGAGCAAGGCTCATTTGTATTTGATCTCTACAGGGGCACCCATCATCACGAAACAGTGGGGGCGGTGGCACTGGACGCTGACGGCAACCTGGCGTACGCAACCTCCACCGGGGGGATCTCGTGCAAGAGACCCGGCAGGGTTGGGGACAGTCCCATTATAGGTAAGCAGGAAGGAGATTGGGGCGGAAGCGGACTTTAACATCCCTCTTTAAAATTGTCGAAACTTATATTTATTTAACTTTCATCATGAGATAGAGCATGTCATGTTTGTTAACAAAAAATGCAATCAATGTATTGTAACATTAATTTAATTGTTGAATTGTAATGGTGCTTGGTATGGAGTTTCATTAGCTTTCTAACAACCACTTAATATTTCGACTAACTTATGACGAAAAACTGCCAACTTTTAATAGTACATGTATTCCCAACCCATCTTACTCAAAATCATGTCTTGGGTCTGTTTGCAATAAGATTACCATTTAATTGCATCAAAATATAATATTCTTAGTACTAATTATAATGTCGTTTAACTTTGAAATGTATGTAATAACAAAAAATATAGCTATTAAATTATAGAAAGTATGGGAACACTTTGAAAGTCAGTAATTTCGTAGGACTGTATTTATTGCGGCATGTTTCTCGTATTAGAGGATTGTCAAGTGGTATCACACCGGCGACATATGTCATGGGTCGCAGGTTCGTTACCCCTCTCAACCTTAATCTACCACCCGGTCTTTCACAAAGACATCGAAACGAGACGCGTTTCTATTACTCATTTCTTCCCACCGGGTATTTGAAGACCTAGTGTCGTCTCTGGAACGTGGCTTTTCTTGTATCTCGCACCAATGCCGGTAACAAACTAACAGGTATTCTGGGTACGATTGCCATATGTGAGGAATCCCATTGCTCTCAATAAAATCTACTCTATGAGTCGTGTTCTGTGAAAACAGGGCTAAATACATGTGCGTAAAGTATCTTCAAAATAAGATATCGCAATCCGCACAGGCAAATAAGGGACGACACTTTCCCTTGACTGGATTTTATTGTAGGTTTAAAAACTTCCTTCAAGTGAAAACAAAATCTTTCAGAGTGGAAAGTGGTGTCCCAGATTAGCCTTTGCGGACTGCACAGGCTAATCTGGAACGACACTGTATGCACATGCATTAAGCCCCGTTTTCCTAAAGTAAGGCTTAATCTACTACTGCCGTGTTATTCACTGCAGGCGCCGGCGGATACGCCGACAATGACGTGGGCACCGTGTCGTGCACGGGTCACGGCGAGTCCATCTCCAAGGTAGTGCTGGCACACCTGATCGTCTCCGACATGCGGAACGGTAGGAGTGTTTGCAGTCTTTACCTAGGGGTATAAATGCTAAATAGTCAAATATGGAAGAACTAATCGGTGCATATAGTTATCACCGGGCATATAGTTATCATTGTCTTTCCGTCTTTCCATCCATCACGCCTTTGTGCGGAGCATAACTTTGTATTAAAGTGATTTATATTAAATGTCATATAAACACGGAAAACCAATTGAGAAATTGCGGATAAAAAGATCCATAACAGTTTGTGGTTTTCAAAACTTTCGACAATTATTGTTTTCCTTTTCTTTTGTAGAGCATATCTTCAATAGTATAGTAACATTACTTCTTAATTATATGATGAGTTCTGTAAGATGACGCGCAGATTAAGAGGACATGTCAAAACAATTTCGGGGTTATTTGTTACCAAACGACTCGGGCTTCCGACCTCGTGGCTAATTCTTACCCATCGACCTCAAACCCGTTGGTTATTACTTGAAAAACCACACTTACTCAAAGAGTAAATCTTAATTAACCACATATTAAGGCGATTTGAGTAAATCTTAATTAACCACATATTAAGGCGAGAAGCATCTTTGCTGCAATGAAAAATGTGTCTTATTCAAATTTGTTTGAACAATTTTTAATGAGACGGGTATCTTGTCGGCATTGAACAGTGCAATACTCGCTAAACATGAACCGGTTACCAGGTGATTGTATATTTCTCAAAAGCTCATGCACTTGTGTTTATTATGCCGCTCTGTTATACCATGTTCAATGTCATAGCACAATGCTCGTGTTTACGATATGTGTGTGTATAATATTATTCCTGGGATTTGAACTGTTTAGGTAAAGCCCCACAAGAAGCCGCAGACAAGGCTCTCGAAAAAATGGCCGCCCGCGTCAACGGTTACGGTGGAGTTATCGTCCTTAGCAACAGCGGAGAACCAGTGACGTCATTTACAACTGAGAGTATGTCGTGGGCGTGGATTAAAGACGGCGTCTTACACAGCGGTATTAACCCTGACGAGGATATAACAGAGGATGTGTAATCTTGTAATTGGAACGGTTGTAATTGAAGCATTTAATGGTGTGACGTTTTTTTATGTTTGGCGGAGTTTAACGTTTGCATCTTTTGATTCATTTACAGAGAGTGAATCGAGCCAAATAGTTATCAACAAAACCAGTATTGCATCTCACTGCGATACATTGTATGATATATAGAGAATAACAGGTTACTGTCTGATCTTGTTGTAATATATCAGGCAAGGCTTAGAATAACATAACGACGAGGCTTGCCGAGCCGTTATTTTATTCGTGCCGAGCCTGATATAATACAAAATGATCAGGCAGTAACCTGTTTTTCTGTTGATCATACCTGTACGTCCCCGATTTTAAAGAAATAATGAAATATCGCTAAAAAGCTGCAGTTTAAGCGGGAAAGAATATGACTTTTGTTGTTTGACGTGTTAATAATGACATCATGATCACTTGCGCTCAATATTTGTAAAAAATGTATTTTGCTGTTTGTGTAGCATTTTGTGTTTAAAATATATTACATCTTGGTGTCAAATTGTTTGTTTTGTTGAATGTGATTCGATTTTACTAAAAATAATTACTTTATAGTTGATTCCGAGTAATATGACCATCCTCCACACATGACTGTTATAAGAACTTTCTGTTGAGGCCAGCATTTTTATTTTATTTGTTTTACGGGAAATTTTTCAAAGAAATTGAGTCGGGGGGATAAATAAAAATAAAAATAAAATCATGAAAAGTAAGCAGTCTACCAAAAAATAAAAATAAAACTGTCTTAACTGATTATTTATTTTATTTTTGAAAATTTAAAATTAAGCCAATTTAACCTTATGTATACTTGCATTAACCTTTATGTGTTTTATATATCTTATTACACTGTTGTAGAAGCTTTTTATAATAATAGTAAACACATTTTTATATATATTTATATGTAAAAGCACCTTTCGCATGTATTATACTATATTGCTTCAATAGAGACCATTAACCACGCCAGGTGTGTAGTGTATTATAGTGATCGTTAAACTTTTGTTGAGTGTTAATCATATGATGTTTATAACAAATATAGCATGCATTTGACTTAAATAAAAAAGAATTGAACACTTTTTAAATTGTTTAATAGCTTTAAATAACAACCAACTTTGTAACTTTCATCCATGGAAGGAATATTCACACTAAAAAATACTATTTAATATACAACAGACTTGCTTTATATCATGATAATATGTATCAATCATGAGAAAAAATGAGCCACATTACAGGAAATTGGACCATAGGGCGATTGCGACCATTTTAGCTCCAAAAGAGCAGTCTGATCAGGATCCAAACTGTTCAACATAATTGTCATTCAGTCAGTACTTCTAAAGATGTTAAGCAACACTTTGGATTCTGATCAGACTGCGCTTGAATTGATCTTGATCCAAACTTTGTGTAGTGAAAGTTCTAGTACATAAAATGTGAATATTTTATTTAAGAAACCGTGAGTAATAGACTTTTAAAAATATGTGCTGCATTTTATTTTATATTCAAAGAGAGATATAGTGTTTATATGTGTAAAGTGAACACAAGAGGCATGACTACAATATTTGGTGTGTAACATCGTTATGAGGTTCTCTTTGAAGTTTGTTCAAATCATGCAGAAAATTTGCCCTCCCTAGGGGTTACTGTTTTGCTTATAAATATAAATAATATAATCATTCTCTGAAACCGCAAGGCCCTTTGGTTTGTTGCGTTGCATGCCAACCATATAGTGGTTCTTTGCCAAGTTTCCTCAAAGCATGTCTCCGTGGTCAAAACTGTTTGCGCTTCAGGGGTCAACTGATTTATATATATTAATGTCTTTGATAATCCCTAACAACACAGACACCGCAAGGGTCAGGGGTTCAATATTTGGTGTGTAACATGTTAGTGTTTTCTTTTTCTAGGTGTGATCAAATCATACATTTGGAGTTAAAAATAACCCGTCCTTGTTTCGCATGCGTAATATTTACTTATATAATATAGAGTTAAACAACATTATTATCTCAAAACGCATGGGTTAGGTGATAATTATTTTGTATGTGACATTGTATGGCGGTAATCTTCGTAGGTTTTGTATCATGTCCATTGGCTTCACATTAGCCCCAACAAAATATTGAGGTAAAAGACACAATATACCTAGAAACCTAGGTATATTTCATTGAACATTTTCTTAAGTGAAAGCCGTATAAAGAATTAAATAGCACATGTAGCAAGGATTTAAATTGTTCTAGTAGAATTACTCTGCTGACTGTATATAACTTACTCGCAAGATTAATTATATATAGAACACAAATTTTGAACTATATAATTGTATATTTTAAAATAGTATTTATTTTAAAAATTTCGTAAAAGACTCACAGTATTGTCAAAATAAAATTGTGTAAACTTTTGCACATATTATTTTGTTCCTCTCTTATTCACAGTTTAAGTTCAAATGAAAATTTCTATGGAATGTGTTGTCTATATTATTTTAAGGAGAAACAGCAATAACATGTTTTGGATATATAATGAACAGAGAGATCTATATAAATGTTAAGGTAATAATAACCCTTGGAACAAATACATAGAGCCGATTGAGCACCAGGGCCCTTGCTACACTTTGGGGGATTGGGGCCGGGGCCCTTAGAGGGGGAAATTTCACGTCGTTTTCGGCAAAAAGGGGAATTTTACAAGATCTTTTCACCAATCATTTAACACTTAATATTGCTGTATTTTAATGTAATTTACATAAATATACATTTAATCAAAGGTTTATAGCAAGATACCAGCTGGCAACATAGGTATAAAAGTAAAAAAAATAATTTTGTTTTTATTTTGGAGGGAGCAATTTTAGGTGAAATAGGGGAAAAAAGTATACTATTTTAAGATGGGAATGGGGCCGAATTTCCGCCCAAAAACGGCCAAACGAGGGCCCTGAGCACATTTATCAACAGAGCCTGATGTGTGATAAATTTATTTGCATTTCTTGCAGTACAAATCATGCAGTATGAAAACATTATTTACAGTTGATAGAACATCATATTTCGGCTAATAATAATAACTCATTTTTGAAAAATAATGTTAAGAAAAATAAATAAAACTTTCTCGTGACTTTGACGGACATACGAACATCGGGACGCAATGTTATTTTCTTCAGAAGCTGTGTTGCATACTTTTTTCTAAAAAAAATATATATATGGGTGGGTGGGGAATGAGATTATTGATGCAAGTACCTGTGGTTCAGTCCTCATGTTCATTATAAAGAAACGTAAAGTAGTACTTCTTGGACATTTTCGGGATGTTGATTTTTATCTATAAAAATATTACAGGATATGCATTTTAATAAATACGCATATTTATTAAACCTACCCAAAACTTTTTAGCACACAGAAAGTTATCGATGGTGACACCTCTACATCATCTGCCAAAACTCATTATTATTTTGAATTTCGTATCACATAATATGGGCATGATGTCAACAATGGTGTTCTGAAGATTATCTTTTCTAATTGAAATTGTTTTTGCTCCGTTTTTAATCAATTTGATTTTAAAATATGCTACATTTGTCTCGTTGATGTTAATGTCCGCCATTTCGGAAAATCACGCAACGTTATATCAGGCAAATATCAATGCGGTGGAATGAAAACAAATTACATTAGCCGGCACATATATGTCGTGCTTTTGTTTGTCAGTGTAATTAGTAATTTTTAAAGGTACTTGACTACAGTACCAAATTTGTTTTGCTGTCGGTGTGCACTATACCTTTTTTACTGTGAAAAGCATAAATTCAGAATCTCACCAACATGTAAGGCTCGTAAATAAAAGAAGAAAGTGCTTTTTTTTATTAAGGGTTACAATTGCTGCAAAACAACTTGTCTGTATTAAAAGAAGTATTTCAGTTGTAGCCCTGTCCTGTAAGTAAAGCGTCTGTTGAATCTTGAGACGGGTCAGCATTTACATATACGGTGGCATAGATTCGCTCTTTTTTTTAAATTAACTTCCCACGAGTTAGTCAGTCAATCAAAAAAATGGATGTATACATTTAACTTTTACCAATGATCATCATGGTCGACAGAAACGAGCATCATATCTTATAAACTATTTGACACACGAAAGTTGGGACGAACTTGGAATTATAGCTTCGCTTCCAGCTTTTTTTTTACTGAAATAATTGTTTATTTTTTAATTTGCTGTGGGGGGGAGCCTGAGTGCCCGCAAAAAAACCGGTCCGGAAGCGTGACCATCAACCAAACTCAAATGCATCCAGTGTTAAATCATACCTCGCCGGCTATATATATATATATATATATATATATATATATATATATATATATATATATATATATATGCGTTCAGAATATTTGCACCTGTTACGCAACATTTGATTGGTTGACTAACTCGCTCCCTAGAGGTAGCCAAAGTTCTCTCCTCTTTTGATTAATGCACCCCTTTTTTTCTTACTTTACATCTCTTTTTTATCTCGTTTCTCAACTTAGAAAGTCGTTCCAACGATATAGCTAATTCGTTTCCACGAGTTAGTAAGTTGTTCCCTCGAATAGTATGTCGTGGGAACGAGATAGTAAAGAGGGGATTGCTTTTTAAAAAGAGGAGTGTATGTCACTTCTATGACACCGTATACATCACTGGAATCAGTCATTATTGAATGGCATGTGTTTATTGGGGTTTTTACAAGGACATGAACGTATTTTATATGCGACATGGTATTATTGTCCAACCAGTTATAATTGGGCGATCCATATGGAAAATGGTGTTTATTGTGCATTAAAAATATGGGGTTATAACTTTATTGATTTGTGTCTACAGTTTTGGTCGAAATAACGATTTTTGTGTAATTTTATTCAACTAATACACTTTTTATTATATGTTAAACTAATACACTAGTTATTATGTTCATGCCATTGTTGTTGTTTTTATTTTAAGTATAATTGATTGTTTAAACAAAACATGTTACAACTATTTCTCCGGTTTGAGATTGTGCCAGTCGCAAAAATACTGTTTAGTTTAAGAAAAACAAACGATCGTGAACAACATAATTGCCAAACAGGTCACAACTGAAGCCGTTCTCATAAACAGTGCAAACGTCGATAAAAACTGAAACCGACCTCAGTCTGTAAGAAAATAAACTCGATTAACATAAAAACAATAACCCTATTATTTGTTATACTTATGAAGGGCAATGTCAGAATGAGGCTCGATTTATTTTTTCGCCAGACGTCAAATGTTTGCTTCTCTCTTGAAGTTTGTTTTAGAGGCCACTAGCGAGGGAGATATTCTACCCCTTCTTGGTACCTGATGTAAAGTCTGGCTCCACCACTTCTGATAGCTTGGTCAGTGCAGTGAAGAGTCTGGCTCCACCACTCATGATAGCTTGGTCAGTGTAGTGTAGAGTCTGGCTCCACCACTCCTGATACCTTGGTCAGTGTAGAGTCTGGCTCCACCACTCCTGATAGCTTGGTCAGTGTAGTGTAGAGTCTGGCTCCGACACTCCTGATAGCTTGGTCAGTGTAGTGCAGAGTCTGGCTCCACCATTCCTGATAGCTTGGTCAGTGTAGTGAAGAGTCTGGCTCCACCACTCCTGATAGCTTTGGTCCGTGTAGTGTAGAGTCTGGCTCCACCACTACCGATAACTTGGTAAGTGTAGTGTAGAATCTGCTCCAGCACTTCTGATAGCTTGGTCAGTGTAGTGTAGAGTCTGGCTCCACCACTTCTGATAGCTTGGTCAGTGTAGTGTAGAGTCTGGCTCCACCACTCCTGATAGCTTGGTCAGTGTAGTGTAGAGTCTAGCTCCACCACTCCTGATAGCTTGGTCAGTGTAGTGTAGAGTCTGGCTCCACCACACCTGATAGCTTGGTCAGTTTAGTGTAGAGTCTGGCTCCACCACTTCTGATAGCTTGGGCAGTGTAGTGTAGAGTCTGACTGCACCACTCCTGATATCTTGATCAGTGTGGTGAAAAGTCTGGCTCCACCACTTCTGATAGCTTGGGCAGTGTAGTGTAGAGTTTGACTCCACTACTCCTAATATCTTGGTCAGTGTACTGTAGAGTCTGACACCAACACTCCTGATAGCTTGGTCAGTGTACTGTAGAGTCTGACACCAACACTCCTGATAGCTTGATTAGTGAAGTGTAGAGTCTGGCTCCAACATTTCTGATAGATTGGTCAGTGTAGTGCAGAGTCTGGCTCCACCACTCCTGATAGTCTGATCAGTGAAGTGTAGAGTCTGGCTCCACAACTCCTGATATCTTGGTCAGTGTACTGTAGAGTCTGACACCAACACTCCTGATAGCTTGGTCAGTGTACTGTAGAGTCTGGCTCCACCACTTCTGATAGCTCGGGCAGTGTAGTGTAGAGTCTGGTTCCACCACTCCTGATATCTTGGTCAGTGTACTGTAGAGTCTGACACCAACACTCCTTATAGCTTGGTCAGTGTACTGTAGAGTCTGACACCAACACTCCTGATAGCTTGATCAGTGTAGTGTAGAGTCTGGCTCCAACACTTCTGATAGATTGGTCAGTGTAGCGCAGAGTATGGCTCCACCACTCCTGATAGATTGATCAGTAAAGTGTAGAGTCTGGCTCCAACACTTCTGATAGATTGGTCAGTGTAGTGTAGCGTCTGACACCAACACTCCTGATAGCTTGGTCAGTGTACTGTAAAGTCTGTCTCCACCACTTCTGATAGCATGGGCAGTGTAGTATAGTCTGGCTCCACCACTCCTGATAGCTTGGTCAGTGTAGTGAAGAGTCTGGCTCCACCACTCCTGATAGCTTGGGCAGTGTAGTGTAGAGTCTGGCTCCACCACTCCTGATAGCTTTGGTCCGTGCAGTGTAGAGTCTCGCTCCACCACTCCTGATAGCTTGGTCAGTGTAGTGCAGAGTCTGGCTCCACCACTCCTGATAGCTTTGGTCCGTGTAGTGTAGAGTCTGGCTGCACCACTCCTGATAGCTTGGTCAGTGTATTGTAGAGTCTGGCTCCACCATTCCTGATAGCTTGGTCAGTGTAGTGAAGAGTCTGGCTCCACCACTCCTGATAGCTTTGGTCCGTGTAGTGTAGAGTCTGGCTCCACCACTCCTAATAGCTTGGTCAGTGAAGTGTAGAGTCTGGCTCCACCACTTCTGATAGCTTGGTCAGTGTAGTGTAGAGTCTGGCTCCACCACTCATGATCGCTTGGTCAGTGTAGTGCAGAGTCTGGCTCCACCACTCCTGATAGCTTGATCAGTGAAGTGTAGAGTCTGGCTCCACCACTCCTGATAGTTTGATCAGTGAAGTGTAGAGTATGGCTCCAACACTTCTGATAGCTTGGTCCGTGTAGTGTAGAGTCTGACTCCACCACTTCTGATAGCTTGGTCAGTGTAGTGAAGAGTAGGGCTCCACTATTCCTGATAGCTTGGTCAGTGTTGTGTAGAGTCTGGCTCCACCACTCCTGATATATTGGTCAGTGTAGTGCAGAGTCTGGCTCCAACACTTCTGATAGCTTGGGCAGTGTAGTGAAGAGTCTGGCTCCACCACTCCTGATAGCTTGGTCAGTGTAGTGTAGAGTCTGGCTCCACCACTTCTGATAGCTTGGTCAGTGTAGTGTAGAGTCTGGCTCCAAAACCCCTGATAGATTGGTCAGTGTAGTGCAGAGTAGGCTCCAACACTTCTGATAGCTTGGTCAGTGTAGTGTAGAGTCTGGCTCCACCACTCCTGATAGCTTGGTCAGTGTAGTGCAGAGTCTGGCTCCATCACTCCTGATAGCTTGATCAATGAAGTGTAGAGTCTGGCTCCAACACTTCTGATGGATTGGTCAGTGTAGTGTGGTGTCTGGCTCCACCACTCCTGATAGCTTGGTCAGTGCAGTGCAGAGTCTGGCTCCACCACTCCTGATAACTTGGTCAGTTTTGTGTCGAGACTGGCTCCACCACTCCTGATAGCTTGGTCAGTGTAGTGTAGAGTCTGGCTCCACCACTCCTGATAGTTTGGTCCGTGTAGTGTAGAATCTGGCTCCACCACTCCTGCTAGCTTTGTCCGTGTAGTGTAGAGTCTTGCTCCACCACTATTGATAGCTTGGTGAGTGAAGTGTAGAGTCTGGCTCCACCACTCCTGATAGCTTGGTCAGTGAAGTGTAGTCTTGCTCCAAAACCTCTGATAGCTTAGTGAGTGAAGTGTATAGTGTGGCTAAACCACTCCTGATATCTTGGTCAGTAAAGTGTAGAGTCTGGCTCAACTACTCCTGATAGCTTGGTCAGTGTAGTGTAGAGTCTGGTTCCACTACTCCTGATAGCTTGATCAGTACATATATTAGTCCAGCTGTGCTGCGTGTAGTAGTTGTGGATGTGTTTCATGAATATTGACTTCTTTTCAGATTCGCGCTAAGAATCTTTCGTGCCAGTGCCAGGAATACCGCTGTGTATATGGCGTCTTTCAGTATCCCTCAAGCGTGGGTTTTCATGGGGAAAATCTTTGTGGAAAAGATCAAGGATATCTTGGCATTTCCTTTCCAAAATCATCGTCTTGTGGATTAAGTTTCCTCTCTGAAGTCTTCCTTTTTTGGTTGGATAAGTCTATCTTGCAATGGATTATTTTGGCAGTCTTTTGAACTTTGTTGCTTGGGGTAAGAGTTTCATTCCCTTCTGTATTTCAGGGGTTCAATACCGGTGATGGTTTCCAGCTCTTGAATTGGGATTGGCCTCATGGCGCCAGTGATGGTTCTGGTCGCCTGGTTCTACACCTTGTTGATGTACGAGTTTATTTCGGAGTTTATTCGGTCCTCATGTGACGTAGGCAGCTTTATGTAAGGACCCGGAGTGTAACCCAGAACTCCTACTTAAATTGCTTACTAGACTCTCGAAGGAATTGCGAATTTTGTGTTCTTGCTCAAATTTCCATCTATTTAGTTTTTAATGTAATATGTTCAATGTCGGTGTGGTCTTATGCAGTTGGTGAAAAGCGGAGTTATTGGAGAAAACCCCATCTGTCTGCAATTATGATCACCAACCAAACTAACATGCGCAGGGAACGGGGATCAAACCCGGTCCGCCTAGGTGAGAAGCACGTGTACCAACAACTGCGCTAGCCGGACAGCTTCCTTTGCTGAAACCGTCAAATACTATGCTTGTTTGATGGAAACATATCATACTTCAATTTAAATGAAACTTTAAGGTGATATGATACTTTAATTTATTTGTTAATATTCCAATTTTACGAAATCTGTTGATTTGGGGCCTTTTCACGATTCGATAAATTGACAAAATTAAAAAAAAATGTTTCAGATTCGCAAATTTTAGTGTAGTTTAGTTAGTTATGATATTTGTGGGGAAACAGTAATACTGAACATTTACCATGCTCTAAAATATCCATTATATGCATATTTTGACGATTTAAAAACCTGAAAATTATACAGCGTTGCAACTCAAAACGATTGAATAATTCGGAGAAATTTGTTGTTGGCGTTATAGTTTGTGATACTACGAGGATTGCTTATATAAAGTATAAAATACATCATTAAGGTTGTGAGCGCGGATGACCATCGCGATAGACTTTTTCTCAAGGGGTCAGTGGTTCGAGCCTAGTTGGGGGTTACTTTTTATTTCTTTAATATTATTCTTGTGATTTTTATTGAAGCTTTTTTAATCCAATGTTTACATTTATCAATATAATGTATTTAATGACGAACTTCCAGTACATACAAAAATCTGTGAAAAGGCCCCTTTAAGAAATTATTTGAAATTGTAAATGCTTCGTAAGAAGTGCCTTTCAGCATATATCTATCAGTTGTCGCCTGTCTGGTCAGGCAACATAATGGTTAATAACTGATATATAGGGACCTTTATATACAAGAAGCCCGGCTTCAACCGACAACCCCCAATCCACCACAATCCCTTATTGGTAAATTCAACGTTACAAATTGTAAGTGTTGTATTGCTGAAAAGAATGCACCTTATACGGTTAAATGATTTTCACTTGCACTACTAATTTCATCATATTCATATTTTTCAAAGTGTTATTTTAAACATATCCTCTTTCTGCGTTCCGAGAAAACTGATTTTAGGTATGAAAGTAGTTTTGATTTCATTTGATTTTTTTTGCTAAGAATACTTAAGGACCGGATACAGTTAGTTAAGCTTTTCGTGGAATGTAATTATGTGAGCAGGATTTATCATACCACCGCCTTGATATCTGCCTAATAAAACGTTGCCTGATATATTCTTTTATATCATAGTCAACAGGAAGTTCTTATATCAGTCAATGTTTGGAGTTACGTGGAATTTGCAATAAAGTCAACTATTTCTATCAACATGAATCAGGTTCAACAAAACAAACAATTTGATACCAAGAACGTACATATTTTATTCTAGTTTAAAGTCATAAATCACAAAAACGTTTATTTTTTAAAAATCACCACAGCCCGCAATACAGAAGTTAAATGACGTCATCAATGAGACAATACATCTTAAATATCGTTATAGTCATTGCACTCGCAAGTGTCGCACAGAAAGTCAAGACAAATGATAACTGTATGCTAATCCTCAACTATTTAAAGAAACGATTTAACACGCTTATGTCAATATTGACACCATCATCAAAATGTCAATTTCAATACACATCTCCAAAATGGCGTCTCCAAACTATTCGGTGAAGTGTATTCTTCGATTAAATTTGTCGCTGCAGTCCATTCCTGATCTCCAATAAAAGATGTTTATAATTAAAGCGGGTGTACTCTTCCAATTCGTAGTGCAAACAACTTTTTTCTCCATACGATGTTAAAAATAAGCGATTTTTCGTGTCGTCCTTTCGAACGCCGTTGCTACATGTGTGTCAACGTGTAAAAGCCGGATCAGCAAAATCAGCGTACATTTAAAATATAAAAAATGGATTGTCTTGCAGATTTTTAGGAAAGTGTGGTATGATAAATAGAAAAACAGGTTACTGTCTCATCGTTTTGTAATATATCAGGCTCGGCACGAATAAAATAACGGCTCGGCAAGCCTCGCCGTTATATTATTTTAAGCCTTGCCTGATATATTACAAAACGATGGGACAGTAACCTGTTATTCTCTATGTATCGCATGGTTTGGTCTTAGTAAAACATTATAGAAAAGACATTAACATAAATAGCAATAATTTCAGTTAGAATAGGTTTCGAACACGTGATATCTGTTTGACATAACCGACTCACTTCGACGAATGATTAGCTCGGCATTCCTGGTATTAGTTAGGACTGTATCAACCATAACCAATGAGGATCCGTCTAACTTTACCGGTACGCACGTGTTAGGTGTTGCGCGCTTAGCAACGATAAAATTATTCGCTTTTCCATTTTTTTTTACGTACCGGTAAAGTTCAATGCCCCGGCCTAGTCATGCATTTAAAAAAATCGAGTGCCTTGGCGGAACACCGTAGTAAGTATATAAACCCATTCTAGAGTATAAGTCTCACTACAGAACTACTCACTACTACTGTTCACTACTATATAAAAACGCAATACGCCGAAATACGAACACGCATGATTGGAAACAGTTTCAAACACATCTTTGACAAAATTTATTAAAATAATATCTACTAAAGAAAGGATACAAATAAAATTTAACTTTAATTCACTGACTGTTGTTTTTTTTTGGCGTACACGCGTATATATACGTTATGTCTATTTATCAAGAAAGGAAAAAAAACGATCGTTTCACGACGACAAAAGACATTATGTCGTTGGATACTCTTGGAATCGTAGGAGTTCCAGTGAGCAAAGGCCAGGTAAGCATTATATTGTTCAACTGTTTATTTTTATTGATGGACTCTTAGTTATTCGTTGACAAAAAATCACAGACAAACCTAACCATGTATTTTATAGCAAGGTATTTTTCCTTCTACATAGTGAGTCGGAGAAAACAACGAGGCCATATTCGAATTTTCAGATGCATGTCCTCTTTTATGGGCGATATTAGGATATTTCAGCAGCAAGCGAAAATAAGCACTTAGTTTGCGTGTAATTTCTCATTTATTAGACTAATGTCGGAGACTCGATATAAAACGTTCACTGTCACAATATAGACTGAAGTTTAGACGATTTTTTAATGATAACTTCAAAAGCCAGCTATTTTATTTTGACCGGACAGCCAAATAAGTTAAAAGGATAAATGAAGTTGATGATGATGACGATTTTGATGAACATGATGATGATGATCTGAACTCTACTGAGCACATGAAGATTGAATTGTTCCTAAGGAAGAATTCATGACTTTAGATCCTCATTGTACGTCATAATAATGTGCTTGCAATAGTCAATTTCCAACCGATAAACTTGTTCTCTTAGGAAAATCTGATATTATGGTGAAAAAATGCAAAGTGACGTTAAAATAGGAGTCGACCAAGCCACAACTGTGTTAAGAAAAACATTTTTTTCTACAACAAAATATCTTATGGTAACTCGCAATTAAGTTGATTGTGCCAATTGAACGGATATTGGTATATTTGTAGTTTAAACAAAAAAGTTAAAATGTCTAAATAAGCTGTCATCAATTATTATATCCTGATGTATTGGATATGTAGCAGTATCAGAACCTTCTGGTGATGGTAAATTCATAATTTTTAATTATTGACCAGCTTTAAAACGTGGTCATTTTGGCCTGATGCATTTCACAGCATTCACTACTGACAACAAATGCAATTTTACAAATGGAGCTTTCGTTTTAATGTTGGAATAGACACTAGAAGTAACCATGTCATTTTTCCCGTTTAAACAAACTTATTTAAGTCAATATGTTGACAAAGTAAGATCTTATAAATTTAAAACAGGACCGTAACAAAGAGTATATGAATTTTGTTTTTTAAAGAAAGATATAACCCAATCATTTTTAATGACAAAGTATGTGTCTGTCTTAGGAAAAATGTGCGAGACACTTGGGATAATTGATTGGCTATTGATAATCCAATATTGTTCGATGCATAAAAGCTGGGAGCCAAACAGTTATTTGAAAACTAGATTCGTATGATATGAATCTAAAAGTTTGCACCGAGTCCCGGCTTTTAGCCAAGATTTTGTTGTTACAGAAGTGTATTGTTACACTCTAGAACTCAAGGACGAGTTAGTCTGTGATGTCTTTTATCTTCGCTTCGAATCAGATATTTTAAACAATGGCAATGCATTCTGCTTTGTGTAATCTAGTATCCCACACAATGGTTAATGTCATGTGCAACTCTAATCGCAATCAGGTAAACAACCATCTAGGGACCTGAATTTTTCTTCCGAATTAATCGCATACACCAATTACAAAAACAGGGAAGGTATGTATCATTATCGTAATTTAACGAACACCGAAACAGGAAGTTATGTATGCGTCTTAGCGTCACACGATAGAGATCTAAACACACAATCTAAATCATTCAATCTGCACTAGCATACCACTTTTAACAAAATGTGCAATCCCTCCAAGGCCACATGAGAGTTTTGCAAGATGTTATTTGAAACATCAGGAAGTAAATATAAATTCCTTCAGTTGATTTTTGGGGGGAACAAACACACTTAGATGTTCAGAAAAATGTAACAAAGTAACGCAAGAATTGTGTCCCCTACCAGTCAACCTTTATCAAGTGAAAATACAATGCACTATATTCATACGGTCCTGAACTAAACAAATACAGCCCTCTAATAGGAATGAGGAAACCGTACTCTTCAAAAAGGGGGCTAAGAGAAATGTTAATTAAAGAGACGTGTTGGTTTTGGTAGATCATCAGTTTTAAATCACAAGACATCATATTAATGGTTTTTTTTACAAATTGTGCAACTATAAGTGAAAATATCAATTTCATATTATCAAGAGTGAATTTTTTTTAAATTAAAGAAAACCAAAAAAATTTCTTTTTATTTAATGCTTTTTACACTATATGTTTAGATTTTAGGCGTCAAACCGGATAATTTTGTAAAACATAATTCATCGATGGCAAATAATTGCAGGGATGTCATAAAGGATTCGGAAAGCATGTTTTGTTTGTTTAATAAATTAGTCCGCATATTATATTTCATACAAATCGTCCTGGCAGAATACTTCATTCTTTGAAGAAAGACATGCGTCTTCTCACACACTTCTGTGTTAAGTTTGCTCAATAATTTGAGTCTTGGGGACTTAAGGTCTGGGGACATTTGTGGGTGAAGCATGGAACACATTGTGAAAAAAACGTGTGTTCTTCCAAAACCCTGGCTCTCGATTCAAACAATACTCTTCAAGTCGACAACTAAAATCATAGAATAACTCATCTGGAGCTGATTCCATTAAAGCATAAGCTGATGAGGCTGGATCTTTGCGGCCCTCTTGTCCTGGTATCATATGGTAGCCATAACAATGGCCATAATGTTGTAGATCAAACGAAAAAAAGAGGTATGTGCCTCTCTTTCGACCAAACTCTAGGTACTTTTTTGAACATTTGTCACCTGTAGTGTGAGGAGTATCGCCATAATTCGAGCCCCCATTTCCCATACTATAGACAGGTATATTTCTTAACTGCATTCCATGCTGTGTGAAATAGTAAGCCCGCCCAAATTTGGCTGGGTTGTAAGAGTAGGGCTGTGGACAGACCGAAGCGGGTTCTTTACAATTTTCAAACATTTGGGTAACTCTAAAACATAAGTGATTGAAAAAGGACACTGTTATATTTAAATGCTCTGATTCGTGCACTTCAATGAGAATATATTTGATCTCTGGTGAGAAAATTCCAATCAAATTTATTTCAGTAGATGTTGAATTTCCACTCTGATAAGGAAAAACCAAAATGCTCAAAAAATCCTCTAAATACCTGAAAAGAACAATATTTGATAAAGAGTGACTAGAAGACAGGATTTTAAAAAGCAAAGCTAATTTTCTATTGAATTGAAAACCAAGCGCTTTGGAATCAAAAAGAGACAACAAAGGTCGAAATTGTGCAACAGTGTTCAAGAAGGATTGTATCTCTTTGTTCTTCCACTTCATGTGTGATCACATTAGATTTTTCAATTGTTCCTAAACTTTTTGACGATGCTGGAACAGCAGCGTCCAAGGTTTGATAATCACCTAAAAAAGATTCACAATGGCCATCTATGTAAAAGACCGAGCCAGTCCGATTGAGATAACTCGATTTTTTCAGTTACTTCCCTTGGGCATACGCCACTGCGTAGGATCCTAGCATTGATAACATTCTCCTAGCAGAGTTGTCGTTCGTGTTTCAACATTCAACAATGGCCGCCTTAATGAGAGTTTCGATTAAAAACTTTCTTACTGCATACATTGGTTTGTTTCGCTAGTTAGAAGCTGTCATTTAGGATATATAGTTATTTATTCACTAAATCTCCGCTTATGACAACAATAGTTGGAATTCGAAGGATGTATACTCGATGTGAATGAAGGACTTTCTGGTCTCTTGATCGTAACACTAACAGCTTGACACGGCAAAACTGGCATACTGATTACTGGTATTTTTAGTTATCAATATAAGTCACATTGTGCTTTATAAATTGTATTCGAGCATTTTGCGACTTATTGAATGACTATGATACCCGATATCAACATTTCATCGGGGATTTGCAGATCACCAAGCTGTCCTGAGATTCAACATTGATTTCAAACGTTTTACTGGTTAGTACTCTTTCTTAGTGTTAGTACTTTTTATCATTTTAAAGTTAAATGAACTGTGTCACAGTAAAAGAGACATTAACCCTTTCAGTGCGTGACCGAATTTTAAAGGCCTTTGCAAACAGTTTGGTTCCAAATGAGACGCCACAGAACGTGGCGTCTCATCTGGATCCAAACTGTTTGCTATTCTGATAGTATTCTTTGAAAAAAAATGAAGAAAATGCTTATTTTACAAATTCAGCAGACGACATTTTAGCAGACGACAAATTTCCCAGCATGCAAAGGGTTAAGGCGATTGTGGCCAGTTTGGATCTAGATCAGCCAGCAGTCGCTTGAAAGCTGTTTGCTTAAAAGCTTTTTTCTGACAATAACAAATAATTTAATTGGATACTGATTTGACTGCACTTTTCCTGTGACCTGGCTCAAATAACAGAATTGTCATTAATCAAATTATTTATTTCGAACATTAATCAATTGTTTTTCTTGTCCCTCGGGATCAATGACTCCAGCACTTTCCTGTTGAGAATTGAATACTGCTAAAGGCGATGCTAGGGGGCGTGAGAGATGTTGCACCTTCCAGTATCGCTGGATTGTTCAATGTCGGCTCGGGTACTACGTACATGTACCCCGGGTACTCTTAAGTATACTTACATGTATCCCGGGTACGGTAAATATACTAAAATGTACCCGGGAAATTTAACCCTTAATCAGTCGTTGTCGACTATTTTTTGTAATAATTATATATATACATTTATGTCAATTTTCTGAAGAATGGCCTCTATATTATCGGAAAACATACTCAAAAGCATGTTGATGCAGTGTTTTTTGAAGAGAAGTGTGTTTAAGGTAATCGGTTGCGCGTTTTACGACATCGGATTTTGGGCGCGAATACAACTCAGGTACAGTCTAATATGGACCGAGTAAAATTACGTTTATTTACCGTACCTGGGGTACATGTAAGTATACTTAGAGTACCCAGGGTACATGTAAATATACTTAAGAGTACCCGGGGTACATGTAAGTAGTACCAGAGCCGACAAAGACCAATCAAGCTCCATTATCCGTCATGAACCGACTCAAAAAAACCGAGTCGGCAATATTTGACTTCATTTTTGGTTTGGTTGCTCTCGAGGGATCGAAAATTTCAGAATCTTCCTAAAAGCCCTACGGGTTTGATCCCCAGAAGCCACATTGAAAACTAGCATACTTTGTTATCTAAAAGGTTGCTAAACCTGATATACAATGATAATGTGAATTTTCTCTCACATGATGTTCATCAGTCATATTATATAAAAACTTACAGCAGTAGTAAACAACTGGACAATAATTAATGAACGCATCTTTCATTTGTCTTTGACACTGATTTTGACATGGTCTAGATTTAAATATGTGACTGGACTTTACCAGCACTCTTCTAACAGAGCTAAAGTTTACATGTACCATTGAAGATCGCCTAAATCCAGATTTGCTATTATAGACGCGTGGAAAGTTTTAAGGGTGTGACAAGTAAGCAAAAATTGGTCATTACCCAGAGGCCACAACTGTTCTATGACTGTATTAAAACAAGAAAAATCAGTGCCTGATTTAGATTTCCTTAGATAGTTCAATAAAAACTAATTTCATAAGCCTGGTAACAGTTTAAAGGTAATGCTACCAATGTGTCACACCAGGGCCTTGAATTTGAAATCTAGGACATGCATGGTAATTTCTTCATGAAATCAGGACACAAAATTGTATTTTAAGTCCTTAATTGACCTGGCTATAGTTCTCAGATTATTATAAGCTCAATCAGTATATTTATATCATTATTTATGCTTTGTGTATTGTAAACATATACACAATCATGCAGTTACATGATAGCAATAAATAATATCAAAGCTACCCATACTATAAAGGTCATTGACAAAGCCTATGGTCAAAATGTGAACACATTGAGTGTTATCGCCCTCTCGTGCCAGCAAAAACAACACGTTGACAGGTTGTCATTTTTGACAGTTCTACTTTCACTTTCATTTTGTGATATCAAACTGTTAACAATTATGTGGCTGAGAAAAATATCACCATTGCTTTTTATGCTCCCGGTAGGGTGGCCTATATCAGTTGAACTGTCAGTCAGTGTGTCAGTCTGTCCGTCCGACCGAAAACTTTAATGGCCATAACTTTTTTAATATTGAACATAGCAACTTGATATTTGGCATACATGTGCATATCATGGAGCTGCACATTTTCAGTTGTGAAAGGTGAAGGCCATCCTTCAAGGTCAAATGTCAAATATAAAGCGTCTGTCTGTCTGTCCGAAAACTTTAACATTGGCCATAACTTTTTCAATATTGGCGTGCATGCGTATATCATAGAGCTGCACATATTGATTGGTGAAAGGTCAAGGTCATCCTTCAAGGTCAAAGGTCAAATTTTGCAATATTGAAGATAGCAACTCCATATTCGGCATGCATGTGTATGTCATGGAGCTGCACATTTTGAGTGGTGAAAGGTCAAGGTCATCCTTCAAGGTCAAAGGTAAAATATATGGGTTCAAAGCTGCGCAGCAGGGGGCATTGTGTTTCACAAACACAGCTCTTGTTTAATATATTTTCTGCAAAAAAAACTTACATCAATACACGATGTTCTTCGTTAATTCAATCATTCCTGACAGACTTGTGTACATATTTCGCTTACATTTTGACGCGCGTAGGTAGGACCGCATTACCGCTTCTGAAATGTGTATTCATACTATTGCCTTCGAGGAACTTATCTGATGTTTGACAGAAAGGGCCGAAAATGTGCGAGTGTGGGTCAAGTTCCCCACAGGTACTACTTTCCCGTTCCCCCCATTTTTTTTCAGTACCTAAAATTTTTCGTACCCAATTTGTTTTCCTACCCAATTTTTTTTTCCTACCCAATTTTTTTTTTCATCCCCAATTTTTTGTTCGTACCCTAAATTTTTTCGGTCCCAATTTTTTGGTTCCCAAATATTTTTTCGTACCCAAATTTGTTTTCATACCCAAATTTTTTTCGCAAAATTTTTGTACCAAATTTTTTTTTCGTACCGACATACACAATTGTGGTGATTGTGGTGATGTAGATAAACTTAACTTGATGCTTTTATATCCATCCTCTCAAAAGCATCGTCACACCAGTACTTTCAGTACTTTGATTTAATATGTTCGTATATTGAAAGGCTCCGAAGATTTTTGTGTGATCGTCTACGCGTAAAAGATTTCGTTTTTAATAGTTGTTAATTAATATCTTGAAACAGCTCAAAAAGAAGTCTCAATGAAGACAGTGTACAGTGCAAAATGGAATAAGTGATTAAGATCATTTTTACTTTGGAATAAAGTAAACATGCAGCAAAAGGTTTGGATATCCTAGCGTAAATATCATCAACAATTAACAACAACGCCATACTAATACAACGGAATGTCTGCTTTAGCGTACCATTGCCGAAGCGTACCACTCAGCAGATTGAAACCTACATCGCCACAGTGTTATATAGAGGATATTTGTTGGATCCGGTGGATTATCGATTTTAATTCACGAGTGATCATAGAAAAATAATATTTTCACGAGTGGCGCAGCCACGAGTGAAAATATATGTTTTCTATGATCACGAGTGAATTAAAGTCGATAATCCACCGAATCCAACAAATTTTCTTTTTATTTAATGCATTTTTCACAGTTTATATACATTGTTCAAGAGTTTAACTAACGAATTTTGCTGGGATAATGACGTCATTTCGTCAAAAAAATGACGTCATTTCACAGTAAACAATGAAAATTATCGATAATTCTCACTGATAATTTTCACTGTTTGAAACAGTGAAATTATCAGTTTTAATTCACTGATATTTCTCTATAAACCACCGGAAAGCATTAAATAAAATATGTTCTGTTCTGTATAATAAGTGCATGTAATGATTATAAATTTCGTACGCGTATTGAAACATTTATGAATTGATATATAAAATGTTTTAAACTATGTATAAATGAATTCATATATTTATCAACTCATATTGTAAATTACGACGTCATTTATTAATTAATCAAAGATTATAAAAAAAATCACAGTTTAACTATATACATCTAGTTGTATGTAGATCTAGAATCTATGCTGTTATTAGATACAAATACTAATGCTGCTGCTGTTTTAAAGTAAATTCGATAAATGAACGAATAACTGAATAAAATAAAAATCATGAAAATACTACTTGAATACTATAACAATTTTACCAAATACAAAATTGAATAATTGAGTGCTGAACTTCTTTCATATTTTCTTTTCATGTAAAAAACATCTACCTGAGGAACATTTTTTGTTTTAAATTCATAGGACGATTAAATAACGCGCGCGGAATCAAAATATTTTGATTAGCTGTTATTTCTTCAAGAGCCCTGATTGGGTATAATATTCGCAGGAACAATTAAATCTTCCTAAGGAAGAATTCAACATTCATAGGAAGATATAATAGCGCGCGTAAAATATAATCCGTATTTTGATTTGTTTGTTATTTTTAGCAGAACCATGATTGGTTATAACATTTGTAGGAACAATTAAATCTTCATAAGGAAGAACTCGAAATTCAAGGGAAGAATTAAGATGACGCGGCTAAAAGGGTCATAAGTCACGAATTCTTCCTTAGGAAGATTTAAGTCTTCCCAAGGAAAATTTATATCTTCCTTAGGAAGATTTATATATTCCTTAAGAAGATTTAATTGTTCCTACGGAAGATATAAATCTTCCTTAGAAAGATTTGAATCTTCCTAAGAAAGATATATATCTTCCTAAGGAAGAATTCGTGACTTTAGATCCTCATGGTACGTCATAAATAACTACAGCGTCGTGACGGCACAGAGAAGGGCCCAAAGGTGTTACGTGACGGCGGACTGATCGAGAAACTGACGCGTTTTGGTTGGAACGTCACAGATTACGGGGACGTCAATTATGAATACGTCGACGATGACTTGCCGTATGAACATGTCAGAAATCCAAGAAACGTCGCCAGCATTTCATTAAATGTAAATTTGTGTATTTTTAGAATGGTATTTATTGCAACTCTTTTTCCAACGCTGTAATTTTTTTCTCATGGTATTTTGTTTATTTCTATCGCTTTCTTGTGAACGTTTTCTTTCATCCAAGCGAAAAGTACGAAGTAATTTGTATATGATTATTGACTTTTTTTAATAATCAACACAGATGTTCAGTTCTTTTTCATGTTACAGACAGCGGACCTGGTGGAGCGATGTTTACGGGCGGAAGGACGCTGTATCGCGTTGGGCGGCGATCACAGCATGGCTATCGGAACCGTCATGGGTCACGCGCGCATCCACCCGGATTTGGCGGTGCTCTGGATTGATGCGCACGCAGACATCAACACGCCGCTGACGTCAGAGAGCGGTAACATTCACGGGATGCCGCTGTCGTTTTTGGCGCACGAGCTGGACAACTATATCTCGTATTTGCCCGGATGGGAGGAAGTAAAGCCATGGTAGATTTTTGCATTTTAACTGAAATTATGTTGTGTTTTTAAAGAATATATAAATCGTGATAATTCATCATCAAAAACATTAGGTCGTGTTTGTTAACGCAAAATATGTTAAGTATGTTACACAGCACTTAATGTTCATATGTACAATGCACGAGTGTGTGCTTAATTTATTTCCTGACATGTCTGACAAGATCTTAGCATTACACCGTTACTAATTTCTGTTATCGTTGCCTTTTTCCAGTATCAGCGTGGACCAGGTGGCGTGGATCGGTCTGAGAGACGTGGACCCTCTGGAGAGGGCCATCGTGGAGAAGTTCAACATGAACTCGTTCAGTATGCAGGAAGTGGATCAATTTGGCATCCGAAGGGTCCTCGACATGGCGCTAGAGGCGGTCGACCCGACGTAAGTTTGAACCCTTATTATATTGCATCGTTATAGCAATATTAATGATACGTCAAATGCGTTTATGTTTAGCTATATTGCGTATGAAGCGGTGTTTTGGTTTTAACTAAACCTTTTAAGTGTTCCAGCATCGAATCAAAAATGCCTATCATTTATGTAACTTTATACATAGGGTTGATAAGCCATTTGGGGATTTGGGTGGATTATTTAAAGATAATTGAGATACCATCAGTAACGGAACCGTTTTCCGGGTTAACCCAATATTTGGTTTCTTATGGAGGAGATTTTGATAATGTTTCCCAAGTGTAGATCGAACGCGTGACTTCTCGATAGCTATGTGGACGCTGTTCCCACTCCTAGTATACCACCAGGCATTGTTTTCCCCTTTTTGGTTTTTGTTCTAAATTCGTTCTCAGAAATAATCCCCTTTGTTGACTGAAAATATTCAATATATTATTGGAATAAAACTGTTGTTGCTGAATATTTTACAGATTTCAGCATGGTTTAAGTGTTACAATATAACCATTACGTTTAATTTAACACAGTTCTTCGTGTTTCTATATCAGCGGTACCAAACCCATTCACGTGAGTTTCGACGTCGACTCGATGGACCCACTGTACACGCCCAGTACCGGAACTCCCGTCAGTGGCGGTCTGTCTCTCCGAGAGGTGTGCTACATAGCGGAAATCGTGGCGCAAACAGGTGAGCGGTTTTATCCACTGTCGTTGAAAAAGATAACGGGACTCTACACACCCTTTATGAAATTTTTAATTTATTTCATGATTTTTTTTATTGGCTGTGTGATTGTGTGTGTGGTTAATTAAATCGGAAATTAAAATTACCACGTCATTGATTTTTATTTCATAAATATACTAACTTCGAGTTACACTAACTTTATTCTTTCTCTCATTCTTCCATAACCATGGCTTATGCTGTGCAATCGTAGAGAACTCAAGTGTACGTCTGGTGCACTTCCACGTCTAACTTTATTACTCTTCTTCCTGCAAAAATTAATGCATCGTCCACAGATTTTCTTAATTTTGATACGTTTGTGCAAATTAAAGCAGAGCGTTCCATGATACACGTGGTAAATTACCATTCTTACATGATCTGTAAGTTTATTATGTATTGTACTTCAAGGTCGGCTTGCGGTTATAGACATTGCGGAGGTAAACCCGACGCTCGGTGACAAGAACGACGTCGACCTCACTGTGAAGACGATGATTGACGTCGTCTCGCATTTCTACGGCCAGCGTCGTCAAGGCAGCGCCCCCGAAGGCGCAGAGATTCCCATTTCGACTACGAAACGAGTCCCGTTGAAGCCCAGACTTGTTCGGACAAGTAAGAAACTGCTACAAAACTAAAACGCAGCCTCGTGTGTTTGGCTCAAAAGATTGAATGAATTCGTATCCACTTATACCTCGTTGAGATACATGTATAAGTAATGACATTTTGACAGCCATTGTCATGATGAGGCGTTTTTGAGGAGTTCTTTTTGTAGACCTCTCCAAAACACAAACAAAGCATTCGTAGTAGTATCATGATTAAGCAAAGAGGACCGGAGGAATGGATGATTCATGTTTTTGTTTATCTCAGTATCATGTATTCACCTGGCAAATAATTGAGGTCGAGATCTCTCATGATCTCTCAAACTACGCATTGGTGTATGTGCTAACGAACTATCACACTAGCAGATTTTTGCTTGAATCATACATTTCTTTATCTTTACATACTTTTAGAGATATTGTTAAAACGAACGTGGACCCTAATTATCATTTGATATTTTACATATTTTACATATATTATTTGGTGTTATAATATTATCTAAATTAAAAGTTACCAAAACACACCTAGGGTATTCTTTGTCTATTCTGAGAATTTTCATGGTGTTGCCGTAGTTTATTTTAATATTTTGAGGATACTTTGTATGGATATTAGTGTGATGTGAACGTGCCAACACAGTAGCAGTAAGTAGGGCCGGTGACCGTACGTCTGTACGGCCCGAAAATGAACGAAAATGAAAATATCCGCAATGATCTTTCGTAAGTTGTCCAAACAACGAAGGATAGCCATATGAAGATAAACAGGGTACGCCAAATATATTTCATGTTAAATCAGCTACAATAATGGGCAAATTATTATTTTGTTAAGCTGTGAACAAGAAAATTTAATACTTAATAGTCAAATGATACTGAAAAACTAAAGCTTTAGAATTTGAAAGAAATTTTTGTATAATTAAATTTATGCTTTCATGTGGTTTATATAAAAAAACATTGGTGAATTAACACTCGATATTCAATGTTCAACCAGGTCCAAAATATTTGGGAAAAATTATACAGATTGTTTTACCCTTTCAATGACAATAGACGTAATAATGTATACGTTATTCCTAAACTAAGAAACAGAAATTTACAAACTTAAATCTATGGCGCAACGGTAGACACTAGGCTACATCCACAAGTAAAGTCCTTCTAGGTCTGAAAGGAGTTCTAGTTAACGTTTACGTGCTTAATACGGGCAAAAGCCCGCGAAGCGAGCGTTGACCGCTCATACATATGGAAATTTAGACCATAAAATTACATAAGAATACCATATAGGGATGCGTATCAAAAAAAATTGCCACTCGACATATATTTTCGCGATGCTATTTATGACCTTGAACAAATCAAAAACACTTTGACATATGCTAAATCACATGTAAATACATACCTCAGGAAAAATGATATCAATGACATCATAATTGTGTAGCGAATTGCACTAAATATTCTCGCATTATTTGTTTTTCTTCGCAACCTTTCCAGAATTAAGTCATTACTCAATTATCTCCCCTGAATACTTTTCTTCAGTGGGTATAAGCCGAAGACTGGTTCACTACATATAGTGACAGTCTTTACCAAACACAATTTAGGTGAACATAACCCGTCTTTAATATATTGCCGAATCTCAGATTTCTGTCGAATTTATTTGCTTTGATCTTTTCGATATCTTATTGTTATTATTATCCTGACAAATCACAAACGCTTGTTAAAAATTATTTGTTTTAAACATTGTAGTTGACATCTCTATTCTTCCAGTATTCTCGCGGTATTTCAAATAACGACACCCTACTGTTTATTTGTCAGAATTTGTGACGCATTTTCCATTCGCTCTCAGAAAGAAGTTTTACGTGTTATCATGAGCAATATTCTGGTAAGTTGTCGTTGTTATCCACCAGAAACACATTTATTCACAAAATTTAAAGATATTCCGATCTAACTTTTTAGTCTTTTAGCTTTAATTTTTAACGTATTTACACCTCGTCTGCTCGCACTTTACCGATATCCCGAAAGGTTACATATCACTATAATTAGTTTAGGCCTAAAACCACAAAATCCGATACCGTTGGATTTTTGTACCACAATCTTACGTAAAAAATCTTCCAGATTCGAAATCAACAAAAAACAAGACATTTATAATTGGTCTGCCTTATTGATCAAATTTTAAGATATTTGTTGGTTTTCCGTTTTGAGAAGCTGTTCTGCCAATGCAAGAGCTGGGCATCATACAAGCCATTCTATCCAGCAAAACTGACAGTTTTGGTTTACAGAAATCCACAAAGGAGGGATTCCTGAACTATTAAAATTTCCAAGCTATACACACAGTTATTATCTGTGGTGATCTTTATTGGTTCTGTTTGTTTACTTGGATGGAAGTTGAACATGTGTGAACTTTCATAGAACTTTGAAAAGTCTATATATGTCTATCTATAAACAAAAATCAGCTATGGTATAATAAGATCAGATGTGCAAACAATGTCAAAGGGTTGTTAAATTAACAATTTGAAGGCAATTATGCTAAAAAAAGAAAGTTCCCATGAAAATTGTGTCTGTATATCGACAAGTGTCTGCCGATAATTGTCAAACTAGTAATACAAAACTTACCACAAGTATGTAAAAGCACTAAGTACCTGTGATCATTTTTAGTAAGATAATGTAATTCTAAAAAGTAGCAAATAGCTTGTTTAGTAAATGCATAATGCAATTAATATGATTTCCGTTCTATTGTGTAATTAATAAATTGGTTGTTACTTATTAATCCATGATAAATGTTGTATGGCTAGTACAGAACCAGCAATGTTAATCTTGTAAAAGGTAATACAATAATACCACTTTGTAATTTCATATACGTAAATATTCTTGAAATGTAGGTTGATGACAGTGTTTTAGTTTTACTTATTTTGTAACTATTATGTTATGTGCAAATAAATGATGTGAAGTGTTTTGTATCCCCACACAATACCACATACCTTTTTATATATGTACTGTGTTATGTGTTATTTGAATGTTTAAATAAAAAAATATGGATGATATAACATGATGCATTCTAATATTTGCATTCAAATTGTAACTATAGAGCTAAGTGTATGCAGTTTAGACTGTGATTTTAGAATTGCTACAAAATGGCTAGTTTTTTAGTGGCGACAAAATTTAAACTATTCAACAATAGTTTGCGAAAGAAAATTAGAAACCTGCAAAATACCTGTATTTATCAAATATTTTAATTGCGAAACAAGTATGTTGTTATGCGGTTACAAATAATTATACATTGATAATAAATAAGAAGACAGTTAGTGGTGTTAACGTTTCCCAACAGTAGAAATCATTCTTCTGATGAAGTCAGGGATATACAGACGAAAGCTCCAGGTATGGCTTTCAATACGTAGTGTGTGTTATTTGACAGTCTAAAACTTATTGGATTAAAAAAAATCCTTTCAAATTTATCCATCAAAATTGATTTGACACATCACATGATTTTGATTATGTTAAATCAGTGTACTGTATGCTAAATGCAACTGCTTTAGCAAGCTGTCAAGTTGAATTGAGACATTTGATGAAACAAACTGTTTCCTGGGTAGGACCAGTACTTAGTGTCTATATGACTTACCATGACGTCGAAAGTCTACAAGACCTACTAGGTAGAAAGAGAAATGTACTTCGACGTTCAATTTTTACCGACCCTTGAGTGTTAGCCAATCAGAAGACACCTTACTTCTGTTGCTTTTAGAGATATTTGACATTGAACATTATTATTATCATTATTTATACCGAATTATGCGACTATCGACCGCTTACTCATAGATATTAAGCGTATTTATTAAACATTATTATTATTATAATTTATACCAAATTATGCGACTATCGACCGCTTACTCATAAATATTGTGCGTATTTATTGACCTGGCGTGGCGGAATTAACCTCTGACTTATGCAAGTTATGGTTATCACAAAATACAACCAACGGGGATGTTATAATACATTATTTATCCCGTTTATGCTTGGTAACTGTTTGGTGACCGTTGGAAATTTCCTACACAGTAATGCCCTGGACGGTCGTGATACTCCGCCCCGCATGATCAATAAATACTCACAATATGCTAAATCATTTTAATTTTTAAAAAGGTAACAATTGAATCTTCTTCAAATTTGTATATAATCTATTTCAATGCATTAAATACCTAAAACTTCTATGTGTTGTTTTTTTGTCATTCTGATATTTTTATTCATTTTGTCCTCAATTAAAAAAGAGATTTTAAACATTTATTATGAATTAATCTGAAGGAAAAGCGGCTCAAGAGACTAGTGTTTTGATTGGCTGTTCAGAAAATGTGTACGTCGAAGTACAAACATGTATGTCGAAGTACAAATTGTACTTTGACGTACAAATATATACTTCGAAGTGTATTTTATATTATATGTCGACGTACAATTATTGTACTTCGACGTACATTTCTCTTTTTAACTTGTAGGTCTTCTTGACTTTCAACCCAAATGGTACGCCATAGTATGTCTTTAGGGTTATCTAAAGAATGCTCCCACTTAAGGGATCAATACAGAGACCTCCCAGTGACTAAGCCAGTTAGCAGACACCCCATCCACTATACCACAGACACCGAACCAGCTATAAATTCCTGTGGCTAGAAAAAAAAATATGCTAGATCTTTAAGCTTGGAACATGTAACTCGTTTTAAGATTGATTTTTTTTATGCATAACTTAATTATTGCAACAATTATAATATTTTCAACACAATCATGTCCATATATTTATTAAAAAATACATGGTTATCAAAAATATATTACAAATTAGTGCTATTTCTGAGTAATTAGACTTAATGCTTGGAACCTTTCAAGTCTCTGCACGGGCAAACTATAATGAAACAATTTAATAGTAGTTGGTAGCCTCATGCGATTATCACGGGACAATACTTTATAACAAAGAACTGTCAAAACAAATTTTGACATTTGTTGATTACTTAAGTCTTTCTATGCGTAAAATGAACTGACATAATCTGCTGTAAAGATTAATATCATGAATGAGGTTTAGATTTATGATTGCTAATTGTGAAAACAGGTAAATCATCGAATGCCGCAATCTAGTTGCAATAATCCAATTTATAATTTCTCCGCCTCCGGGTCGCTGGGAGTTGCAACAGGTAACTGCATTTTTCACGTAGCGAATCCATGCGGCATTTTAATAGGTTAAATGAGCAACATAAACTTTTTTCTGGCATAAATAAACACAACATATCATAAATATAAATAACAAATATATCCCTAATGCGCGAATCATAACAACTTACTTGATATGATGTGCTTGCAAACTTTATTTAAAATGATATAAATCCATTTTCAAACACGTAAACGGTTCACCAAAGTGTTAGTTTTTGCAATGGAAAACACAAAGTATTTGAAATTATCCTGTCACATGCCTTTAAATCAGCCCGATAACCAGGTAACCTAATATCCCAAAAGATATCAGGCTAGATGACCACGTGACCTCGAATATCCGTCAGTTGCTGTCCGCGCATGCGCACGCCTGTACTATTTTCTATTTATAAATTATACTTGTTTTCAATTTAAAAAAATACAACACACGTGTAAAGTACTGTTTGTTTAAAAATTATTATTTTGACAGCATAATTTCGTCTTTGTGTATTGAATTAATAACGATTGACTCGATTTCTGTGTGGTTTAACAAGACGGAAGCTAGCCTAAGCGTTATGCATGACGTGACGTCACATTGTTTTTGCTGCGGCGCGTCCCATATTAAATATTTAAACACAAAATACTGGAAAACTATATATTTTAGAAACATTTCAAAGAATGTTGTTAATGTGACAGGATAAATAGAATAATAGATTGGTGACGTGGATGTAGAATGGTTATCTGGCTCGTCGGAGGATCTTATTGGGTGAGCCAAAGGCTCACCCGATTTTGGCTCACCCGATAACTTCCTCCGACTTGCCAGATAACCATTCTCCATCCACGTCACCAACCTATTATTCTCTATATATGCTATGTTATTATTACATTACATAGTAACCTAACGTCCGCCACTTTTCCGCAAAAACGTGACGTCAACACAACAATGAAAATCAAATGACGTCGTCTTCATTCATAAACAGTGCGCGGACAATCAAAGTGACGTCATACTTATCTCTAAACATAAACAGCTATTTTGCTTATTGATTCAAATAAACGGGAAATAATAATAACACAAATACATTTAAGGAACAAAGCATGACATTTTTGTACTATTTTGATTGAAGTGAAGTGCAGTACGCGGACATTTATTTCTTATCCGAATAGTGCACGTGCACTTTACTGAACTAATTCTTGGAATTTCCAGAACTATTTTCAAAACATTTGTCTTTGCCCGTGGTTTGTTGCAGAATAACCAACGGTAGTTTTCCTTCTTTGTATATAGAAAACAAGCTACGTGACGTGTTAGAATTTAAGTCAATATTGAAGCTTTCACATGGCCAGCCGTATTGTTGCACCAATCAATCCAGTTAGCCCAACGTGCCGCAATAGTGAAACATAACCTTATGCTATTAGGAGACAATTAATAAACAGAGACTAGTATGATTTTTCCTAAGATTTAATCTTTAATTAGTTGATTTTAACAATGAATCGGAATTTAAGTGACGAAATACTGGCTACAAGGGTACAGTTGAAACGAACATAAAACATTTTGTGAAATCAAACCTGGGAGAAAACTTACTGCACATGATTCTATCACAGCAACTGGCGAATCAGCGACCTATGTTAACATAGTGTCGAGATCCCATTAGTTAAAACCCAAACCTCACGTGGACAGCCAATCGGGGGCAGTCCGTATTTCCTCTCCCCAGATAAGAAACGCCAGAGCGTGACACAGCATGGACTTCCCCTCTATACATAGAGATGGAGGCCCCCCATCCCGTTGAACAGAGGTAGGCCCCAAACTTGAAATACAATACGACACCTCACTGACACACCTGCAGCCTTGTACAACTGTCAGTCCAAGGGAAAGACTAGGCTGAGATCCCCAACAAAGCATTCTGTCTCCCCAGGACCGCCACGAAAATATTCATTTTATATTTTTACCCCACAAAATAGCTTACAAAGGCCTAGGGTGCAAACAATCTTTTGATTCCGTGAATGCCGATAATTGTGCATTATTAGGTCTTCTCGACTGCAGTGATTGAGCATTGGCGGGTTTGTATTGAGTGGGCACGAAAAAACTGGTGCTGATTCCTGAATTTACATAAAGTAGCCAAAATTCTCCATTGATGACCATCCCCCAAGAAGAAAGTGGATTGTTAGCTTTTTGTACACGTAATTGTTCATCGTCCTTCCACCAGGAAAAGGACTTCTTGCCGCCATTAGAATATCCCTCAAGTATTTTAGTAATTCTTTGGACCGGGTAGGAAACTTTTCCAACAGAACCCCCATATAAATCACAAAAGCAGACGTCAATTGCGCTATTGAAAGCCTTGATGTTTCCAGTTTGGGCTGACTGACACACAGTTTTCCAACTATAATGTGGGCCCTTTTGCCGCTAAAATTTTAAGTTATCTACTTGATTTCAAGATAAGTCCCATATCTATGAATTTCAAATCCCAATCGTTTTCCCTTAATTTTAAAGGAATTGTACTGCCCACTTTGTCATAAACACTAGTCTCCTGGACTGTGCTCCAAACGTTATCAAAACTTGTAGGGAGCATGGTCGTTGGGGAAGGAAATTTAAATTGTGGAATCTCACCTTGAACTGAAAAAACATCATTATTCTGGACACTCTCTGTGTTCTCTGTCTCCCTTAGCCTCTTTGGTCCTCTGGTGCTGGATTGATTACCTCTCTATGTGGCCATAGTTACCTTGTGATGTTAACTGAAAATTGTCTAAACTTTGTTCTGCGTCTGCTGTGTTCCAAGGTTAGAAGGAAAATGAAGTTCTAACAGCTGGCCTATTGCATTCTGGGACTCTGACCCCAAGAGAGACAACCAGCTGTATTGCCTTGCAATTACCCAGTTGTGGTTATCTCCCTTGGAACAAAGAAAGTTTGAAAACATATCCTACTATACATACTGATTTCTTATCCAAATTGATTTAAATTGAATTATAGAATATAAAATTCATACAATCAGGTTTAAAAAAGTAATTTTTATGGTTAGAAAACACATACAGATCGGGCCCTGGCGCTGGCCCCATTCATTAACTACAACCAAGTGTGAAGGTGTGGCCCTGGCGTTGGCCCCATTCATTCCCCTCACCCCAGTGTGAGGTTATGCCCTGGCGCTGGTCCCATTCTTCCCCCTACCCCAGTGTGAGGGTATGGCCCTGGCGCTATCCCCATTCACCCCCCTCACCCCAGTGTGACGGTATGCCCTGGCGCTTTCCCCATTCATATCCCTCACCCCAGTGTGAGGGTTCGCCCTGGCGCTGGTTCCATTCATCCCCTTTACCCCAGTGTGAGGGTAATGCCCTGATGCTGGTCTCATTCATTCCCTTCACCCCAGGGTGAGGGTATGTCCTGGCGCTGGCCCCATTCATCCCCCTAACCCAAGTGTGACGGTATGCCCTGGCGCTGGCCCCATTAATCCCCCTCACCCCAGTGTGAGGGTATGGTTCTGGCGCTGGCCCCATTCATCCCCCTCACTCCAGTGTGAGTGTATGCCCTTGCGCTGGCCCTATTCATCCCCCTCACCCCAGTGTGAGGGTATGCCTGGGCGCTGCCCCCATTCATCCCCCTCACTCACTGAGTAAAAGTGCGGTTTTCACGTTGGAATTGACGACTTTCTTAAGTGATAGCACTTGCATTCATATAGTAAAATTGAGAAGTGTGAGTTACAATTTCTCTTGGTGCCTACAAGGTATTGTAGATTGTCACAATGCAACGGTTCGATAGTCTTAATAGATGTGCTATGTTTTATATGTAATCTAGCCTACAACTAGTATATTACTTCAATAGCTTTCAGAACAAAAGATTAATTCAGTGCACTCGTTTATGTTATTTACACTACTATAAGTATAACTCTGAACTGAGTTATTCAAGAATGTTTCTAATATGTCACTCAATGAAAGAAAACGTGAGATCTAGAATAGCTTATTGTCCCCTACCGGTGAAACCGGAGGGGACTTATTGTTTGCGCTCTGTGTGTCCGTCAGTCAGTCAGTCTGTTACACTTTTCTTGATCCTGTGATTTTTTTTTTTCATATTTTTTCACGAAACTTGGAACATGGATCGATGGCAATATGGAGATTATGCACGTCATTTCATTTTGTTCCTACGTCAAAAATTCTGGTTGCTATGGCAACACATATATACAAAAAATCTTACAATGGTAGAGTTTCACAGGTGGGGACCATATTGCTTGACAAAAGTCTTGTTAAAACTATCTCTTATGTTTTACATTAGTGCACATGTATTACAAAATGAACAAAGGTTTTATCGTTTATAAAGGTATATAAACATCAACTGTACACTTGTGTATGTACCTTGTTAACCTTAAACATGCACCCGTTTAGGATAAATTGTAGAAGAACCTCCGGCGGATTTATTGTACATGCTGACTTTTTTGACGATGCAAAGATAATTTTTGTCCAGTTATCAGTTAAACTTAGAACGAACGGGACGGCGTAAAGTTTATTTCACTATTATGTAGAGGACTGCACAATAATATATAATCTAAATGAACACTGTTAGTTGTTTAATTTTAGTTTTAGCTTCGTCAAGCGTCTTTAAACGGACTACTTAACATAAAGAATGCATTATTTTTAGTATTTTAAATAACCACAATTTCCGCAAAACGCGTTTAAGCACATTCTACTGTTCATCATCATCATAACATCATCATTATCATCATCATCATCATTGCCATCATCAATCCCTTTGCCAGTTGGTCCGTTGGAGGGAATGAGGGACGACGATACAGAAATCCTCCTCCTGTCAGGTCCTGTCAAAAGTGAAAGAAAACGTACGCAATTTCGTGTATTTATTTTATAGATAAATGTACGAAGCTCTTGTACAAACAAATAAGGTTCTGCTTACAAGCTTTTCATTTAGATATTCAGTATCTTTCAAAGAAAACAAACAAATAATTGTGTCGTACAGTATTCAAGTTAAAGTTTCTATTTGTGTTTTTAATTTTCACACAAATGTGTGTAAGAAACGTTGAATTCATTGTACTAGGGCTACCACTGTAATTCAAACCGATCCAACTTCAGTTCATCGCAAAATATCTGCGGTGTCAAATGTTTGATTTTCATGGGTTGCATATATTTGACATACGGACGACATTATTGTACTGGCAACTTTTGGTAGCCATATAGTAATATGTTGGGATGCAATACAGCGACCATGATTTACAAACGGTGTTGTTGAATGACTTAAAAATAAAACGGAGTTTGTTTGTATTTGACAATCGAGCTATTTAAGGTCTCCTACCATAAAAAATAAGAAAACAATTAAATATTACCATTCTATCTTTAATTATGAACGAGGCATTATGACCTGACATGAATTTCTGGCATCAAATACTATGCTAATATTATTGTTATTGCAATGTACCGTACTAGTCGTAAAACGAAAATCCTTTAAAACATTTTTAAAAAATATTGATATCAAAGAAAAAGGATTTGTAGTGATATAACGGTGTGAAGCAGTGTAAAAAGTAAAACTTCAATGCAAATTGACGGTCATAGATTTGGTTTGTATGCAGTTAGATGAGGTTTTGCAGCTAAGCTCAAAGTGAATCAGATTCATTTATTTCTGAACAAACTATTTAAACATACCATTGTGTAATATATCGCACCATTGGTGCAAAAAGGTACAATGTGCCTTCTAATTTTAAGTCACATGGTACCTTTTTGCACAAATGGGGCAATATGTCATACAATATATTTATTTCTGATTTAAATAGCCATAACGAAGTGTACGTGTTCGTGTACGTATATGTTGATTGCGATGTTTCAGCCCACGTTATAACTGATTTTTGCCATATTTAATATGATGGTGCATTTTTATTAAGCATTTGTTGCATTTGTCGGAGAACAAACAGTCGCGTCGAAGAGAGATGAACTCAATTAGCAATGATGGGTTACGGGCCCTAATAAAAGTGATGATGGTGCCTAGACTCACACTTATTGTTCGATGTATGCGTCGAATTTATTGGTAAGAATTTCCGTACAATTATGTTGTACCCGACGAATAACTCTAGTTACAATGAAAGGTGCAATTCGACTCTAAGACTCTAGTTTTGGTCCAATTAGTACGTCGAATTGAAGAGTAATAATTCCTATCACTATGATGCTTTGTCCGTCATAATCAACGAGGAAAAACACCAGTTTCTATGACGAGAGAAGCTTCGAATCCAAGCGAGATATCTCCTGTCACTACGACATTATAGATGATGCGTTTGACTGACTCATGCAAGTAACTTCGATGCCTCTGCAAAAAAAAAGAAATCTAAATTCATTTGGCAATATATATAAAGATTTTTTTGCACAATACTACACTGATATGGTAACGACAGTACCAACGTTAAATGCCTACTTTAGGAACATGCATACTATCATTAATAATCCTACTTTATGCAGCACAAAGAACGGTTGTACAATTAAGTGTGCTTAATTATTATGTTTTAGTACCATATTGTAGAAAGGTTACTAAAAGAAATCATGTGTAATGTAGCTTTGGTCGCAAAAAATAAATAATTTGATAATAGGTAAGCTTTTTGTGTAAAATAAAAGCAAGTGTATTTGTAGCGAAAACGTTGTTTTTTTTCCCAAAAACAAATGTAGTCATTGATGTTTTAATTTGAATAATAAATATATATTTTTTTAACTAAGAATTTAAATGAAAATTTTATCAAAGAGCAGAGGAAAAAAAACAGTTATACATATCTGTCTTAAAATCCCAATCTTATGATACCATGAATAGCACTAACTGTACATGGAAACATGTAAGAAAATTACTAAGTTTGTAAATCAATTCACTAAAATACAACAAAAAAACAATCATAACATAAACATTTGTTTGTTCCTATTTATTTTTGTCCCGACTCCATCGAATGCCTAAGGTTTATTCAGTCACTCTCGAGTCCATTTTCTCGAAAGAACAAGCTTTATTTAGTACAAGACCTTCTTACCCATAACGCTCAACGTTCCGCTCCGGTCAGTGTCTAGTTGGTCAAAAAGTTCGTCCACTTCCTGGTCAGTTAGTTGCTCGCCTAGACTGGTTAAGCATCGCTTGAGCTCATCGCGATCAAGTGTTCCATTTCCGTCACGATCGAATATCCTGTGAAACATTGAAATGTTAAAATGAGTACTTGTCAATACATGAATATTGTGTGTCCATTTTGTAGCAATAGTTTTGGTGTTTTTACCATAAAAAGGTGTCACTATTTTGAAAGGAAGAGAAGGTAGACAATTACACATCCAGGTCAATGATCTCGGTCGACACATTTAGAAGGTTCTTCATTCCCTCTCTATCAAGATGTTCTTCGGCCGATGACAGCAAGATTTCTTTATTTTTGCTGATGATAGTGTAGATATCACTTTCAAGGATGTTAAGGACTGCAATCTTGTCACGTAGCTGTTCTTAAAATACCTCTGCAATCTCTGGATCTGTCAGTTTCGCCAAGTCAAATCTAATGCGCTAGTTCTTTAACTTATTCTTCTGATGGTGAACACAAAGACAAAGAAATGAAACATTGTTACCGCCGATGTTTTATTTCTTCGTCTTTGGAATGATAGCTGTATTGTAAAGTCTTGCTGAGATACGAATGGATATGAGCCTGCTGGAGACTGGGATGGAACTGAGTTTCCGGAAACAGAAATTATGGTTGAAGTCAGGTAAACATCATGTGCCCGACCTCCCAAAGAAGCCGATGCCAAACGGCAGAGGCACTGTCTCTACGCTGGAAACCCCATAAATCCTCAGACCCCACTCTTCTTTAGAATGATCCCAGATTAGAAGCGGATAACGAAAGGCCGTCCTTCCTTAAGACAGAGGTGTAGAAGGCAGTGCGTAGTCTAAGAACATGAAAATCAACAGGATAGCTTCAAGTACTTGGTAGCAACACTGGCCATTTATCCCACCAATATCGCTGAGGTCCGAATAATAATTGCCATGGCGACTGCAGTGGTGGCCAGCATGAGCAGGTTGTTGACAAGAAGTTCCAGCTTCACCACAAGGTACAGGCTTCACAAGCCTGTCGTCGTCTTCGTCCTTCTATACGGCTGCGATACGAGGGCACAGAACGCAGAATACAGGCTTTTAAACACAAATGTGTCGAAGACTGATTCGCTTCCCCTATCAGGATCAAACGAAAAGCTAGTACCTCCGCAACATGACAGCAGCACTTTTTGGCCCACAATAAAGTATTCTGGCGACCGCCAAACGATGCACGCATGTCACTAAGCACGACTCAATGTGAAGGAATGTGCTCCAGAGCACGCTAGATGGAGGTCACCGTCGATGCCGCCAGGAGAAAAGTTGGATGCACAAAGGGAAAAAGTGACCATGCATCCCTATGTATAAGCTTCTGGCAGCAAACGACAAACCTGACTTGCGGACGATCTGTGTGTCGTCGTTCCTCGTATTTCCCTCAACGGCCATTCGTTTATGATGGGTATTCCCCATCATTGAGAATGATGATGATGATGATGATGATGATGATGATGATGATGATGATGATGATGATGATGATGATGATGATGATTCGTTATAAACTGCACCATAGCAAACATAAACTTGTTTCTCATAGCTAGAGCTGCAGGTACAGTATCAACTATAGGTGTTAATTCAATATTTTTCATACCGAAACGCTTCCAGGAGGTCGAATTCAGGATTTGTTTTGCTTAGAAGTTCTTCCTCCATAATCTGCTCAAAAACTTCAAGGCTGACCTTTTCTGTAAATGGAAAAAAAAATCTATTTTGTATCAATTCCTAAAATGGGGGTAATTTCAGAGAATATTATCGAGACAATCGTTTTTGGTTAAGGGGCAATACTAATACAATACATGGCAAAGAATAAGCAACGAAAATTGAATGCTAGATAGATTTACATGTGAAGGCTCAGCTATACATTTATTAAAATCATACAGCACAACTTGATATACGATAAATTAAAAGAATAGCTTCTCTATTTTAATACAGTTCTTTATAAATAGCAATAAATGTTAATAGTAAAATATGTTTAGTATTGTTTTAGAATATGTTGTATGACAGTTTTTCAAAATCCGTTAAGGGCTTCAACAATAACCTTATTTCATAATCTCTTAAATAATCATTATCATCACCACTACCATCGTAATCACCAGCATCATGATAATTGTCGTCGTAGTAATCATAGCACTCGTTATCATTGTATAAATAAAACATTTATAACAAAACAGCGCACATACTGTTTTTGATGTTGTATTTTTCAGCGAGTTTCTTCACGTCTGACACAGTAGGGTTCAAACCAAGGATTTGAAGCCCCTTTCGAAGCTCCTTTGTTGTCAAGACGCCGGATTTGTCAGTGTCTATCATAGCGTAGATGGACTTAATGTCTGAAACAAGAAATAGCTATTAATTAGCTCGTATAATATAAGTCAGTAAAGAATATTATTATAAACCTTCGGTTCGCCTTCGATGTTGACCTTTACACAAAACAACGCCTGGATAAGCTTTTTGTAAGTAGCAAACATTGAAAAGTCTATTGACACAAGTAGAAAATGTCCGTAAAAAAGTTTGCCTTTTGCGGTTTTCGTATAGTCTGGTAATTTAACTTGGACATACTTGTCCGTAAAGTTTCGTATCTTGTCGCCAATTTACTCATGTAAAATTACGTTCATGCGCTTGGAAGTTGGATGAAGTTTAAACAACGGGTTGTTTGTCATTTGCGCACAAATGCTCTTTATAAAGACTGAGGCCAAACATCAAGACTCGAGTGTAAGAGCGGTGTATCTGCATCGCATTTCAATAGCATACTGTATACAACTGTTGCACACTCGGATCGCTTTACATGGGACTCACTTGCTTTCTGCTCGGGTGTGAGTCCCTCCGTTGTACGCCGGATCTCTTCCTCAGCCTCATCGTCGTCAAACAGACCGTATTCCTCCTCATCCATAACGGCCTACAGAGAACGTATTTTCATCAGTATCATGATCATTATCATCATAATATCATTAACATCATCGTTATTTAAATAATCATATTCGCCGTGGCCATCATCATAAGCATCATCATCACTACCAACTTTAATATTCATCCTATTCAAAATATTAACTATATTCATCTTATTCATAATCAATACCATCAACGTTTTCTTAATAATCGTCATTATCATGATCACATTATCATTAGCAGCAATAATAACAACACATTCATAATAACTATCCTTATCTATGTCGTCGTCTTTATCATCATCAACATGATTGTGTTGTTGTCATTATCATCATTTTTATCAGTATATACCGTCGTCACGGTCTTCATAGTTGTCATTATAATCATTTTCGTGATTACAAACGATCGAAAATGATTATTATCATCTTAATCATAACCATTAGCATATTCATCATAAAGAACATAATCATCAACTGCCTTTAAGCCTTCATTTTCATAAATATCTAGTGTAAGTGGTGGTAGCGGTTTGGATAGTTGTGTTGATAGTGGTGTTGATAGTGGAGTTGGTAGTGGATGTCCTGTTGGTAGTTCCGCTAATGATGGTGATGGTGGAGGTAGTGGATGTAACGGTAATATTAGTAGAAGAATAAGTCGAATAAGAAGTCTTTTGTAGTAGTAGCAGTAGGAGCAGGTACTGGAGTAGTAGTAGTAGTTGCAGTAGCATTTACAGTAGTAGTAAACGTGGAACTAGTAATAGTATTAGTTGTAGTTGTTGTTGTTGTAGCAGAAGTAGCTGTTGCTCATGCAGTAGTAGTCGTTGTAGTTATAGTAGTCGGTGTTGTTGCTGTTGTAGTTGTTGCTGTGGTTGTGCTGATGATGTTGTTGCTGTTGTTGTATAAGAAGCAGAAACAACAGGTGCAGCCGAGGTTGCAGTTGCTGTTGTAGTTGCTGTTGTGCTGATGATGTTTTTTTGTTTTTGTTGTTGTTGTTGTATAAGAAGCAGAAGCAACATATGCAGCCGAGGTTGTAGTAGTTGTAGTAGTAGTGATATTGATCTTTGTTAATATTTTTAGAAGTAGTACTTAATACTATCTCTTTGGTTATCCGTAACAACATCAACACGTTATGATGTCTAAACGTGAAGTTTACATCATTAGCCACCATCAAAGTTGTTATTTAAAGTAAGCACTGCAAAATTACAGTGAAACATTGTTCAACAAACAAATACATTCGTAGCTTCTGTGAATTTCAACCTTACTTATTTCAAGTATGTTCCAAATAAGTCGCACGATGAAAGTTAATAAACATAAAGCGATGCTCCAATAAAATTTGTTTTTCACGCTGATGCACTGCCTGCTCTAAATCGACACAAGTTTGGTTGAATTCAAACGTATATCGAAATACCCTGAATTGTTAGATCATTCAAATCCAATTTGTGTGTACAGGTGCCTGTTTAAAAATATGCAAGTTTAAGTCAAGCTTACCCGATTTAATACTTTAGAATATTCGTGTGTAGATAGAATTAAAAATTGGATGCGGTCAACCGTTTAATCCGAGTATTTACCATACTACTTTCAAGAGTTTTGCGAAAATAAGTCAACGGCACTCAATGTTTACATAGTCATCTTAACCTTATATTACTGTGTTATACAGGTGTCGTGTTTATGAACGTTCAGTTCCGTGCCAGTGCTGCGTTGTGCAAAGGCTATACGTGCGTTTCCACTACAACATAGGGAAATCAAGCGCCAAATAAATGCCGCGTCGAATGTTCTGGTGTGTTTTTTTAATTGTGCGTTTTATTTAAATACACAGATGCAATTGTGCGACACTTGAAGGAAGAGTTGACGGGACACAGATCCTTTATCGACCCTTAGGGGACTCCTTTGGCAGATGTCTGATGAAACATTCGAACTTAAATCGACAATAATGTCAAACATTGCGAGCATAACAAACATTTTTTTTTTTCATTTTTATAATTCGTGCTGTGTTAGTGTTCAACGAAATTGACTTAGCATTTATAAATTAGGTTTAAAAGGTAAAGGTGTGTAGTAAGATTATTATTATTACATTATTATTGGCTTGACTCTTGATTTGATTATTAAACCAACCAGCACCACCAAATAAACGTCATGTCATGACATTTTTTTCTGATTTATAATCCGTGTTAACACGTATGGAAAGAATTTAGCAGTTATTACTAGTTTTTTTATGTAGAATATGTTATATATATATATATATATATATATATATAGGTGTATCAACATGTACTTAAACCCGTGTATTAATGGTAGTAGTAGTGGTAATTTAAGTGATAGTAGTAGATATTGTTGTAGTTGTTGTTTGGCGGTATGCAGGCGAAGCAAAAATACCTCTTCTGTTCCGACGGTCGAATGATACATTCCTTCTATGTTACTTAGCAACGAGTGTTTGTGTTCAATAATCCGTAACAACGGCAAAAAAGAGTAATAGTAGGATTAGAAATTCACACAAACACAATATTTCCCATACGTGTTATCAAATCAATTTCATTACGTGAATTATGTAGATGATTGCACCATCAAATCACGGTACACATCCTCATATGTTTAACTTTAGTTTGGACATTGTCAGTTGCTTTTTTAAAGAGACTGTGTCATAAAAAACTTGTCTTATTTGAGGCTAATTTTTTCATGAACATGTATTCGAAATTCATATTGCAATACCATTTATAAAAAAAATATGTTATACTATGTACACAATACAAAGGGTTAATGCATATTTAGAGTTTCACAATTTCATTGTTTATAATTATACGGCATAACTGTGAGTATCGTATATTATCGTAGTTTACACGTGAAATCTTACATAGCATTCTATCAAAGTTGGTAAAAGCGAAATCAACATCATTTTTTGTATGGCTCTTCTTAATCTTATCCCTTGCTTGGCTTTTCAATTTTTTACATTTTTCTGTGTTCTTTTATCGAATTAATTAGTGTGTTCTACGGTGAGTTTTAATGACACAAAGCTATATATCGCTAATTTATATAACATAATATAATCCTTTCTATTATTTAATTAAATTATATCATGTTTACGTAAAAGCCGAGTTTTCGACGATCTACATGCTTTAAGTTTTTCGCATATACTTAGATGAATGGATATTGTATATCTGTTTAATCCTTTGAAAGCCGAATACCTTTTTATAATCATAAAGCACATAGTAGCAAATCAGCTTTTCATCCGCGACTCGCAAATATTTATAGAAGAACGGACGAGAATACTCAATAATATACTCTTTCATATCTTAACAAATTAAGATCAATACGAGTATGAATGTACATTTTTATTCAAGCGTATTTAAAAAGAGCAACTTCAAAGTAATTTCACATGACCAGATTTGTGAACTGCAAATAAAATTCAAAACTGTACGATTGAAAATCACGAAACATACATTTCGGCTCTTAAAATCGTTTTTATTTAGATCAAAAACTTTGCTTCGGGCTAAGTCCTTTCTCCAAAAATATCATATAAAATATTAAACATTTTACATGGCTTAATTCGATGGTTCAATTTACGTTAGTCGACAGCTTAAATTTTAAGATTTTAAAATTCTTAAATCCAAACACGATTGGAAGTCGCATTGGCGCTAATGTTGTAGAATTAGAGGTCATAATAGTATAAAACAACAACAATAGCAATAGAGTAAAAAACCTCCATTATTGCTAAATTAATGGACTTAGATAACAAAACTCTATTAATAGCAGTGGAAAAAGTAGTAGCAGCAGCAGCAACAGCAGCAGCAGCAGCAGTAGTAGTAGTAGTAGTAGTAGTAATAGTAGTAGTAGTAGTAGTAGTAGTAGTAGTAGTAGTAGTAAAAGTAGTAGTAGTAGTAGTAGTAGTAGTAGTAGTAGTAGTAGTAGTAGTAGTAGTAGTAGTAGTAGAAGCAGTAGCAGTAGCAGTAGCTGTAGTAGTAGTAGTAGTAGTAGTAGTAGTAGTAGTAGTAGTAGTAGTAGTAGTAGTAGAAGTAGTAGTAGTAGTAGCAGCAGTAGTAGTAGTAGTAGTAGTAGTAGTAGTAGTAGTAGTAGTAGTAGTAGTAGTAGCAGTAGCAGTAGCAGTAGTAGTAGTAGTAGTAGTAGTAGTAGAAGTTGTAGTAGTAGTAGTAATGGCAGTAGCAGAAAAAGAATCAGCAGCAGCGGCAGCGGCAGCAGCAGTAGTAGTAAAAGTAACAGTAGCTGTAGTTAATATTAGTAGTAATTTACACCATTACACTGTTTCCCATACGCAACAGCAGCAGCAGCTGAAGCAGCGCAGTACAAGCAAAAGAAGAAGAGGTACAACTATCAGTAGTAGCAGTGGTAGTAGTAGTTGTAGCATACTGGTGGAATCTTGTGATTAGAAACTGATTACATTACCTCAAGATCGGCAACTTTTACATTACAAAGAGCAAATTACCGAGGAGTTGTCGTTTTCAATATGGAAACGTCATATTTAAAACAGATATATGGCCAAAATAAAGTTTTGTTTCTCGGACCCCGTAGCAAACGTTTAATAACGCCCTCTTCGAAATAAGATCGCTTGCCAAAAATCATTAAAATGTTGTTTCTAATTTCAGTGGAATAATTAGTTTTTGTCGGCATGCACTTTTGCGTGTGTTTTTTTTTCAAAAAAATTACTTGATGGGAAATAATCGCCCATTGCGAAACACTTAAGTACAGTATACCATATCATTAAAACAATATATTAATGGATATGAACGAGATATGCTAGAAATAGTCTTAACGATGTTCAACGAGTTGGCAACAAATTAAATAGAAGCAGATGTGCCAACTGGATGCAATTTTGCAGTCGACTTCCGACATCTCGAACCGAGGCGAACAGACTTCCAGCCCTCGCAGATCCTTTGTTCACTTCCTTTTTCTGCAAATAATTCTAATCTACGCGGGAAGAGTACTGTGTGCATACTGACCTTATATCGTACTAAATAAAATTATAATATTGTTATTTCATTTATTTTTCTATTTCAATTCGTACACACTGTACATCGATAAAATAAATAGTACTGTACAGTTTTTGGGGGCAATTTTATACATAACACGTTCATTATAATTAACTTCGTGATACGAATTTCTCAATTTCTTCCAGGTGACATTTTCGCTTATGAGAGTCTTCTAATTCTGACATATTAGACTTAAATCAATCCACGATATAATCTATAGCAGGTTTGCAACAGCTATCAAATCAATTAAAACGTGATCTCAATCACTTTAATCGAGCGATTGAAATCGATTAATGACTTGATTTGACCCGAAAAATGTTCAAGCCAACTAAACTCGCAAGGTGTGTTAAAACCGTCAGGTCACAAGTTAACATTTAAAGATACTTTTTTTACGTTTGTAGAACTTTCACTGCCAAGACGCCGGTTTCTGAGGGTACATATATTAAGGTGAATTACATTGTCCTTGACGAATATCTTATGCCCGTTTTTATTGTCAAAATCAGAATCAAAGGATTAATTCTGAATTGGTCCATAAACAACAAACCAAACACCAACTTTAAAAACATTTCATATAGTTATGCTTTGATTTTCAGTATTTTAATAAGATACTATTTGTATGTTATATAATAGAAATGTTTAGAGTTGAAAAATATATGGTTTCATATCTTAAATACTTAAGAATCGTATGCACAAAGTTAAAAGTATAAGTATTGTTTAAGTTGTCTATTAAAAAACAAGATTTCCACCATATTTGTATGCAAGGCCTAAAAATATGTTCCAACTTAAAATTCAACTATGATATATTTAATAATTTAAATGTTCACTATTTAATTAAATTATTAATTATCAATTAAATTAGCGGGGTGTTTTGTTTAATAAATAACTTAGGCGCATGTATACAATACACGTACATGTAAATAATACACAAAGACATATAAACCCATCTCAAGGAAGATGTTGAACAGTTCTATAAATACAAAAGAACGGCATTGAAAACATACATATTATGACCATGCTATTTATTTAAGTACGGACAAATAAAAGACAGCAACGGTTAAGTAAACCGTTCTGTAACTAGTGTTTACATTATGTTACTGTTTAAGTATACAATGAAAATTGTCAATACTACTAGGTGTTAAAGTATACGTTAATTTTTTGTCTTTCGATGATCCAGTTATCGGACAACTTTATTAAAGATAGTTTAGGACACATTTCAGGGTATGTTTTTAAAATAATAACGCTATTTATTGGGTGATTTTTGTTACACGTACGTCAACTCATATACAGGGGCGCTCGACTTTTCTATCGATATCGGTTCAACATTTATCGTCATCGAAAGTACGAACTTCATATATATACAAAAAAAGCAGCCCACCACAAAACATCAGGCAAAACAGTCCGATTGACATTGCCGGGTACTTGATAAACATGGGGTTAAACTTTAACAAGATGAGTTTTTTTTTACTAAGCATCATGGAAATATGTGTAATTTGTTCATGTATACGTTTTACATGTACCGTCTCTCTTTGCTTTTGAAGTACACGTGCAGCAAGACTGAAACTGAAAAACAACTCATGTATGACCATAACCTCACGGCAAGAGTTATACTTATAAAGTGATTATAAATTCATTATATTAACAATCGTCTAACAAGGAGTTTTGATCGTATTTCTTGTTTGTTAAAAAAATCAGATTCTTATTAAAATGTATTAGCTTTTTTATAGTTTATTAAGTTACGCATGCCATTTGCTTGATTTTACCACACGTTCAAAATTAAAATATTATAAAAACACACGTGTATGATCTAAACTAAATACAAACAACGATTAATATTTGTACTGATACCAAGTTTCATTAATTCTACATTTCGAAACACTTGCGTTTATCCAACCCATCGGCTGGTCCGTTGAATTTTATTTAACGATGGACGACCTTCAGTCATATGGTTCCCTACGAATCTGAAAAAAAAACGCGACCGCCCGTTTTTCATATGAAATCCATTAGAATTTAATATTATAAAAAAAATAAAACGTTTTAAATTAATATATATCATCTCGCATTTATGAAGGACTGAATAAAGCGGTTAACCATTTACTGCAGCTCAAACCCAAGCCCGGTACTCTCGATTGACGTTAATACCCCCATCCCCCCCCCCCCACCACACACACACACAGTAAGGCTCCTGAGATGTCTGTACCATATTTATATTGCATAGGTTTTACATGTATGCATTGTGGCGAAAAATATACCAATCTGATGTGCACTCATGTCGTCATCTGTATTTGATTTTGACTTAATCGACAAACGCTGTTCTAAGCGTTCATTACAGTGAGGATCTTTGAAACAAATAGCCTCCCGTACACAACGTTTTTTCCCTCTGTGCAGAGGTGTGCCTCAGATAACCAATCAAAATCGAGGGTGTGCGCGCGGCTACCAATCAATGCAATAGGTGAGCGAGGTGTGTACACATTCAGTGGGTATTTTAAACAGAGGGATAATTGAAAGGTATGTTAACTCATAAATAGTTTAGAGCAAAGAAAATTTTACATGTAAATGCATTTTTATTTAAAATAAAAATTTAGGTCATGAAGTTAACTAATTAACAAGTTCAAGGTTGATTTTTCGCAAACTTGTAACTACATGTATATAGATTAGTATCGTTGGTGGAGTGTTTTACAGTATACAAAGCTGTGCTGAACACTGTTTAGCCTTGTGGACTCTCCCATCCTTCTAAATTCGATCAATTTATTTCCAAAATTAGGGATGTCTAGTATACTTATTTCTATATTTAGAATATTTCTTACAGAAATTCCTTTAAGCAAATAGCGCAGACCCTTATGAGACGCCGCATCATGCGGCGTCTTATCTGGGTCTACGCTGTTTGTCAATGCCTGTTTTCTAGACGCTAGGCATAAATGGGTTAATCTAGTATGACCATACGATCTTGAACAATAATAAGACATCGATTTGTTAAGTATTAAGAAGTAATGGCTGTGTAGTTTCATTATTTTGGTGTAATTAGCTTGCAGTGAGAATAAAAGTAAAATAAGTGAGAAAATAAAGATCTTTCTTCTTAGACCAATATTATTATTTTACAAATATGTAAAACCATGACAACAGGGTGTGTGAAATGCTAAATCATAACAAGTATACAGTACAACTATGAATATAATTATCTAGGCACAGTGTTTTATAATTATGACACTATTGTGTATATGACTTATATAAACGTCAACTCTAATGAGTATTAACTAATGTTAATAACAACACAACACGTGCTTCTGCTAAGACGTTTAATATAGAAGTGCGGCATCAGAAAACAGGGTACAGGGTTAACGTTGGCGGGAGCCGTAGTCTGTTTCACAATATAAATAGTGGTGGCTATAGTCTATTTCATAGTAGAACATTTCATAATAGAACACAAAGAATCATCAAAACAAAACATGTAGTTCGTTAATTTTTAGTCACTTTAATTATCTTGACATGAATGAAGATACTATGTGTTTATATATGGAAAAATAACGATCTAGTAAATGTAGTTGCAATAATCCAACTCCCAGCTATTGACCCTCCGATGAGCTGCACGTATGTACCTATAAAAGCTCAGAGCATTCAAGAAGAAGTACTAGTAAATGGTGCATTGTGTATCTAACTTTTCAATTACTAATGAAGCAAGTATGACGAACATTTATCAACGAGTTTTATGACAGTGAAACTCAACTGAGTGTAGTACTATAACATTAAAGAAGTTACTTGCCGAAATCGTGTAATTATTACCAGTAATAAGGAGCTATTATTGTAGTAATGTCAAAATGTTAATAAAATGAGTTTATGGGAGCACATATGTGAGTAGAGGTCTTTATTTGTCGTTAAAGCTGGGTTCCCACTGCCGATCAGATCAACTCGATCAAGCACGACCAAGCGGTCGGGTACTGGTCTGGTTCGGTCGGCATGAGTGATCGGGGGGGGGGGGGGTCGGGTAGGTCGGCATTGGTCGGGCCTCCTACCCGATATTTTTTGACATGTCAAAAATATCGAGTAGCGGTCGAGTAGGAAATGGATCGAGAAGCGCTCGGCAAGTGGTCGTGTATTAGTCGAGTAGAAGATCGAGTTGATCGTGAAGCAATCGTGTGGCGATCGGATTGACATCTTTTACACGATCTCTACCCGATCCGCTCGACCTCTACCCGAGTTATTTTAGATCGCCACACGATCCACTCGACCTCTATTCGATTGATGTATAGATTTACTAGACTGCTACCCGACGGCTACTCGACCGTACACGATCACTTCTCGATTGCTATTCGGCCATACACGACCTCATGTCACTTAAACAAAACTCACATGCAAAACGTCGTGCTTGTCTCTCACAACCTTCTTAGAATCGGACGAGTAAACATCCAAAGATGCCAAGAAATGGCTAAAAGGCGACTGATACTGCTAAAACTAGTAAAACAAATCCATGATGATTGAAGTGATTAGTGAACAACAATGTTTGACGGTTTTATTCTCAAAGTTTCAATAAACGACCGTTCGCGACTTTGTACGACTGTAGTACGACCATCACGATCTGGTCGAGTGAAGATCTGGTGGCGATCGAGCTGAGGTCCACTTGGTCGAGCTGATATCGTATAGGGCTCGCGTATAAGTCGAGATGATCGAGCGGAAATCGGAAAGATGGTTGGGTGGACGTCGTGAATGAGTCGTGTGGGGGTCGTGTGTTATCGACAAGAGGTCGAGAAGAAGTCGTGTATACCCTTTTTAGTCGAGCTTGGTCGGGTTTGGTCGGGAAATTTTGGTGATCGGGATGATCGAGTTGATCGGATCTGCAGTGGGAACCCACCTTAAGCGCTAGATTGATCCAGTGAACAAAGATCAGTTCACACAGAAGTGAAGTCGAGTCATGAAATATCTGGGTTGGTTAAGTCTTTGGTCAATACCGGTTGGTTTTCAATTGGTGTTAAGGTGTTAAAGTAACCGTAACAATGTTGTAATTCGATGATCCGGTTATCGGACAACTTTATTACGTATAGTCAAGGACACCATTCAAGCTATGTTCTCAAAATGAGACGCGTTCTGAGAAAATTGGGTTTAATGCATGTGCGTAAAGTTTCATCCCAGATTAGCCTGTGCAGTCCGCACAGGTTAATCAGGGACTACACTTTCCGCTTTTATGGTATTTTTAGTTTAAAGGAAGTCTCTTCTACACAAAAATCCAGTTAAGGCGGAAAGTGTCGTCCCTTATTAGCCTGTGCGGACTGCACAGGCTAAGCTGTGAAGACACTTTACGCACATGCATTATGTCCAGTTTTCTCAGAACGCGACTCAAATGTTAACGCATTGTATTGTTTGATTTTTGTTAAATTTGATCGATGCTCCTAAAATTCAGATTCTTTCCCCTTTGGATGTGCATTCATTGCGAGAACTTCGCGGCGAGACATTTCTATGGCAAGTGACCAATAAGATTATATAAACTACTAACACCAGATTGAGCGTCATTTAAAAAAAAAATACAAATATGTGGGTACAATCAAACACTTTTACAATCCTGTCAGATATGAATGAAAATATCGATTGAAGAGATAAAATAGTATGTGTTTTTACGCCTACACGTCTTGTGTGGATTCGTAGAGATCAGGAAATCAACTATTCACTCGATCGATGGTATTATTACGTCAGCAATGTGGGGTGGCAAGTATTTCCAACAAATATATCGGCATGACGTGCACGCGGCAGCGAAACTTAACAACGTCGAGTATCGTAATATAAGTACCGGTGGTATTGATTTGTATCGCGAAATCACGGTGTTGCTCGTTGATTTGTATTTGTTTGGAGTGATTTTATTATCGACGGGATATTAATGTAGTCATGCACTTTCCGTGTATTAGATTTAATATATGTGGTAGTGCATATGAATATTTTTAATTTTTCATTACTGTAAAAAGATAAGTAATCCGTCCATCCATTCCTCAACCAACCAAGCCGTCCATCCAAATAAATATTACCGTTTTCTAACTAGTTTTTATTTCTAGATATTTGGTCCATCGACGTTTCCTCCATTTTTCGTCTTTCTTATATAATCGTCATGATTATTGATACCGAAAAGACTGCAATCCACTCTATGTTTGATTGCATGTGAAGTCAATAAAGTCATGTTTATAAAATAAATATGTAACGTTACTCAGGCATGAGTCAAAAGTATCCATATGCTCGCTAATACAGCGTTCGCTCGAGATAACACAATGCATGGTTTCAATGTATTCGTTTCAATACATTGTAAATGTAGAGGGCCTATCCCACATCCGGAGCGAACGTGCGATCCCGAGTGTTTTCTTCAGAGCGATCAATATTGTAATATAAGGCATACCTTGCATCATTTAACCCATTTATGCCTAGTGGACTCTCCCATCCTTCTAAATTGGATCAATCTATTTCCAAAATTAGGGATGTCTAGTATATGTATTTCTAATTAAGAATATTTCTTACAGAAATTCCTTTACGCAAACAGCGCAGACCCTGATGAGACGCCGCATCATGCGGCGTCTCATCTGGGTCTACGCTGTTTGCCAAGGCCTTTTTTCTAGACGCTATGCATAAATGGGTTAAGATGAAATCTTTTCTCCGATGACAACATATACAGGATGTTAAAATATCGTATTTCCTGATCACTTCATGTGTATAGTAAAAAAATTAATTTCCTTCCTTATTTTTTTGAATGGCGATAGTGAACACATTACAAATTAATGTAGGAATACATATCGTGTTTTGTTTAAGGCAAAAGAACCGTTTTCATTACCGGTAGTCTGTTCTGTGAAATCTGGAATAACATTGACGAATACAATTATCGGTTCCAACTGTCAGTCTGTGTGCTATATGTTCTCAGAAAGTGCGTGGAAATTGATTTTACCATTTCAAGACAACGTGTACGTTTACTGTTGTATTCGTCTCGGTACGGATAATAACTCAGAGACCATATAGCACAACGTGCAACAGCGCCGCCGAAAAATTCTTCAAAGGAAAAGGAAGGTTAAAGGACATTCTTCAAGGATATATTCACGATCAAGGACATTGGCACAATCCGTATCAGGGTAATTTGAATAAAACACCGTGCATTTATCAATAGTAGGAAACCACTGGTTGTTTCTCTTACAGTCGATTGAGAGTCGTGCTTATCTGCTCTGTGAAAGTGTTGGGTTAGTAGGAAACTAAAACGACCACCCGATTTATCGGTAATATTTACCGCGAATTTTAATTATTTTAATTTAGCCAAACTCACCATGACGATGCCGGTTATCATGGTCCACGGAGGCGCTTGGACGATCCCAGAGAAGCTTGTCGAAGCGTCCAGAGCCGGGACACATGCGGCGGCGCGCGCCGGATATGCCGTCCTTATGCGTGGAGGCAGCGCCATCGATTCTGTCCATGCAGCCATACTTGTGCTTGAGGACGACCCCAGCTTTGATGCAGGTATTTACTTTTATGTGAATATAGCATAATATAGATTTTGTATGTTGATTTCGGTTAAATAGTCTACATTTTATACTGCACATGACTTTTACTTCCTCATATACATTAACGGTGTAGGTCTGGAAAATATTTTGTTTTAAATATTTTCATTATATTTTTTCTATAATTTAACGGGAAACCTTCGACTTAAGTAAATAAGTAAAAACATGTCAACATTCGCTATGTTCGTGAGAACGAGATCTTTAATATGACGTAATCGGATTCAAGATTCAGTCGTCACAGAAGAAGTTATTCGATTGCATTTTGCTCTATCTCCCACATTTTTACAAACGGTTAAACCTTTACATGCGTTTTTCTCCAAAATGAAAATGGTGGTTAGAGCACTACAGCAACCAAGCGACGAAATACTATGATTCATTTAACATTACTTAAGCATCACTTATATGCGTCTTATCCGCGAGATCTGTCGTAAAGACTTCATGAACGCCCCACCATACAATTCTGCCCATACATAATTGCAACAGATTACCAACAGGCCTGGCGCTTTATTGACCCCATCGAGAATTATTGCATCATAGCCTTGGATATAGGGCATGTAAACACTGGTGACTGACCTTGCCGAATAGTCGGTTGGTCTTAAAGAGGTTTTACGGCGCATATTTTAGCAATCTCTTCATACACAAGTATACGTTTATGTAGCTAAAGAAACTTCAGCGTACAGTTTATATAGTATTGACATACCTTTAAAGTCGCGCCAGTCAAAAATCATAAAAAGCGAGATTTTAAGTTATGATAGCCAGAACTAACGTTTATACGACTAGCTTTTATTGCAATGAGTTTGCTATCGAAAGTTCAGCCTTTTGTAAGACTATTGATAAAGTTACAGGAAACGAATCCTCTCAACTAATATATGAACATAACGGACGCCTGTTGGTTTGTTGGTTTGTTTGCGTCAAACTATAAAGCGACCGTCAACCGCTATTGACAAAAAAAGAAAAGTTCTGAAATGCCGTTTTTTTTAAGCTCACCTGAGCACAACGTGCTCATGGTGAGCTATTGTGATCGCCTTTTGTCCGTCGTGCGTTGTGCGTCGTGCGTCGTCAACATTTACCTTGTTAACACTCTAAAGGTCACATTTATTGCCCAAGCTTCATGAAACTTGGTTAGAACATGTGTCTCAATAATATCTTGGACGAGTTCGAAAATGGTTCCGGTTGGTTGAAAAACATGGCTGCCAGGGGGCGTGGCAGTTTTCCTTATATGGCTATAGTAAAACCTTGTTAACACTCTAAAAGACACATTTTTAGTCCAATCTTCATGAAACTTTGTCAGAACATGTGTCCCAATAATATCTTGGACGAGTTTAAAAATGGTTCCGGTTGGTTGAAAAACATGGCCGCCAGGGGGCGTGGCAGTTTTCCTTATATTGCTATAGTAAAACCTTGTTAACACTCAAAAAGTCACATTTTTAGTCCAATTTTCATGAAACTTTGTCAGAACATGTGTCCTTATAATATCTTGGACGAGTTCGAAAATGGTTCCGGTTGGTTGAAAAACATGGCCGCCAGGGGGCATGGAAGTTTTCCTTATATGGCTATAGTAAAACCTTGTTAACACTCTAGAAGTCACATTTTAGTCCAATCTTCATGAAACTTGGCCAAAACATGTGTCCCAATAATATGTTGGACGAGTTCGAAAATGGTTCCAGTTGAATGAAAAACATGGCCGCCATGGGGCGGGGCAGTTTTCCTTATATGGCTTTACTGTATGGTAAAACCTTGTTAACACTCTAGAAGTCACATTTGTGGTCCAATGCTCATGAAACTTGGTCAGAATATTTGAACTAATAATATCTGGGCTAAGTTCAAAATGGTTGAGATCCGTTAAAAAACATGGCCGCAAGGGGGCGTGGCATTTTTCCTTAAATGGCTATTTACTACAAAACCTTGTTAACACTCTAGAAGTCACATTTATTATCCAATCTTTATGAAACTTGATCAGAACATTTGTTCTAACAATAGCTCGAGTGAGTTTGAAAATGGTTATGGTTCGTTGAAAAAACATGGCCGCCGGGGGGGGGGGGCAGTTGTCCTTATATGGCTTTAGTGAAAACTTGTTGACACTATATTAGCCACATGTATTGGCCAATCTTCATGAAACTTGGTCAGAACATTTGTCCCAATGAAATTTTGCCAGAGATTGAAGCTGGGCCATATGAGCTCAAAAACTAGGTCACAAGGTCAAATATAAAAAAACATGTTGAAAGTCACTGTTTTGGTCTAAAATAATCTTCATGAATCAGCTTGCATTTTTTTCAGAATAGTCTAGTTCCTTTGGCTTTCAGGTGAGCGCCTTAGGGCCTGATGGCCCTCTTGTTTACAATTATTTTAATATAATTTCGCGAGGTGAAATCGAAAGACCATCGCGAAAATAGGTGACATAACGATATACACACTATAAATAACGCAAGTAGATTGATCATTTTATATATAAAATATAAACAATTTACTACGCATGCACAATTTGCATTCCTGGGTTTACCACTTGACGATGATGATCAATCTACTTGCGTTATTTATAGTTAACTGGTAGTTACCGGGTACCTGTACCCAGTAAAATTTGTTACCGAATATACTGAAAATATGAAAACATAACAACTTTTTTCAAGTAATGTAATATACCAGTCGTGATATTGTAATCAATATAAACTAATAATGGTAAAAAAATACGGTATTTTAGAACTTTTCTTTTTTCTTCAATCGCTGTTGACGGTCCCTTTAACATTGGCCATTACATTTGCAATATTTAATATAGCAGCTTGATATTTGGCACACATGTGTATCCCATGGAGCTGCACATTTTGAGTGGTGAAAGGTCACGGTCAAGGTATTCCGTCAAGGTCGAATGTCAAATATATGGGGGGACATAGTGTTTCACAAACACATCTTGTTATTTTACTATTACTATTTGTCATGTGGTTTACTATTTTCACACGGTTTTAAGCGAAATTGTACGATCTTATTCTTTTTTCTGTAAAACTGATCAATCGTCAATGAAACAATGATTCATACAATACTGCAATAGAAGTCCAGAAGAAATAGTATCAGAACATGAGTTTCATTTAATTACAAATTATTGCCTTTTGCACTGCAGAAAAATCCTTCAATGACGTAAAACGTGTACGGTACGCTGCCCTCAATTGCAAATTCGTATGAACGCCACTTCAACACAATTGGTTTTGAAACAAAATACTTGTAAACGTGTCGGTATATATATAACTACGTAAACTTCTTCGTTATAAATTCCATTGAAGTAAAAACTAGTTGGTACTATTTATGGTACTATATGAAGGTAGTTAATTAATTGTATATAATATGTATCATATCCCGCTTACGTCCCTCGGTCATGTTAATATGTTGGTTTAAGATTGCGGAAATAAAATGATGACATTGAAATCGTATTAGTTGCAATAATCCAACTTCCAGCTATTGAATCTCCGCTGGCTGTACTTATGTAATAATAAAAGCTCAGAGCATCCAAGAAGAACTAGAAATCAAATCATATATTATTGCTTTAAGCGAAATGCTTCTTTTCTTACTTAAATGTTGATCCCAATATAACCATTTACCTTTAAAACGAGTAATATAATCCTTATAATATAATCCATTCGTGCACTCGCATGTATCTATTTTCGTATTTGTGTTTGTTAACATCCAAATGTCAAGGTTGAAATGTGTTGGGAAGACTATTTCAAACACTTGAAACAGTATATACGAGATAAAAACAAAAACAAATATGGAATAGGATCTTTGTTGGCATGTTTAAACCTAAATATAAAGAACGCAGCATTTGCAGCAACTATATACGGCTAATGTTGAAGCCAAACTGAATCAGGAACGTATATTTGCGAACAAGTGTTCTTTTTCATGTTTGAGCTTACCTAACAATATTCGCATCTGTTTGCAGGCACTGGTTCTGTGCTGACGAGAAATGGCGAGGTTGAGATGGACTCTGTCATCATGGACGGCAAGACGCTCGCTTCCGGTGCCGTCGCCTGCGTCCAGAACATGAAGAACCCCATCGAGCTGGCGCGCGCCGTTATGGAAAAGGTTAGTGTGCGCGGGTGCGAATAAAACTAAAGCGCTTACCGTTTGTATGTTATTACATTCCTTCACAATGTTGTGATTGTGATCCTGAAGTCCGTGATTATGTTTGTGGTTAAGTTTCCAAAATATCGTGATTATGTTAAAGTTTATGGTCCCGACGCGTGTGATTGAGATTGTTAAATCCCAGGCCCCGGTACGTGTGATTGTGATTGTGGTTAAGTTCCCGGTCCCGACTTCTGATTATCAAATGGCAAGGTACCTCGTTCCAACGCGTTTGATTGGTGTTAAGAGCCCGGTCCCGACCCGTGTGATTGGTGTTAAGATCACGGCGTGTGCTTGGTGTTAAGATCCCGAGCCCGCCACGTCTGATTTTCTCTTTCCCGAGAAGTGTGATCTATATTGTTGTTATTTTCCATGTCCAAAACGTGTGTTAAGTGTTTAAGTTCCCAGTCCGGAGTCGCGTGCTCGTAGTTATGTTCCCGGTGCCGACTCGTGTGATTGGTGTAAAGTTCGCGGTTCCGACTCGCGTGATTGTGGTTGAGTTTCCGGTCCCGACTCGCGTGATTGGTGTAAAGTTCTCGGTCCCGACTCGTGTGATTGGTGTAAAGTTCCCGCTCCCGACTCATGTGATTGGTGTAAAGTTCCCGGTACCGACTCGTGTGATTGGTGTAAAGTTCTCGGTTCCGACTCGCGTGATTGTGATTGAGTTTCCGGTCCCGACTCGTATGATTGGTGTAAAGTTCCCGGTCCCGACTCGTGTGATAGGTGTAAAGTTCCCGGTCCCGACTCGTGTGATTGGTGTAAAGTTCCCGGTCCCGACTCATGTGATTGGTGTAAAGTTCCCGGTTCCGACTCGTGTGATTGGTGTAAAGTTCTCGGTTCCGACTCGCGTGATTGTGATTGAGTTTCCGGTCCCGACTCGTATGATTGGTGTAAAGTTCCCGGTCCCGACTCGTGTGATTGGTGTAAAGTTCCTGGTCCCGACTCGTGTGATTGGTGTAAAGTTCCCGGTCCCGACTCGTGTGATTGGTGTAAAGTTCCCGGTTCCGACTCGTGTGATTAGTGTAAAGTTCCCGGTTCCGACTCAAGTGATTGTGGTTGAGTTTCCGGTCCCGACTCGCGTGATCGTGGTTGAGTTTTCGGTCCCGACTCGTGTGATTGCCATAGTTTACTGTGTTAAGGAGGGGGACTCAGGGTTAAACGATCCACATGCACAACGAGAGGCCGTACTTAAATATAATACTAATTGGTCCGTTTTTAACAATAATGCACAACTTATGTGGAGGAAAGAAGTACCGAATTGTGTTGTACTGAAATCATTATTTTATAGTAATAACACATGTTAAATAAAAATAAAACATTCATTTTAAATCAGATTTTATACCGAAGATGATATTACAAGATGGAGATGAATTCCAAAGCTAATCTGACATAATGCTTATTTTGGAATTCATTCCCCAAAATATTATGAATTTAGTTGATAATATCGAAAATCATTGGAACTGCAAAACTGTACATGAATTGTATGTAATAAAAAAACTGTTGATTTAATGTTTTCCCAGTTTGAATCTACACGTCTACGGATAAGCCACTCTACTTTATTTACATGTTTTGCGTTGTTTGAATGCGAAACATATCTATTGAAGGATCTTTAAATGCTATATTTTACTGTTGTAAAATGCGGTTTAAATCGTTCTGTCAACGGCATATTTTTGGCATCGTATTCTGAACATGATATGTGGTCAATATTATCTCACCATTTACTGATAACTATTGCTCACAAACCTTGACTAGCGTGATAACAATCGTACCAGATTTTCTATGTGATAACTTTGTTATAAAACGGTATACAAAGGGTCTTTATGTTTATGTACACATATTGTCAAGTAAGGCATTTAACTTAATGGATTGTGAAAACAAACCAAGGCTTTGCCAGATGTTTCTGAATCCGTATTTCGTTTAAAGCCATACCGATTTAATGGTATTTAGGATTACGTGTGGCTGTGATGTTTTCGAAAGAAGTGAAACATTTTACAATGTTAAAAAACGAAAGCTGAAAAGCCTTTAAGCGTTTAAAAGAAATGACCTGCATATGCATAGCCTCATATTCGTGAACAATTAATGGCACAATTTTAAGACAGTTTACATCTTATAAAACTGAATAACATTATGCTCCTGATATTGACATGAAATAAAACAGTTTTATTAAGCTTTAGTTAGGTACGGGTAAGTTGTGAAAGAAAAACTCTTATTTCCCCGGTCGTTTTGTCCAAAGACTTATCAATATTGATAAGTCTTTGGTTTTGTCTTCTCCGGCATGGTTGATAGGTTAAGAAAAATCACGCGAAGGCATAAGTGTTATTGTTTCGGAGTTAATTGTCCTTCCGCACCTAAGGCTGTTAATGTGGAATTTTAACTTTGCGACTCAGAACACCGAGTAACATTTATATTATCTAGTGTATTTAGGTCAGCGAGTTGCTTTTTTTATTGTGGCCTCGAAACATAGAATTCACGCTTCCGTTTCCACACGTTTCCATGACATTTTGTATTCAAGACAACGCGCTTCATGTTGCTTTGGAAAGATAAACACAGATTTTAATTGGCACGGCTTAAGTATTTAAGACACAACGTTGCTTTGTTGACCGAGGACGCCAAACATTCAATCACATTAATGTGGCATAATGTATTTCAGACACAGCATTCCCTTCTGGCCGAGGCGCGCTTAGCATTAACTAAAATGTTAACTGCCTAATGTATTATAGACTCCGCATATTCTGCTGGTGGGCAAAGGGGCGAACCAGTTCGCAGACGAAGTGGGAATCAAGCGCGTAGCCACGGAGTCGTTGGTGTCCGAGGAGGCCCGTCGGGAGCTCGAGTGTTACCAAGCTAACTACGGAAGTGCCGTACAAGAACTCTTCTGTCAACGGTGGGTCATCGTCCAGAATTATAATATGGTTAAAGTGATTAAATAAATAAAAGGCATTACGTCGTTAAACCAGGTTATTCGTGCATGCGTAAAATGTCATCCCGATAAATACACTGTTTTAAGTTTCATGTCATACACAATCTTAGGGCGGAAAATGCCTTTCCGGATCGGCCTGTGCAAACTGTACCTTAAGGTTTTCAAGGACGTTCCTACGCACGTGCACTAGACTAGTTTTCTGATGACACACTACACATAGAGAATACGTAAATTTAATCCTCACCCTGGGGAAACGGGGTTTTATGCTTATGCCTGTTCTAATCAGGGACGACACTTTCCGCCTTTACGGCATCTTTCGGCCTTTACGGCATCTTTCCGCCTTTACGGCATCTTTCCGCCTTTACGGCATCTTTCCGGCCTTTACGGCATCTTTCCGCCTTTACGGCATCTTTCCGCCTTTACGGCATCTTTCCGCCTTTACGGCATCTTTCCGGCCTTTACGGCATCTTTCCGCCTTTACGGCATCTTTACGCCTTTACGGCATCTTTTGTGGAAAGGATGTCTCTTCTTACTTTCTTCGGACTGCAAAGGCTAATTTCGAACGACGCGTTAAGCACATGCATTAAACCCCGTTTTCCAAAGGCGAGGCTTATTTGTATTTGACCTTTACAGAGGCAGCCATCACGACACGGTGGGGGCGGTGGCACTGGACGCTGACGGCAACCTGGCGTACGCAACCTCCACCGGGGGGATTTCGTGCAAGAGGCCCGGCAGGGTAGGGGACAGTCCTATTATAGGTAAGCAGGAATGAGATTGGGGCAGAAGGGGACTTTAACATCCCTCTTTAAAATTGTCGACACTTATATTTATTAAACTTTCATCAAGAGCTAAAGCATGTCATTTTCATGAACAAAAATTATAACCAATGTATTGCGACATTAATTGTTGAATTGTAATAGTGCTTGGTAAGGAGTTTCATCAGCTTCTAAACAACCACTTATCATTTCAACCAACTTCTGAAAAAAACTGCCAACTTTTAATTGTAATCCCACTCCATCATATCAACATCAAGTCTTGAGTCTGTGTGCAACAATCCTACCATTTATTTGTATGATAGTATCATATTCTTAGTACTAATTATAATGTCGTATAACTGAAATGTATGTAATAACAACAAAAAACTATAGCTATTTAATTATAAATAGTATGGGAACACTTTAAAGTCTGTCATTTCGTTAGGACTGTATTCATTGCCGCATGTTTCTCGCATGAGTGGATTGTCTAGATGTATCATACCGGCGCCATATCTCATGGGTCGCAGGTTCGTTACCTCGCTCAACCATAACCTACCGCCTGGTCATTCACAAGGACATTAAAACAAGACGCATTTCTAATAGTAATTTTTCCCTCCGGGCATTTAAAGACCCAGCGTCGTCTCTGGAGCGTAGCTTTTCCTGTATCTCGCTCTATTCCCCGTGACAAACTCTCAACAAATCTACTATTTGAGTCGTGTTCTTGGAAAACTGGGCTAACAGCAAGTGCGTAAAGTGTCTTAACAAATTAGACAGCGCAGTCCCCACAGATAATCATGGACTACACTTCCCCTTTACTGGATTTTTGGTAGAAAAAAAAACTTCCTTTAAATTAAAAAAAAATGAGAGCGAAAAGTGGTGTCTCTGATTAGCCTTTGCGAATTGCACAGGCTAATCTGGGACACTTTATTCACATGCATTAAGCCCCGTTTTTCCAAAGTAAAGCTAAATTTACTATAGCCGTGTTATTCATTGCAGGCGCCGGCGGATACGCCGACAATGAGGTGGGCGCCGTCTCGTGCACGGGTCATGGCGAGTCCATCTCCAAGGTCGTGCTAGCACATCAGATCGTCTCCGACATGCGGAACGGTACAAGTGTTTTCCATCTTTACCTTTGGGGCTTGTTGTATTGTATGTTAAATAGTCAAATATTGAAAACAAAGCCGTGAGATGTAACGTGTGCTTGTACGGTAGAAAAGTGTGCAGTCTTTACCTTTGGGGCACGTTGAACTGTATGCTAAATAGTCAAATATTGAAAACAAATCCTTTAAATATAACGTGTGCTTGTACGGTAGGAAAGTATGCAGTCTTTACCTTGGGTCACGTTGTATTGTATGTTAAATAGTCAACTATTGAAAACAAATCCGTGAGATATAACGTGTCTGTCCGTCTTTCTGTCACCACGCGTTTGTGCGGAGCACAACTTTGTATTGAAGTGATTTAACTGAAATGTCATATAAACACGGAGAACCAATTGAGAAATTGCGGATAACAATAACCATAACAGTTTGGGGTTTTTCAATACTTTCGACAATTGTTTTCATTTTCTTTTGTAGAGCATTTCCTCAATAGTATATTAACATTACTTCTTTATAATATGATGAGTACTGTAAGACGACGCGCAGATTAAGAGTACATTTAAAAAAAACATCTTTAGGGTTATTTGTTATCAAACGACTCGGGCTATCGCCCTCGTGGCTAATTCTTACCCATCGGACCTCCAACCCGTTGGTTATTACTTCAATAACTAACACTTACTTTAAAAGTAATTCTTAATTAACCAAATACTATGCTGCAATTAAGAATGTGTCTTATTCAAATTTGTTTGAACGATTTTTAATGAGGCGGGTTTCTGGTCGGCATTGAACAGTGCAATATTCGTTAAACATGAACCGGTTACTACAGTATAGGTAATTGTATATTTCTCAAAAGCTCGTGTTCTTGTGTTCATTATGTCGCTCCGTTATACAATGTTCAATTTCATGACACGGTGCTCGTTTTTAGGATATTTGTGTGCATTTCACATGATTCCTGTGATTTGATCTGTTTAGGTAAAGCCCCACAAGAAGCCGCAGATAAGGCCCTTGCAAAAATGGCCGCCCGCGTCAACGGTTACGGTGGAGTTATCGTCCTTAGCAACAGCGGAGAACCAGTGACGTCATTTACAACGGAGCGCATGTCGTGGGCGTGGATTAAAGACGGCGTCTTACACAGTGGTATTAACCCTGACGAGGAAATAACAGAGGATGTGAAATCTTGTAATTTGAACGGTTGTAATTGAAACATTTAATGGTGTGGCGTTTTTTATGTTTTGCAAAGATTGCAACTTTTGATTCATTCACAGAGAGTGAATAGAGCCAAATACTTATGAACAAAACCAGTATTGCATATATACATATCATCGCTCTCACTGCGATACATTGTATGATATGAAATGATATTACCAGGTACATGTATGTCGTGCTATTATTTTTAAGCGTTATTGGTAATTGTTAAAGGTACTACACTTCAGTACCAAATTTGTTTTGCTGTCGGTGTGCGCTATATTATTTTTACTGTGAATAACATATAATATGCAGAATCTAACCAACATGTAAGTCTCGTAAATCAAACCTGCAAAGAATGTAGTGCTTTTAAGTACGGGTTAAAATTGCTGCAAAACAACTTGCCCGTAAAAAAGAAGTATTTCAGTTGTAGTCCTATCCTGTAAGTAAAGCTCACGACCGCGTCTGTTTATTATTGAGACGGATCAGCATTTACATAAACCGTGGCATAGAGGTGACATTCACTCTTTTTTAAATAAACTTTCCACGAGTTAGTCAGCCAATCAAATTGATTGATGTAAACATTTAACTTTTACACATGATCATCATGGTCGACAGAAACGAGCAATCCTACCTAATCAACTATTTGACACACGAAAGTTGGGACGAATTTTAAACTATAGCCTCGCTTCCAGCATTTTAATTTGTTTTACTGAAAGAATGTTTTTTTTTTTTTATTTTGTTGTGGTATTGTGCTATGGGGGGGGGGCGGAGTGCCCGGAGAAAAACGCCTGTCCGGTATTGTGACCATCAACTAAACTCACTTGCATTCAGTGTCAAATCATACCTCGCCGGATATATATGCGTTCAGAATATTTGCTCATGTTACACAAAATTTGATTGGCTGACTAACTCGCTCCCTCGAGAAAGCTAAAATTCTCCTATTTTGTTTAATGCACCCTTCTTTATCTAATTCACCGCTCTTTTTTATTGCGATCCTCTTTTATTTAGTTTTACACTCTTCTTTTTTTCTATTTCGTTTCTTTAACTTAGTAAGTCGTTCCCACGATATAGCTAATTCGTTCCCACGAGTTATTAAGTTGTTCCCTCGAGTTAGTATGTCGTTGAAACGAGATAGAAAAAAGAGGAGTACATTAAAAACGAGGAGTGTATGTCAATTCTATGTCACCGTATACATACCCTGAGTCAGTTATTAACGAATGGTATGTGTTTGTTATTGATTTTACATGGACATGAACGTTTTCTATATGCGACATTTTATTATTGTCAAACCAGTAATAATTGGGCGATCCAATGGAAAGAGTTGTTTATTTTGCATAAGAAAATATAAGGTTATTATTTTATTTATATATGTCTACAGGTTTGATCGAAATCACGAGTATTGTGTAATTTTAGAAAACTAATACACTTTTTATTATATGTTAAACTAATACACTATTTATTATGTACATACCATTGTTGTTGTTTTTCTTTTTATTATAATTGATTGTTTAAACAAATCATGTTAAAACTTTTTATCCGGGTTGAGTTGGCTACAGTCGCAAAAAAAACTGTTTAGTTAAAGAAAAACACACGATCGGGAACAACATAAATGTCAAACGGTACCAACCGTTCTCATAAAAAGTGAAACCGTCCATAAAAAACTGAAATCGACCTCAGCCTGTTCGAAAATAAACTTGCCAGCAGAGAGGTTAACCGAACATACAATAAAAATATTAAAAATAATATTTGTTATACTTATGAAGGGCAATGTCAGAATTATGCGCGATTTATTTTTCACCAGACGTCAAATGTCTGCTTCGAGCGAGGGAGATATGCCCCCCCCCTTCTTGGTACCTGATGTAGAATCAGGCTCCAGCACTTCTGATAGCTTGGTCAGTAGACCCGTCAGTGAAGATATGAGTCGCGTTCTGAGAAAACTGGGCATAATGCATGTGCGTAAAGTGTCGTCCCAGATTTGCCTGTGCAGTCCGCAAAGGCTAATCAGGGACGACACTTTCCGCGTAAATTGGATTTTTGCTAAGAAGAGACTTCATTTAAACGAAAAATGTCATACCAGCGGAAAGTGTCGTCCCCGATTAGCCTGTGCGGACTGCACATGCTAATCTGGGACGACACTTTACGCACATGCATTATGCCCAGTTTTCTCAGAACACGACTCATATATTAGTGCAGTTGTGTTGCGTGTACTAGTTGTGAATGTGTTCTATGGATATTGCCTTCTTTTCAGATTCGCGAAGTCTGTATCGCCAGTGCCAGGAATACCGCTATGTATATGGGGTCTTTTAGTATCGCTCAAGCGTGGGTTTTCGAAGTAGTAGGGGAAATCTTTGAGGAAATGATCCAGGATATCTTGGCATTTCTTTTCCAAAAACATCGTCTTGTGGATGAAGTTTCGTCTTAGAGGTCTTCCTATTTTTGGTTGGCTAAATCTGTCTTTTAATGGATTATTTTGCAGTCATTTGAACTGTGTTGCTTGGGGTAGAAATTGTATTCCCTTCTGTATTTCATGGGGTCCATGCCCGTGATGGTTTCCAGCTCTTAAATTGGGGTTGACCGCATGGCGCCAGTGATGATTCTCGGCGCCTGGTTCTACACCGTGTTGATGTGCGAGTTTATTTCGGAGTTTACTAGGTCCTCATGCGACGGAGGCAGCTTTATGTGAGGACCCGGAGTGTATCCCAGCACACCTTCTTAAATTGCTTACGAAAGAAGTGCGAAGTTTGTGTTATTGTTGCAATTCCCAGCTATTTAGTTTTTACTGTAACATTTTCAATGTTGGTGTGGTCTTATGCAGTTAGGGAAAATCGGAGTTCCTGGAGGAAACCCCATCTGTCAGTTATTATGATCACCAACCAAACTCACATGCGCAGGGAACGGGGATCAAACCCGGTCCGCCTAGGTGAGAAGCACGTGTACCAACAACTGCGCTAGCCGGACAGCTTCCCTTGCTGACACCGTCAAATACTATTGCTTGTTTGATGGTAACGAATCATATTTCAATTTAAATGAAGCTCTAAGGTGATATGATAATATAATGTATTTGTTCATATTCCAATTTTACGAAATCTGTTGATTTCACGTTTTGGTAAATTGACAAACTTAAAAAAAATGTTTCAGATTCGCAAATTTTCATTGTAGTTAGTATATTTGTGGGGAAACAGTAATACTGACCATTTACCCTGCTCTAAAATATCCATTATATGCATCTTTTGACGATTTAAAAACCTGAAAGTTATAAAGCGTTGCAACACAAAACGATTTAATAATTCGGAGAGTTCTGTTGTTGGCGTTATATTTTGTGATACTACGAGGATTGCTTATATAAAGTATAACATACATCATTAACCCATTTATGCCTAGCGTCTAGAAAAAAGGCCTTGGCAAACAGCGTACACCCAGATGAGACGCCGCATGATGCGGCGTCTCATCAGGGTCTGCGCTGTTTGCTTTAAGGAATTTCTGTAAGAAATATTTTAAATATAGAAATAAATATACTAGACATCCCTAATTTTGGAAATAGATTGATCCAATTTAGAAGGATGGGAGAGTCCACTAGGCATAAATGGGTTAAGGTTGTGAGCACGGATGACCATCGCGGTAGACTTTTACTCAAGGGGTCAGTGGTTCGAGCCCAGTTGGGGGTTACTTTTTTTTTTCTTGTGTTTTTTTACTGAAGCATTTTAGATCCAATGTTTTAGTTTATCAATATTATGCCTTAAATGACGAACTTCAATACATGCCAAAATCTGTGAAAAGGCCCCTTTAAGAAATTATTTGAAATTACAAATGCTTCGTAAGAAGCGCCTTTCAGCATATATCTATCAGTTGTAGCCTGTCTGGTCAGGCAACATTATGGTTAATAACTGATATAAAGGGACCAATTATATGCAAGTAGCCCACTATCAACCGACAACCCCCAATCCACCACAATCCCTGATTGGTAAATATAACGTTACAAATTGTAAGTATTGTATTGCTGAAAAGAATGCATCATATATGGTTAAATGATTTTCATTTGTACTACTAGTTTCATCATATTAATATTTTTGTAAGTGTGTTCTTTAAACTCATCCTCTTTCTGCGTTCCGAGAAAACTTATTTTATGTATGAAAGAAGTTTTCTGATTTCATTGATTAAAATACTTAAGGACCGGATATAGTTAGTTAAGCTTTTCGTGGAATGTAATCATGTGAGCAGGATGTGTCGCATGGTCTTGTCTTAGTAAACCACCAATTTATCAAAACAACTTAAATACCAAGAATTTCAGTTTGAAATAGGTTTCGAAAACGTGATGCTGTTTGACAAAACCGACTCACTTCGACGAATGATGCAATTGCACTTTAACGGTACGTAACAAATAATGGAAAAGCGTATAATTTTATCGTTGCTAAGCGCGCAACACATAACACCTAACGCAACACCTAATAATCCTTTTTATCCTATATATTTCCTTAGTATCGGGGGCTACCCCCCCCCCCCCCCAACCCTCGCTTTGTCGATAGTGGAAAACAACTGCGTACCGGTAAAGCGCTATCCAGCCCTTCCTTTTTTTCCAAAATGGCCAGTATTGCAGCTTAACGAACTATATTCAATACAGCATATAGTTACGGAATCCGGATAGTGCCATCTATAATCTCGCACTTCTTTCATCAAGGGCGACACTAGACACACGAAGCGATACTTTTTCGCAGTCGCGGCGCCGCACGATATTTTATTTTTCAAATATCGCCCATATTATCTGAATCTCGTGTCGCGGTCTAATTTCAGACCGCGACACTAGACACACGAAGCTATACTCGAGATTAGACCGCGATACACGAGATACGGATAATATGGGCGATATTTGAAAAATAAAATATCGTGCGTCGCCGCGACTGTCAAGAAAAAGATCAAGTATCGCTTCGTGTGTCTAGTGTCGCCCTTTGAACGCGACACTAGACACACGAAGCGATACTTGATATTTGTCTTGACAGTCGCGGCGACGCACGATATTTTTCTTGACAGTCGCGGCGATACTTGATATTTTTCTTCACAGTCGCGGCGACGCATGATATACGATATATGATATTCGTATTTAACACGATATATCGCCTTTTTGGCTAGCTACACAAGGGTGATATATCGTGTTAAATATATCGTGCGTCGCCGCGACTGTCAAGAAAAAGATCAAGTATCGCCGCGACTTCCAAGAAAAATATCGTGCGTCGCCGCGACTGTCAAGAAAAAGATCAAGTATCGCTTCGTGTGTCTAGTGTTGCCCTTGATGACAGAAGTGCGAGATTATAGATGGCACTATCCGGATTCCGTATATAGTAGACTGTAAAGAATGCATACAGTAAACTGCATCTTAACTATGCAAAAATGTACATAATGTAATACTGGTAAACTAAATAACACAATGGGTATAGTAAGTAGGCTATACTGCGGATTAAAGATAAAACTTACAGTTCGTTGTGATATATCACATGATCCAAAGTAATTATTAACTAGAGTTACCACACTTAGCCTAATATTTCATGTTAATATGCCGAGTAGTTAATGAAGTAATTTTGAATCACTTAAGACTTCATGAGAAACTAGCTGACCGAATAAGTGAAACACATTTAAAACTAGTGTTTACAATATTTCCTTATTTGGTAATTTCAATGTGGGGAATAAATTTTGGATGAAATACAGCCAGCCATTCCATAGAAACGAGTTTGACTTTAAACAGTGGCCATTTAATCCAGTACTCAATAGCTTATCGGTAAGATTTATTTTTCAAACGTATTTTTTTTTAAAGATACTTTTGTGTCACACACACAGTTGCATCACCACAATAACGACAACCATTTACGTGTACATTGTTTGACAGTCAATAAATGTGAAGTACTAGTATAAGTCATAATGACTGGATTGCACTTTTGCGCTTTCCATTCTGTTTTTACGTAAAGTGCAATTGCCCAGTCATAGTCATGCACTGTAAAAAACGTGTGCCTTAGGGGAACACGCTAGTAAGTATATAAACCCATTCTCGCTACATAACTACTCACTACTACTATTCACTATTATATAAAAACGCAATTCTCCGAAATACGAACACGCATTATTAGAAACAGTTTCAAAAAGATCTTTGACAAAATTTATTAAAACAATACGTACTGAAATATAGAAAGGATAAAAATACAAGTTTAACTTTAATTCATCGACTGTTGTTTTTCGGCGTAAGCTGCATAAGCCAGCTTTTCACCTTAGCCTGACCTTTGTAAGTGTCCAATAAAATTCCAATAAAATTGCCCGCGGCTAGGTACGAATGAAGACACTTCATTTATTCCATTGGCTGATTTGAGTATACCACCAGAACGTTGGAAACATATCCGCGTCTTTGTAACACTGTTTTACTGTATGAAACAATTTTATCTCGAATGAAAAGGCTTAATAGATAGAACAGTTTTACACTCAATTCTCGACATCAATACAGTTTGTGCGTACACCTTTTATTTTCAGAGTATTACCAGCGCAAGAGCGTTTATATTTAAAAGGCTATGTTCTCATATTTAGTACTTACTTCCTTATTCCTGTCAACATGTTAACATGTAAAAGTATAAAGAGCAATGGAAGCGAGGCCTCACTTTAAAGCATTGCATTTCAACCCGCGAGGTATATCGGGTCAATTCGCGGACATTCAGAGTTTATATACAGGTCATCACCGGAGTTGGCGGCCAGTAAAATAATCGTTATATAATAAAGACGCTATCCGTGAACTAGGTGACCTGGAATTTTCTTTAGACCAGAAATATGTTAAATGAAGATACTCAGCAATATAATTATGGTATGTAAATAATAGATTCTTAATGTGTTTTCAACAATACAATGATAAATATTATTGTTGATAAATTTAACAATAATTATTCGTCCATATTGCCTAATGTACTAAAGTGATATTATGAGCATGTAACAGTTTATAGGTGTCTATCGCAACCGTTGATTATTTTTGATGTTTCTACTTCATATACACTTATATTAATTAATGCAGCATCATCATACTAAAACAATATACCAGAAAGAGAAAAATAATGCATTTGAATATCAACCGTACTTTCGTTTGACAACTGATCATGCGTTTACGAGTTGAACCTAAATTTAGTTTTAGTGCAGATTTGTTCATACGACACAAAGACACGAAATTGTTTTACGGATCATTTCAGCTTACAGGACTGGGTGGGTCACGTAAGAATATCGAATATAAAATATATTTTTATAAACAACTGGTAGCAAGGTGAGTTGCAGATAATTAATCAGTAACCACATTTTAACTAACTATTTTGACCTGTTAATTCTTTTCAGCTCAATTCAACAGTGCAAAATGCCCATAATATCACTTTAAGCATTAGCACGATGATAATTGATACTGTTAATAATCGAATCAAATAGCAATGCCCGACAAACCACTAAAACAGGTTTGTTCGAAGAACGCGCCTATAAATACGGATACTTCTCGTGTGGCCGGTTGACTCATATGTTTAAATTTCACTTCCATTCTTCTTTTGGTTTTCTGTTTTGTATCTATAGGTTTATGACCAGCAATATGTTATAATGTAAAATAAGCCGCGAAAACTCCCCGTAACATCCCGTACTGCGTGTGATGCAGCTAAGAACTGCACAGAAAAAGACATTCGCTATCCTTGATCTCATTCATTAAACTATTTACGCCGTATATCTTTTTTTAAAGATATTTCTTGTTTGGCGTACACGCGTATATATACGTTATGTCTATTTATCAAGAAAGGGAGAAAAACGATCGTTTCACGACTACAGAAGGCATTATGTCGTTGGATACTGTTGGAATCGTAGGAGTTCCAGTGAGCAAAGGCCAGGTAAGCATTATATTGTTCAACTGTTTATTTTTATTAATGGATTGTTATTTCTTGAAAAACAAATCACAGACAAACCAAACCATGTATTTAATAGCAAGGCATTTTTCCTTCTACATAGTGAGTTGGAGAAAACAACGAGGCCATATTCGAATGTTCAGATACATGTCCTCTTTTATGGGCGATATTCGGAGAATTTAGCAGCAAGCGAAAATAAGCACTTAGTTTGCGTGTAATTTCTCATTTATTAGACTAATGTCGGAGACTCGATATAAAACGTTCACTGTCACAATATAGAAAACGAAATTGATGGACCATGTTATTAACTACAGCGTCGTGACGGCACAGAGAAGGGCCCACAAGTGTTACGTGACGGCGGACTGATCGAGAAACTGATGCGTTTCGGTTGGAACGTCACAGATTATGGGGACGTCAATTATGACTTGGTCGACGATGACTTGCCGTATGATCATGTCAGAAATCCAAGAAACGTCGCCAGCGGCTCATTAAATGTAAATTTGTGTATTTTTTAGAATGGTGTTTATTGCAACTCTATTTTCAACGTTGTATTTTTTTCTCATTGTATTTTGTTTATTTGTGTCGCTTTCTTGTGAACGTTTTTTTTCATCCAAGCGTAAAGTACGAAATAATTTGTATATGATTATTGTTCTTTTGATAATCAACACAGATGTTCAGTTCTTTTTCATGTTACAGACAGCGGACCTGGTGGAGCGATGTTTACGGGCGGAAGGACGCTGTATCGCGTTAGGCGGCGATCACAGCATGGCTATCGGAACCATCATGGGTCACGCGCGCATCCACCCGGATATGGCGGTGCTCTGGATTGATGCGCACGCAGACATTAACACGCCGCTGACGTCAGATAGCGGTAACATTCACGGGATGCCGCTGTCGTTTTTGGCGCACGAGCTGGACAACTACATCTCGTATTTGCCTGGATGGGAGGAAGTAAAGCCATGGTAGGTTTTTGCATTTCCACTGAAATGATGTTGTGTTTTTAAAGAACATATAAATCGTGATCATACATTATCGAAAACATTAGTTCGTGTTTGTTAACGCAAATATGTTAATAATTTTCACAGCACTAAATGTTCATATGTATAATGCACGAGTGTGTGCTAAATTAACTTCCTGACATGTCTGACAAGATCTTGGCATTACACCATCACTTATTTCTGTTATCGTTGCCCTTTTTCCAGTATCAGCGTTGACCAGGTGGCGTGGATCGGCCTGAGGGACGTGGACCCTCTGGAAAGGGCCATCGTGGAGAAGTTCAACATGAACTCGTTCAGTATGCAGGAAGTGGATCACTTTGGCATCCGAAGGGTCCTCGACATGGCGCTAGAGGCGGTCGACCCGACGTAAGTTTGATCCCTTATTATCTTGCAGCGTTATAGCAATATTATTGATACGTCAAATGCGTTTATTTTAGCTATATTGCGGATAAAGCGGTGTTTTGGTTTTAAGTACATGTATACCTTGAAAGTGTCCCAGCATCGAATCAAAAATGCCTATCATTTATGTAACTTAATACATAGGGTTGATAGGCCATTTGGGGATTTTGGTGGGTTATTTAAAGATAATTGAGATACCATCAGTATCGGAACCGTTTTCCGGGTTGAACCAATATTTGGTGTCTTATGGAGGAGATGTTGATAACGTTTCCCGAGTGTATATCAAACGCGTGACTTCTCGATGGCTCGGCCGACGCTGTAATCACTCCTAGTATACCACCAGGCATTGTTTCCCCATTTTGGTTTTTGTTCTTAATTCGTTCTCAGAAATAACTGCCCTTTGTTGACTGAAAATATTAAATATATTATTGGGATAAAACTGTTGTTGCTGAATATTTTGTAGATGTCAGCATAGTTTAAGTGTTACAATATAACCATCACGTTAAATTTAACACAGCTCTTCGTGTTTCTATATCAGCGGTACCAAACCCATTCACGTGAGTTTCGACGTCGACTCGATGGACCCTCAGTACACGCCCAGTACCGGAACTCCCGTCAGTGGCGGTCTGTCTCTCCGAGAGGTGTGCTACATAGTGGAAATCGTGGCGCAAACAGGTGAGCGTTTTTTATCCGTTAAAAAAAAATTACGGGACTCTAAAACCCTTTATGAAATTTCAAATTTATTTCATGACTTTTTTAACATTGGCTGTGCGATTGTGTGTGTGGTTAAGTAAATCGGAAATTAAAGTTACCACGTCATTGATTTTTATTTTATAAATATACTAACTTCGAGTTACACTAAAGATATTCTTTCTCTCATTCTTCCATGACCATGGCTTATGCTGTGCAATCGTAGAGAACTCAAGTGTACGTCTGGTGCACTCCCACGTCTAACTTTATTACTTTTCCTCTTGCAAAAATGTATGCATCGTCCGCAGATTTTCTTTATTTTGATACGTTTGTGTAAATCAAAGCAGAGCGTTCCATGATACACGTGGTAAATTACCACGCTCACATAATCTGTAAGTTTATTATGTATTGTACTTCCAGGTCGGCTTGCGGTTATAGACATTGCGGAGGTGAACCCGACGCTCGGTGACAAGAACGACGTCGACCTCACTGTGAAGACGACGATTGACGTCGTCTCGCATTTCTACGGCCAGCGTCGTCAAGGCAACGCCCCCGAAGGCGCCGAGATTCCCCTTTCGATTACGAAACGTTTCCCGTCTAAGCCCAGACCTGTTGGGACAAATTAGAAACTGCTACAAAACTAAACCGCAGCGTCGTGTGTTTGGCTTTGGCTCAAAAGAAGGAATGAATTCGTATTTCACTTATACCTCGTTGAGATACATGTATAAGTAATGACATTTTGACAGCCATTGTCATGGTGAGGCGTTTTTGAGGAGTTCGTATTGTAGACCTCTCCAAAACCTAAAAAAAGCATTCGTAGTAGTATCATGATTATTAAGCAAAGAGGACCGGAGGAATGGATTATTCATGTTTTAGTTAATCTCAGTATCATTTATTCACCTGACAAAGAATTGAGGTCGAGATCTCTCATGATCTCTCAAACTACGCATTGGTGTATGTACTAACGAACTATCACACTTGCAAATTTGTGTTTGAATCATACATTTCTTTATCTTTACATATTTAAAGAGATATTGTTTACATTCGAATGTTGAACCTAATTAGCAGTTGATATTTTACACTGTATGACTTTCAATCAGATGATTCGTCGTTGTGTATATGTTTTGAACTTTCATATGTTTTATGCGTGTTTGTATACATGTATGTACTTTTATCTTTCTCTGGGAGGTCAGGCGGGAAATCTGATAAGGACCGTAAGCGGGATCAGGATTATTTCCGGTGTCCCTGGTGTGACTGATGGTGTAGACTCGGGCGCCCTGGCAGCAGTGGTCTATCTCTATGGACTGTTGTGGGCTGGACGCTCGAGTACAGTAAGACCACTTCGGGGATCCCTTGGTCTTTAACAAGATTTTTGGTCTTTTGACCTCCATCTCTTGCATATTGCTATTGTTTTCCATTCATGCTTGATTACTTCCTGTACATTATAAATAACTTTTTGCATTGACTCTGCTGCTGGTCCAGCAAATCTATACCCTTATATTTAACTGTTTTTATATATATTTAACCCCATGCGTGTCATGATGATGATAATATGTCTTTCATTTCCCCTCCTAGTGCAAAACCAGCAGGAAAGTCGGGAATGTGTTAAGTTTGAATTGTGTTGTTAATGCCTTAAATTGTATTGATAGATTATGTATCTGTATTTCTATATCCATGTAAATGTGTTTTTTCTTTTATCTAGCTTTTTACTCTTGTTTTACTGTTTACATTTGTTGTATAGTTGGTTCAAAAGCTTTGCAGCTTATGTTATTTGTTATTGTCTTGCCGACTCAAAATAAATTTTATTTGATTGATTTGATTTGATTGTCATTGGAAACGAATTAATCCGGTTCACTAATACTAAGTGGGCTTATGGATCACTGAATGCGTTTATGTATTTTTCGCGCAGATGTTTATGCATCATTTAGAGTTTTGAAAACTGTAAGGACTACTCAATTCAGCATTTTAATGAAAAATAACGGCGCATGTTCATTACGTACCCGCTCCTTATATCCTTTTCATTCGGTACATTTTGAAGTACTAAAACTTTGAAAAGTTGTGACATGTAATTTTCTTCGCAAAGCGGTTAGGACGCAGTACTTGACAATGCGTATCTTTTTTTGACGTCAATCGCTTGTTTATGTAAATTGTCACGTTTTATATATGTGGTTTTGTTTGTGTATCGATCCGTGATCGATAACTTGTTTAAACCGCATTTCACTATTTCTCAATGTGTGCTTATTTTCCTTAAGTGCAATATGAAGGTTTATAATTGCTTCCATTTACCGTTGACCAGCTTAACATGGTTACCACATTGTTATTCAATTTATGTATTATTACAAGTGCGATATACTGTTTATAGATCTGAACTGGCGGATATTAGTGTGATGTGAACGTGGCAACACAGTAGCAGTAAGTAGGGCCGGTGACCGTACGTCTGTACGGCCCGAAAATGAACGAAAATGAAAATATCCGCAATGATCTTTCGTAAGTTGTCCAAACAACGAAGGATAGCCATATGAAGACATACAGGGTAAACGCCAGATATATTTCTTGTTAAATCTGCTGCAAAAATGGACAAAATTGTCATGTAGTTTAGCTGTGAACAAGAACATTTAATACTTAATAGTCAAATGATACAGAAAAACTAGAGCTTGAGAGGCATTTTTGGATAATTAAATGTATGCTTTCATGTGGTTTATATTAAAACATTGGTGAATTAACACTCGTTATTCAATGTTCAACCAGGTCCAAAATATCTGCGAAAAATTGTACCGATTGTTTAACCCTTTTAATGACAATAGACGTAATAATGTTTACGTTATTCCTAAATTAAGAAACATAAATTTACCAGCTTAAATCTTATTGGCGACACGGTAGACACTAAGCTACAGCCACAAGTAAAGTCCTTCCAGGTCTGAAAGGAGTTCTAATTAACGTTGATGTGTTTTATACAAATTATTGCTATTTCTAAGTAATTGGACTTAATATCTGGTTACCAGTAATGTTATGATGGCCATGCTTGGAACCTTTCAAGTCTCTGCACGGGCGAACTATAATGAAACAATTAGTCGTTGGTAGCCTTTTGCGATTATCACGGAACAATATTATATAACAAAGAACTGTCAAAACAAATGACATTTGTTGATTACTGAAGTCTTTCTATGCGTAAAATGAACTGATTTAATCGTATGTTAAGATTAATATCTTGAATGAGGTTGACATGTATGATTGCTAATTGTGAAAACAGGTAAATCACCGAATGCCGCAATCTAGTTGCAATCATCCAATAATAATCCCTCCGGGTCGCTGGGTCTGGAAGTTGCAACTGGTAGTGGTAACTGCATTTTTCACGTAGCGAATACAGGCGGCATTTCAATAGGTTAAATGAGCAACATAAACTTTTTCTGGCATAAACTAACACAACATATCATAAATATAAATAACAAATGTATCCCTAAGGCTAATGCGCAAATCAATTATCAATGACTGGAAAGCATGCAGTCATTGCTCCCGTGTACAAGAAAGGCCCTAAATGCAAACCCTGTAACTACAGACCCATCTCCCTAACCTGTATTGCATCTAAGCTTATGGAGCATATACTTGTTTCCAATATCATGTCTTTTTATGATAAACATTAAACATGACACCTTAAGTCCATTCCAACACGGTTTCAGGTAAAAAAATAGCTTTGAAACCCAGCTCATTAGTTTTTCCCAGGAAGTCTATGACAATCTAGAACAAGGCCAACAAACTGATATTATAGTCATGGACTTCAGCAAAGCCTTTGATAAAGTCGATCATCACAAACTTCTGCTGAAATTACATAGACAAGGTATAAAACTCCGAGACCATTGGCTGGATCAGGTCATTTTTATATGGTCGTACCCAGCAGGTTGCTGTTGAGGGCCATTACTCGGACAACCTTTCCATCTTATCTGGCAACCCCCAAGGCTTGGTTCTCAGACCTTGTCTTTTTCTCTCATACATAAATGACCTCCCTGACAGCGTTAAGAGCAAGGTTAGACTTTTCGCAGATTATACTATAGTCTATCTAACAGTTAAATCCACCCAATATGCACAAACCCTCCAAAATGATCTCTTTAATCTTGAAAACAGGGAATCTGATTGGTCCATGTAATTTAATGCTGACCAGGCCTTTTCCGCCCTATGCCACGGGTCCGAAAACAGGCCCCATTCCCAATGCAAATCTGGTTGTTTTTTTCCCAATTCCAAACCTTTTTTAAACCTTTAAATATATAAGTTAACCTGATCCAGTGTAGAAAATAGGAAAATATTGAAATATTAAATTATCTGTTACCTTGAATTTGTTTTAAAACAATAAAATATGTTAAATTGATTATTTAAGACTTTCCTTATTTCCCCCAAAATCCGGCGTTTCATGCGATTTTTTTTCCCTCAAAAAAGACCAGGCGCTTTCCCCAAAATCATATAAAAAAAGTCTGCACTTATCAAACATGTTCATGAAAATTTGTAAAATTTTAATAATATGTTATCAAAATAGTCGTTATTTACCAGTTAACGGCTTCTTTGAAATATAAGAAACACTATTTACATGCGATTATTATTCCCAATTGAGCCAGTTTTGCGAATAATTTTTATCCCAAAATGGGGTTTTTCACGATACGAAATTTCCAAAATTCCAGTGTGGCGTTTTCTCAAAATGGAGCGGAAAAGGCCTGCAGACAAATGTGAAATCCTTAGAATCAGCCACAAAAAACATCCTGTCCTTTTTCCTACAAACTTCATGGCATGGAACTAAAAATCACAGAGGCTGCAAAATATCTAGGTGTCACCATAAGTAAAGGCCTGTCATGGACCAAAAACATAAACAATAGAACATCAAAGGCCAATAATTCACTCAAATTCATTAAAAGAAATATCAAAACTTCAAATAAAAAGGTTAAAGAGACTGCCTACTAAACTTATGTAAGGCCTCAGCTAGAATACTGCTCCTTTGTTTGGCATCCTTGGCAAAAGTATCTCATCTACAAAATTGAACAAGTCCAAAGATCAGCTGCCAGGTATGTTTGTAATGACTACAATTAAACCAGTAGTGTTTCCCAAATGCTAAATAATCACAAATGGCAAACTTTAGAACAGCGTCGAAACATCGGTAATGTTATCCTTCTATATAAAATCCAAAACAATCTTGTGTGGGTTGCCCATCCCCACCTGACACCCACCAGAAACCTGAACTACCTGTTACCATACACAAGGACACAGTATCACTCCAATTCATTCTTCCCACGTAGCATTTTTGGAATGGCCTGCCTGTGTCCTTACAAGCTAGTCCCAGTATAGGTATCTTTACTGGGCAGCTGCATCATTTCCACCAGTTCTAAGTCTACTCTGTTTTTAACTTTTTATCTCAGGCTTGTAGCTTCTTTTATCTGATATCTTTTTATCTGTAACTAGTAATTTGCACCTAACATATTTTTAACAACTATTTTCCGACAACCCACCTGCTTCTAATAATCGATCATACGATTGTATAGCAGTATCATGTAGATGTAGATGTAGAATCAAAACAACTTACTTGGTATGGTGCGCTTGCAGACTCATTATATAAATCCATGTGTAAGTTTTTGCAATGGAAAACGCCAAGTATTTGAAAATACGCTTATTTATACATCAACTATCTCCGAAACCAAAGGCAAGATAGATCTCATGTCAAATCAATCAATCATGCTACATTGACTATCTCCGGAACCATCTTTAGAAAGATTAAATCGTCAATTCAAGACTTTGGCTTTAGTTTTGCTTAATATCTTTTTTTATTAACTTTGTTTTGAGCATTTATGGAGACAAAAAGAAGCAAAATTGATGTCGATGGAACAAGTATATGTTAAATACGATGTTTTAGGTTGATTGAATTCGATTTTATAGACAAGCTTGAGACTTGAATTAAGTTTTATCAGGAAGAGCTTTGAGCTGTACATATGAGCCAGGTTCTGAGAAAACTGGGCTTAATGCATATGCATAAAGTGTCATCCCAGATTAGCCTGTGCAGTCTGCATTGGCTAATCTGAAACGAGACAGGGAATTCCTTGAAACTAAAAATACCATAAAAGCGGAAAGTGTCGTCCCTGATTAGCCTGTGCGGGACTGCACATGCTAATCTGGGACTACACTTTACGCACATGCATTAAGCCCAATTTTCTTAGAACAAGACACATATGTACTCGTAAAAGCTGAAGCATTCAAAAAGAACTATGACTTAAACAAATGTGAATTAGTTTGGCTCTAATGGCCTTAAACCTGTAACCCAAAAATGCCCTCTTCCCAATTTCCTGATGAAAAGCCCTGTAAGTTATTTAAACAAAAAAAGTCATGGCGAAACACTATTTTAAGACAAATATTTCATCCAAACAATCTCAAATAGCCTACAATCGATCCAAGTACCTTGAAAACAATTTGAAATTACCACATCATATGAGAATAAAATGAGAATTACGGTAACATTCTTTAGTTAACATACGTGATTCTGATATGGACTGACTGATTCAGGCAACTCAGGGTTGAGTTTTTGTGTGTTAAGACACTTGAAGTGCATTAACATATAAAAGATAGTAGAAATGCTTAAATTGATAAGATATCAATAAGCTCTGTGAAGTAATATAAGTTTCTTACATGCAAGTTTTCTTGCAGGGTGGCAATAGATGTTGTGATCAAAGAATAAAAGTGCCATGTTGATGTGGACAGTGCACCTAGAGGGTGGTCCCAGGCGCGTGAATCACGCTGCTGTGGTCGTAGGGGAGAAAATCTACACGTTTGGAGGCTACTGCACTGGGGAGGACTACGAGAGTCGTCTGCCCATTGACGTCCATGTTCTCAACACAAGTAAGGCTGGAGGGATTTGATAACAAGATCTTATGGCTGCTGGGGATACTTATTATGATTGATACGCTTTGAAATCATATACTCTGGATTAATACAAATTGGATCTATACACTTTTTTTGGATATACTTTTGTATACAGTTTGGTTTAATACAGTTTTGTTTTGATACACTTTGGATTGATACATTTAAGTTTGATACTCTTGGGTTTGAAATGCTTTGGATAGATACACTTTGGATTGATATACTTTTAAAGCAACTCTTCAATCACTTATTTAGCTAATATGTTGTTTGTTTAATTTTAATTTAACATGTTAATGTATGTATATTAAAATCATTAACACTTAATGATACCTGTTGGAATGTAATTTGTATGCAAGCTTTTGGTGTTTTATTTCATGGTTAAAAAATCCTCTGGTGGAAAAAAATGAGGTGCTTTTTTAATGAGAAGATTGTCTTTTGTTATTAGTTTTTTCCCAGCCACTTTTCATCTAAAAAATAGTTTGTACATGTGGCATTCTATCTAACTTGTGATTTACTCGTTGATTGGTCGTTATAAATATACATGAGCACTGCTGGATGCGCCTGTATTACTCTACATGCATGTACTTCCAAAAAATGGTGAACATTTGTATTTCCTTACAACTTTATAGGTCACATTGGAAGATTGTAACTAGTAATGTCAACTGTTGAAAATATATGCTAGTACAACTAACTTTGTTAGGATGCAAGAGATTATGTGTTTTGAAATTAGGTTTGTCTGCTTTTACTGGAACATTGACAAAGGTAAGAGGAACAAAATATTTTTAAAAGCGGTGGCATTAAATGAAAGGGAGCTTTCTGCTATTCTGCTTTAGATTAATCCCTTTGTATATAATATTAATTTACTTCTTAAATTAATTTTTTCATTTTCCCCGTGGCTCATCTTGAGCGTGACCTATACTTGTATATTTGCTGATACATGACCATTCCCCCCCAACAGTTTCTCTACGCTGGAAGCTGCTGCACAGCCCTGAAACCTTGGACAGTTCCATCCCCTACCAGAGGTACGGCCACACTGCAGTGGCCTACGGTGACTGCGCCTATATCTGGGGAGGACGCAATGACAGTGATGGGGCATGTAACATACTCTTCTGTTTTGTCACAGGTTTGTTCATTTGAAAAAGTCGCTCGATGCATATTCGTCAATTGTTGTTCCAGATAAGCTTGTGCTGTCCACGCAGGGTGGGATTTCTCCTTCCTTCAGCTGATTTGGTCCCTTTCAATGTCAAACTGATTTTACATACAGTTATTAATATTTATGAATTTGTATACAAATGAAGAGTTTAACTTTTTACCACTTAGATACTATTTTGATGCATTTGTGGTCCCTTAGAAAGTGACATTAAATTAAATACCTTTCTTAAAAGATTCAAGTTTTAAAGGCTTCATTTTCAACCCACAGATACTGATAAGCTTTAATGCTGTTTGCAAAAAGCCATGTTCACTTTGCTACTGAGTGGGAAAGGGTTAAGTGAACCTTGTAACAGGGGAAGGGCATTTTGTATCCCTGAGGTGGTTCTTAGATCACACCCCGGAATAAGTGAAAGCTGGCATGAAACCTGATCATTCTATTTGCAGTAAGTGAGACATGGAGTCAGGTGGAGACACAGGGATGGACCCCTGGCAAGAGAGACGGACACTCAGCCTGTGTCATCAATCACGCCATGTACATCTTTGGGGGATACGAGGAAGTGGTTAGTGTACATAATACATATTTCTTACAAATGCCTTTTTACAATAATTAGATAACAATTTTAATAAAGACTGTTGATTTTAAAATACTAGCATTTGGGATAGCTTTTTAGGGTGTTATTGGAAGAAATATGGCTAGAAAATAATCATGTCTATAAATCATAATTAACAGATTAAATGTGTGAAACAGAATTTATTCAAATCATATAATTAAAAACAATGAATCATGATAGTTGTGATATTATAGCTGCCTATAAATTAACTGTTCATTTTCTGATTTTATCCCTCTTAAGGTTGACAGATTTTCTGACGATGTCTTTCGATTTGAATTTTCTACGAAGACTTGGACATTACTGGAAACAAAGGTACTTGAATTAATTGAGGCACACCATGCTAAGAAGTCTAGCAAGGTTTTGTGGTCTCAATAGTTAAAACCTATTTATTTTAGCTCAATTGCATCAAAGGCCTGAGGCTTATTTAGAACACTCTCGAGTACGTTTCCTGGGCCTAGAACCATTAATTGGTGTCAATAGTGGAGAAGAATCCTCCCCCTGTGGCAAACCCATGGCCACCATGTCATAAGGTGACACCATATCCACCACGCCTGGCCCTGTGTTCACAAAACATTTTTTGCAATCGAAAATCAATTTTGCTTGTCATTGAAAATGGATTTCCATTGTAGTTGATAGGCAAAAATGAAAATCGATGTCAGTTAAAATCGATGTTCGATTGCAAAATCGTTTTGTGAACACGAGGCCAGGTCAGCATTACTTATAAGTGGACATTGTAGCTCCTGACAAGAGCTAAATTGGTCACATATGGCATAAGACCCATTTTGGCTGGACGCAGCTCATTTGTTTATCTCAACCTCTGAAGCTGAGAACCCTATAATGAAGCAGTAGATGTAAGAGTTGAGCTGACATAGAACTTTGAATTTGAAACAATATGAAAACTCAACAATTAACCCTAAGTAAGAACACCTATTTTACTTGTTTTTTGTACGCTGTGTTTTTGAATACGACACATCACTTCTGAGAAACAAATTTATTTTAACTGATGTGTAGAGGTGCTGTGACTTTCAGTCTCCAACCATTGTCAGAATTGTCCAATTCTAGAATAAAAGGCACTTTTGTTTGGCATCTCGATCATGGAATGTAGCATTCCAACCAAACGATAACAGGCAACATTCTAATCTTATGACTTCATGCCAATAAAGTTTAACAATCCCACCTACATGTAAAAAAAACACAGAAAAAGTAGATAAAGATTTACCATTGTGGAATTATGCTTATTTTGATTACTGACAATTATCATAACTTTCTGGCCACAAAAAAAAGCCAAACATTTTGTTACCCACGTGTCCTCCCATATGTCATCGCAGGGTCCCAGGGCACGTTGGCGTGACTTCCACACTGCTGTCGGCATTGGTAACACCATGTACGTGTTCGGAGGTCGCAGTGACATGGGCGGGAACCTGTTCACTAACATGGAGATGTACTGTGACTCGGTGCACATGTTTGACACAGTGACGTGCACATGGCAGACTGCAATCTCACGAGGCTTCCGACCCACTGGGCGACGTAGTCATTCAGCGTGTGAGTATTGCTCATGGTTCTAGGCTCACAGAAGATTTTATTTTAAGATGAAAGGTCAATCTTTTCAGTATTGCAAGAATTGTTACAGTTGATTGCAGGATTTTGTGTTAAAAATGAAAGTATGATATCTTCCAATTTAATTGCACTTTTTTTAGTCTGAAATTGATGCTCTGCAAGTATTATTTTAATGCATGTTTAAGTTTAAATTAGTCATCAAGCATGTCAACAACAGCGCTTAAATGCTGTATTTGTATTAATACTTAAAAGAAACAGACCTTATGGGAATGTGAACTGTATTCTCATTAGGCAAGATTAAACAGTTTTTTATTAACTTATACAAGTTCTTCGGTTATTGGTCCTCTTCGGCTTGAAGTCCTCCACCAGTTTATTTTTATGTCAATATTTTTCTTCAAAACATATAATGTTCCTTTCTTGGTTTCAGTTACACATAATAACTGCATCTACATCTTCGGTGGATACAATGGCTACCATGATGTTCACTTTAAAGAGGTTTTCAAGTATGATACAGGTAATATTGTGGAGTATCCACATGGTAACATGTCATTCATTTATGCCTCAGTCACAAATAAATCGGTTGCCGGCTGATGTGTCCGATCTCCAGGCATCGGGGAGACTGGGCTCTTAGGAGCCGTCCGCTGTCCGATGAGTGATACAGTCTAATACCTCAGTCACAAATAGAGACCGAACACCGTCCTATTAGCAGACTACATATTTTTCTTTTCGTCGGGCTGGCATCCAGCTGATGATTGCACGGTCAACGGGTTTTGTAGCATCGGGCGGCATACAGAGTAATTTTAAGACTCACTTAAAATTTTATCTGACGTCGGGTTGGGAAAGCATTGGGTTGAGATCAAAGATCCGTTGATCAACACACGGTTATCGCCTGGTGATTGTCCGACATTGGATTCGATGTACGTGTATCATGACGAGCTACATCTGGGTCTGGCAGTCAAGAGTGCAGAGGCCCTCCAGCCATCAGACGGTCACCAGCAGATGTATATGTCCTGGGAAATTCCTTGATTTTTGCCAATACACATACAATGAATCTGTTGCTTGGCGATCGCTAGGCGATATGAGCTTCTATTGCAATAAAACAATAGTTTTACCAGTATGGTATTTATATTGTATTTATATCCTTCCTGCGGAGGCCCTACGGCCATCAGATGGTCGCCGGCAGATGTATATGTCCCTGGGAAATGCCTTGATTTTTTCGATACAAGTACAATTAATCCGATGTCCGCTGATCGCCGGGCAACAACCAGGCGTTGATCATCCGATCGTTTTTGATCTCATTTCGATTCCTTTCCGGGCCCAACGTCGGATAAAACTCTAAGTGAGACTTAAAATTAATCCAGACGCCGCCTGATGCTACAAAATGACCCAGTACCTGTGCAATCGTTGGCTCCAGCCCGATGATCGTAAAAATACGTTGTCTGCCGAGATTGGACGGTGATCGGTCTCTATTTGTGACTGATGTATTACTGGATGGATATATATTATGGAAGTTCAAAAGTGTACATGTACACATATGGCACATGTTTACCATTTAACCTATATAACTTAAAATGTACACAATTATAAATTTCACAAAAATATATCTTATACAAATGCACATACCTACTGAATCATAATGATTATTTATGTACATGTGTTTAAAAGTTCAAATATATAAATGCTAATGCATATGCACCCAAAGTAGTCTTCAACAAATACACATTACTACTGAACCACCATGTTGATATTTCTTCATGTTTATAAGGTTCAAATATAAAAATGCAAATGCGTGTGCCCCAAGACTACATTGCATGCCTCACTGTTGCATGGTGTATTTATATGCAGTTTTAACTTGCATCCTACTTTCGCTGCCACAATATTGATAATATCCTTAATTACCTTTTTTTATTATTATTTAAGGCCCAAATAGACGGGCTATATTGTAGTCATTCTGTAGCTTTGAGCACATATAAAGCCACATAGTTAACATGGGCAAGACTTTTTTCACAACAGTGAAGACTGCACAGGCTAATCAGAGGCAATACTGTAGGCACATGTATTAAGCCCAGTTTTCCCAAAAAGCTACTAAATTGTTGCATCACTGTTCCAGAGTGTCATTACTGGTCGTACTTGGCTGTGCCGGGTGAAGGACCCTGTGCACGACGTCGACAGTGTTCCTGTAAGATCAACTCCAAGGTGTACATCTTTGGGGGCACCAGGTCAGCATACCAGATAGCTTCCATTTATGTGCAGGCCAAAGAGGAAATATCAGAAAATATTTCCAATTTGCTGCATAAATAAGTGATTATATTGCTGGAATTAAATTTTTTGTGTACACTGTACAGGCAACTCAATGAATGTCTGCAAGAAGTACTCTTCCTTTTTATTTTTCTAAGTTTGTTTGTCAAATTTCCACTTTAAATTAACAGATTTGCGATCATGTGCTAGGGAAATTTAGGAAAATGAAAAAGGAATTACATGTATGTTAACAACTAAATCACATTACTTTTGATTTTGATACCATCACTAATAATTTCCTGTCAATGGATATTCTATGACTGTTTCACTCCTTCTTTCAGATGATTTTCACTTTGAAAGGCAATATTTGACAAATAGATTGTATAATAGTCTTCATTGATAACTACGATCACTTAATTTGTTCTTGAACCAAGGTGACGCATGGTCTTGTTTTTCAGCCCCACAATAACCCAAACAGAAAGTTCTATCAACCTAAACGAGAAATGTAGAAGTATTGGTTTTTATTTATGGTAATGCCTACTCTTTGTTTATTAGCCCCACAATAACTCACAGAGGAAACGCAGACAACCTAGATGAGGAAGAGAGGGTAGTTCTCACTGACCTTGCCGACCTTCACATTCTTGACCTTGACCCGTCCTTGAAGACCCTGGCCCAGATGGCTGTTCTTAAGTACAGGCTGGACACCAGCAGCCTTCCACATGATATCAGGTGGGTACAATTGAGCTGTGTTGTGCAAAAATTGGTCTAATGCCTTATGCGGCCAGCAAAGCTCCACACCAGCCCACTCATTATGTGCAGTCTGGTCAGGAGCTACCCTGCTTTCTATTAAATCACCAAAGGCTTCGTGATGTCATAAACTGACAGTGAAGTTCATGACCAGACTGCCCTTAATGGGCAGGCTGGTCTGGAGCTATGCTGGCTGCACACAGCTTAAGACCTATTTTTGCATGAGGCGGCTCTATTGGCATATGTACTTTTGGACCTAGTTCACATTCATGGAAACGCCATCAGTAACCCTTAAGGGCATCACGTTTAAAGATTTTTCTAAATGTTTAAACGAAATAAAATATACGAACGTTACCGTTTAAACTATATCCCTATGTCCGTTTAAAAAGCATCAGTACCATCGCATTTCCAAACTGATATAGTAATTATTTCCGGAAGTAATATTCAGTGCATAACCCATTTGCACAATGACATCATATGTGTCTTGTTCTGTGAAAGCTGGTCAAAATGCATGTGCGTAAAGTGTCGTCCCAGATTAGCCTGTGCTGTCCGCACAGGCTAATCAGGGACGACACTTTATGCTTTTATGGTTTTTTTTAGTTTCAAGGAAGTCCCTCCTTACCGAAAATCTAGTTTAAGCGAAAAGTGTCGTCCCTGATTAGCCTGTGCGGACTGCACAGGCTAATCTGGGATGACACTTTACGCACATGCAATAAGCCCAGTTTTATCAGAACGCGGCTCATATTAAAACCATAAAATATTATAAAACAGACCATCCCTATAACCACATGTGTATTCGTCATTCTATAAAAACAATTTAAAGAACGTCGAAAATAATGTAAAATTGATGAAAAATACTGTTTCCGAAAAAAACGGCACTCCAAAAAAAGGCAAGTATTTTGCACATGAAATACAATGTGCATATCGTTTGACCGCAGAAAATGAAAAACCAGTATACTAGCAAAAACGTAATCAATATATAATTTGCTTAAAATATTGCTTTTCAACATGCTACTGCAGTGATCAACTTTGCTCATCAATCACTTAAAATATTTCAAGATGGCGACATATGCACTGTTTTGTTGCCAAGTTGTACGATTTTCGGAAAGTAGCGAAGATTCTCTGTTAGTTTCCGTTCATGTCTGTGCCATCCGCTAACCAATCAGAAATAAATTACTGCCGAATTTGGTAGCCCGGATTTACCGCAAGTACACCGATTTCGCAGTTTGTCATTGATATACTTCGTACAGCTAGTTGGTTACGTTATTTGCACCCCAATATTTATTTTATTGATATTGACAGTCCTTTAAACGTTTGCTGTTTTGGTAAACGTTTTTGAGCAAAATACGAAACGGGACTGTTTAAACGTGATGCCCTTAGTAACCCTCAGAATTTACAATTGGCAATCTCTCTGCAGACACAGCCAAAACCTAGTTTATGTTTTGCGAGGGATTACATTTAATAAAGCAAATATTGAATTAAAGAAACTATGTGGAGAAAAATTCTTGTTTTTCTCCACCACTTTTAGCTGGGATCACTGCCTAGGAACTGTATAAATGCAAAGCATTGTGGGTTTAATTCAAGCATATATCAGTTATGTACTTCCTTATGTCCTGCATTAACAAGAGATTTACTGTAACTTTTTACAGTGTACACAAAATTGCATATGGCTTAACTGGGAGATGAGACAATTATATTTACCTACTTACAAATGTTCGTGTTTCATAAAAATATGGTCTCTTTCAGTTTTTATGCAATGCATTATTACGATGGGAAATACGCAGAACATATCCCCTGGTATATTTCAGATGGGAGCTTTCAGCGATGACAACTCCAAACGCAATTAGCCGACCAATAAACTCTAATGGCTGAAAAAGATTCTGTTGTTGAAAACCTTTTTGATTGTACGGTGTTAGCTTTCAGTTCATATTGTTGGTAATTGGCTGGGGGGGCTATATGTCAGAACTGTTGGCGTGTTATGAATGGTAATAGGTGTTGCATACAATAAGCATAAGTGTGTGTATGCCATGGAGAGAACAAATTTAAATCGGCGCCATAGAAAGCATACAATTATTCTTTGCCTTGTATGTCCAGAATAAGTATAGGTGACATTCTTTTAAATACAAACAATGAAATATTTTTTTTAAGTGCATTGCAAATAAAGTAAATTTAATGCAGTACATGTTTGGCGAGATATAACTTTTGTGGAGTGTAAAGAGCATTTTCCCAAATATTGTCATTTTCCAAGCAGAAGAGAAGAGAACCACATCGAGTTATAGCATATGATAATTCCAGAATCGTATTGAACTCAAGGTTATAATATATTATGTATTTACAGCGTAACACATAAGTTTTAATGTTGGTGGCTTTAGTGGTGCAATTATTGCAGTGTTATATTATTTTTTTTATGGAATTGGTTTTGCATTGTAGTGATTTTTCAAGTATCTTTCATGCATAACCATTGCTCATAGAAGAAACATGTTTGAAATTATTAGGTTTTATGCAAATACAGTTTACTTCAGGTAGTTCAACAGTTAATTGTGTTTATAACTACAATTTCCATTTTACATGTATATCCATGTTCCCAAAGAATTTTTTTGTTTTTGTCATGTTTTAAGACCGAAACACAGATTTGTAATTCTGCCTACATCCATTTGATTTGTTATGGTTGTTATGATACAGAAAATAAATCTTAAATAACTTAAGACGGATGATCTGTTTTATTTTACTGGTACTTGCGGTGCATTATCAGGATTTCTTTTATACCTGATGATAAAATATTACATTTCTGCAGTGAAATAACAGCAGTGAAAATACGGTAAACAAATTTTTATTTTCACCGGTGAAACTAACAAATTTTCGTAACTACTTTTTCTAATTTTAGATTATCATATCAAGATTAACTTCAAGATTTACATATATTTGTAATGATCACAAGTAAATTAAATACGAAATTCCATCAAATCCAACAAATTTTCTTTTTATTTTATGCTTTTTTCACCGTTTATTGTCCCCTACCGGTTTCACCGGAGGGGACTTATGGTTTGCGCTCTGTGTGTCTTTCTGTGAGTCTGTCTGTAACACTTTTTCTGGATCCTGGGATAACTTTATAAGTTCTTAATATTTGTTCATGAAACTTGAAACATAGATAGATGGCAATATGGACATTATGCACGTCATTTCATTTTGTTCCTACGTCAAAAATTATGGTTGCTATGGCAACAAATAGACTAGAAATACTGCTGAAAATGGTGGTTTTCTGGATCCTGAAATAACTTAAACAGTTCTTAATATTTTTTCATGAAACTTGCAACATGGATAGATGGCAATATGGACATTATGCACGTCATTTCATTTTGTTCCTACGTCAAAAATTGTGGTTGCTATGGCAAATAAACAAAAAATTCTGAAAAATGTGGAATTTCTGACAAATTTTGGAGCCGGTTGGGGACCATATTGCTTAACAATTGCCTTGTTTACATTGTAAAAGAGTTTAACAGGAGAACTTAGCTGGTATAATGACTTCATTTTGTGTATTGAAATGTATTGAGGCAAGCCAAGGGATAAAGAGTAACTTTTCAGCGAAAGGGAAACAGCTGTTAATAATTTTCTTTAAAAAGGGGCATAAAAGAAACAGAAAATTTGTTAATTTCAGTGCAAGATCGTTTGTTATTTTACGAGTGAACTTGTGAAAATATATTTTCTATGATCACTCATGAAATAACAAATGATCTTACACTGACATGAACAAATATTCTCTATATATGAGGCTTACTCTGGGAACACCTAGTTTAATGTATGGACATTAAGCGTCATCCCACATTAGCCTGTGTTGTCTGCACAGTCTTATCAGGGACGACGATTTTGGCTTTTATTGTGTTTTACATGTTGAGGAAGTCTCTAAGCAAAAATGTCACAGACAAAAAAGAAACGTCCCAGATTAGCCTGTAAACTGCACAGGCTGTAAACTGCACAGGCTAACTGTAAACTGCACAGGCTGTAAACTGTACAGGCTAACTGTAAACTGCACAGGCTAACATAGCCTGTAAACTGCACAGGTTAACTGTAAACTGTACAGGCTAACTGTAAACTGCACAGGCTAACTGTAAACTGTACAGGTTAACTGAAAACTGTACAGGCTAACTGTAAACTGCACAGGCTAACTGTGAACTGTACAGGTTAACTGTAAACTGTACAGGCTAACTGTAAACTGCACAGGCTAACTGTAAACTGCGCAGGCTAATCTGATGCGACACTTTACGATCATGCATTAAGCCCCATTTTCCCAGAGCAAAGCTTTTATCTTAAGTACTTATCCTTAGAGTCCAGGTAAACAGAATTCCCTTTCAAAACTGTGTTCAATGTATCACAAATCATATGTAAACTTTAGCCAAACTCACAGTTTCTTATTGTATTTATTCGTTGATGCTAACTCATCAATGGAATTTAATCAAAGACACAAAAAAAGTTAAAGTTTTTATGTATTGAACACTTCTCATGTCATAAAAAAAAATATGTTTTACTAGTACTAGCATATTTTAATATGAAAGTGATTTTAAACTAAAAATATAATTCACTACAAATGTGATACAAGAATAGTCTAACCTTTTGCATTTTAAGTTGGATTAATAAACATGAAAAACATACATTATTAATAAGTATTTTTAAAATCTCTTTATTCTTTGTTTATGTAAATGCTTATTCAATGACAATACACAGTCCTATTCCATTTATAACGATTAACTGTTCAGACACAGCTTATATAAGTATCAAGAAAAAAATGTAAATCAAATGCTGCCTAAATATAATACCAGTACCTAGATTTCATGAAAAACATTATGCCTAAATTGACCACCGTATATTAAACTCAACGCAAATTTTGAGTTTCTATTTGAACAGTGTATTCATCACATTTACTGTATTGTGTACGGATATATTTGAAGAATAACTATCCATGTGTTCTTTATCTTCATAACATCACAATAAGCTTCATGTTATAAAGAGTATTAATGCATTTAATGTGAAAATACTTAGTCAGTCCATACTCAATATTTAAAAGTGTTCTTTGCAAATTTCAAAAGCATGCATGAATGCTTTTAAAGACTCCTATCTTTGTAAAAATATACAGACCACACAAGAGTGCCCCTTAAAACTTCTGTCTTGGTATAAAGATTCTATATCAGTTGTACTCTACATCAATTAAAACTGGTATGAATAAACTGGAACTCATAAGAAATTAAAATAAAATGCTTAAAAATTATCACAAATATGCTTGGACCACAGGTGTTGGATGCGTGGCCAATTCACTGAAACACTATCAATATGTAATAAAACAACATTTTTCATCACTTTGAAACAAAAGTTTTTTATATAATATATGTTCATATATAATATATCAGAAAATATTTGTTTGGCAAAGTGATGAAAAATGTTGTTTTATGACATATTTACAGTGTTTCAGTGAATTCGCCACACGCCCAACACCCGTGGCTTGGACTAGCTCACAACAATACCTGAATGGTAAAAAACCTAAAACCATAATTATCAACTAGCTGTGACTGGAACTGAATTACGCTTCATCAATTTCATTAGGTACGAGCTAGAAATCCACAAATACAGCGAATATAAGTCCACTTTCAACAGAAGCCACTGTGTGTAAAGTCTCGTCTTGAAAGCTTTCACAAACCCTGAGCTGTGTTTCAGTTTATGTTGCCCCATGGCTCGAATGCAGCATCGAGACATGTTTATAAATGACGAGGCACTGGCTCGTGAGTGCAAAATGGATTCAATGCCGCGGAGTACATCGTTTGTCTTCATGATCAGGAGCATCTGTCGGGGGATGCTGTTCAACACTTCTGAGATCTGGATCATGTACATACCTGCATTATCTGACAGTTCTTGATTCTGAAATTATAATCATCAGTCACAAACCTATGGCAAATATTCAGGGTTCTTGATAAGAGGAATTACATAACAACATAACAAGAGGGCCACAGGTCCTAAAAAGCTCCCCTGAGACCTGAGAGGAACTAAACTACGTGTTCACAGAAGGTGGAGTAAAGAATAATTAAGATTCTCAATGAAGCATGAATATTCAATATCAAGACACTTTTATTTCAAACTCAGCAGACACAGATCAAATGTTTCTACCAAGTGTCGGGGAACATTTGACTTGAAATATGCTCCTATTGTTAACATTCTTTTCTTTAATTTGACTAATTGACCTATGTTTTTTACAGCAAATGACCCAGTTTCAAACTTTGCCATGATATCATGAGGACAAATGTTAAGACCAAGTTTCATTAAGATTAAACTAAAATTTTATTTCTAGAGTGGTAAAAAAGAGTCATGATACAAGGAAAACTGCCCTTCCCTCTGGCAACCATATTTTTCTACAGAAACTTTTTTAAGTAGACCTAATGACTTACTTTTTTACCACAAGTGACTCGTGTTCAAACTCAGCAGATATTTCATTAGGACAAATATTCTGACTAAGACTCATGACGATTGGAAATAAATGTGACCACAAGACCAGTGTTTGTAAAACACACCCACCCCCCCTCCCCCCACTGCGCGTTGAAGCCACACAGCAGCTATTTTAGAGAAAATGTCTACGTCCAAGGCCCATAAATTCGTCAAAAATCAATGGATTGGAACCAAACTCACACCTAATCTGTAAGTCATGCGTAGACTCACATACCAAATCCGCTATGTATCTGAAAGCATTTCGTAAAGAAACTCTGGGAAAACGGAAAATAATTTTAAGTCCAAGCACCATAACTTTGCAAAAAATCAATGGACCAGAACGAAACTGGCCTGTCCCATGGTGGCCATGTTTTCCACTGACCACAACCACTTTTAAACTCAGCTAAACTATCATCAGAAAAAACGTCCTCACCAAATCTGATGAAGATTGCACTAAAAATAGAATAGAATAAAATAAATAGGTTTAAATTTAACTTAGTCGCATTCTGTGAAAACTGGGCTCGAAGGGGCCTTTGCACGTTTCGTTTTATTGACAAAATTGAAAAAAAAAAAGAGTTTCAGATTTGCAAATTTATGTTTTATTTATATTTGCGAGGGAACAGTAATACTGAACATTTTCCATGCTCTAAAATATCAATAATATTCATTTTTTTATGATTTAAAAACCTGCAAATCATAAAGTGTTCTGTGGCGTCTCATCTGGATCCAAACTGTTTGCAAAGGCCTTCAAAATTCGGTTCCCGCACTGAAAGGGTTAAACTCAGATTTCCCATAACACTGCTCAATTGAATACCTCAGCCTCTGTCACTGGCTTCTTGTCAATCCCCCCAGTGACATTTTCCCAGGATCGAGCTGTCAGCATGCAGGCAAACAGCGGGTACAGCTTACCAACGTTCAGATTGTTCGAGTACTTCTCGATCCCCTTCAAGTCTGCATGGATTAGCGATATCCACAGCTTACAGTAGTTGATACGAAAATCATCGGTAAGCGTCTGAAATACATAGATTACTTGTTTAGTGTTCATTACAGATAATTTTATGAAGCCTGGTTTTACCAAATCTGTGCCCGTATTAACCAACAAAATCTTAAACTGAAGTCTTCACATAAAGGGTTTTCTTAAAGGATGTTTGTATGCTTAAATACCGTTTGATATAACATGTTTGTATGCTTAAATACTGTTTGATATTACATGGAATTAAACAATTCTAAATACAGAATTCTTAATTTAGAACAATTTTATATATGACATAAATAGTATTTGTAGCCTGCGTATATGCAAATGGTTTATGTATTTCCCTTGGTTCTATGTCTCTTCTTTAATCTTCAGTCTAAGAATTGGTTGGTGAAATCCGGGCCATAGACCACACGTTGTACAAACACTCTTTGTTTATGACATGAATGTCTATGTTAAAAAGAAAGACAGATGAATGCTCTATACACTAATATAAACACTTCTTTTCATAATAAACATCACAAGCTGCAACATTAACTATAAAGATATGCATTTACCAAAACAATTTTTACAGATTTAAATTTTTTGTTGTTTCATCTTGTTTTTAATCCTTTACCACTTAGATACGTATTTTTACCCATTTGTAGTCCCTAAAAAAGTCAAATTTAATTATAAAGATCTTTCTTACTAGATTCAAGTTTTAAAGGCTTCATTTCCAACCCTTAGATACTGATGAGTAACTTGCAGGCTGTTCTGGTTTTATGCTGTTTGCACATAGCCATTTTACACTTTGCTTCTAAGTGGGAAAAGGTAAATATATGATTTGTGCATAAGAAACAACATCTGCAAGATATAATTAATCCTCATCCAGTGAAAACCTGGCTCAATGCATGAGAGTAAAACGTAGTCCTATATTAGGCTATGCAGTCCACACAGGCCAGAGAAGACACTTTCCTTTGAATACATGTATAGTATTTTCTGTGTAAAGCAAATCTTTTTTTAATAAATTTCTGATAAATTGGAAGGTGTCATCCATGATAAGCCTATGATAACTGCACAGGCTAATCTGAGACAACACATGCATTAATCTCAGTTTTCCCAAGCTCGACTCAATTTCGTAACAAGTAGACAATTCTGCTCAAACCCACCTGATACAGCCCGTGATCCAGAAGAACAATCTGCGTCCCGGCACTGGTTTTGTTCACCAGAACATTCCCTGGGTGAGGGTCACAGTGCACATAACCATTGACAAATATCATCTCACTGTAGAGTTTGCCCAGCTTGCTGGCAACCTGAATCGTCACAGAACTTGAAATGAGGTTGGGTAATATAACTGGATAGGGAAAGATCACTATAAAGAATCAAAGAGTTGTTTCAATTGACATTCATGCTAGACTTAACTGTAGAATGCACTAAACATGTAGTTGACAGAAACAAGAAATGACTGAAAGGAAAATCACTGTATGCCTCCTTCATGTCGATACGGATAGGCATGGCAAATTGCACAGCTAGCTAAGATAATTAGGAAACTTGAGAGTAAAGATCTGGCTACTCACATCATTGACGTTGATGCCATGGCGTGTCATGTACTCCCTATCGTTCACCTGTCCACCCTCGCAGTACTCCATGGTCAGTACTCGGCCACTGGTCAGCTCCCAGTGAACTCTTGGTACCTGGCAATAAGCAGAACTAGATGGATAGGAGGCTCCCTCAGGGAAAAACAGGGTTTAATGCATTTGCGTAAAATATCATCCCAGATTAGCCTGTTCAGTCTGCATAGGCTAATCAGGGATGACACTTTCTGTATGAACTCTTAGTGTCATTCCTGATAAGCCTTTCAAGACTGCACTAGCCAATCTGGGATAACACTTTAACCCTTTGAATGCTGGGAAATTTGTCTTCTGCTAAAATGTCGTCTGCTGAATTTCTAAAATTAGCATTTTCTTCAAAAAAAATTCAAAGAATACTTTCAGAATAGCAAACAGTTTGGATCCTGATGAGACGCCACGTTCTGTGGCGTCTCATCTGGATCCAAACTGTTTGCAAAGGCCTTCAAAATTCGGTTCCTGCACTGAAAGGGTTAAACTCATGCATTTAACCCCGTTTTCCCAGAGTGCCCATATCTACAATATGGCAACAGTTGGTAGCAAAAACATAGAAAACAATATACTGTTGTAATACAGAGAAAATTAACTAAGAATAAAGTTTATTATCAAATATGAACATATAATTGGTGAAAGGATTGTTTAATCCATCACACACTAACAGCAGTTTATGAAAATTTCAATAAAAATGCCATTCTACCTTAGTGCAGTGCTAACATACTTATACCAGTTCCATTTATCCATTTACACGCCTATATTTAACAATCTGAAATATAGCACCAGAGCGAAATATTAACCTCTTGACAGAGCTCAAATAAATATGCATACAGTACAGGAAATAAAATTTGCACACAAACTTTTACTGAAAAAGCCAAGCACTTTACCTTTAGAAACTTAAAATGTTCAAACATTTTCGCCACTCTCTCACAGTGCTCTCCCTCCCTCACAAAGTCAAGCTCTTTTGGGAGATTCCTCCTAGTTTCCTCCGCGAGCCACACGTATTGGAAGTCTGGAAACACCCAGTGAACTTGCCTGATCAGGAACTGGCAATACAAATCATGGCAGGATTATATATAGACCTTGTAGAGCCTTGAAAATAGCATTTTATTGAAATAATATATGTATATGAATGGTTCCATGACAAAACCTTATTGACGTAAGTGATTATGTTACAAAAATACAACTTTAATGTCTTGCTTTTGAGATTTGAGGAAATACATTTTTTTTGCAAATGGCACAGCATTAACATGAAAGTATCTATAAACTATTAATTTTTTATAAGAAAAATACAAGAATAAAACATACAAATATGCAATGATAATTATGCTAGACAGATTTTGTTATTGAATGGCTACCAGACTACCTGCGTTTCAGTATTTAAGAAAGTAAGTAAGTAGGTATTCATGTTACTTACAAAAGAATATCTCACAAAAACAACAACAAAGAACCAGTGTAACATATCTGCATGTAAATGTTTTTTTTCAGTGAATCTTCTTTGTGACAATTATCCAACATTCAATCAAATAGCTAATTTGAAAAGAAAAGGGAATCTTACATTACATTAGTTTAAACCTATTTATTTTAGCTCTATTGTATCAAAAGCCTAGGGCTTATTAAAACGTTCTCGAGTCCGTTTCCTGGGCCTAGAACCAGCACTTGATGTCTTTGTGGGATATCTCAAGACCGCACCCAGAGTGAGGATAAAACCCGTGACCTCACGATCGCTTGGCAGACACCATATCCATTGAACTACGGCAGCCTTACATTACAATAACCATTACACAATCTATAGGGCACATTACCTCCATGGTTTTGATGTCAACATAAGAATGGGCCTTGACCTTGGGATGCTGGATTTTGACAGCTAGATCTCGTCCATCCTTGGTTCGAGCCCTGTGCACCTGGGCCAAGGATGCCGTCCCAAGTGGCTCAGGGGAGAAATATTCAAACACGTCCTCTACCTTCAATGTAAAAATGGTTGTGAAAGGATCTGTGGAGGACTGTAGAGTTTTTATATTTAAATTATTGCGCCTTTTTTCTCCAAATTTCGAGGATCTTAGGGAAATAAATTACCAATAATAAGAACAGTTGCAAATTCAGTACTTCAAAAATATATAAAAATAAAATATTTGGGCCGTGCTCTGTGAAAAAGGGGTTTAATGCATGTTACGTAAAGTGTCGTCCCAGATTAGCCTGTGCAGTCTGAACAGGCTAATCACAGACAACACTTTCCGCCTTAACTTGATTTTTGCTACTGAGACTTTCTTTAAACGAAAACTATCAAAGAAGCGAAAAGTGTATTCCCTGATTAGCCTGTGCGGACTGCACAGGCTAATCTGAGATGACACTTTACACACATGCATTTAACCCCCTTTTCATAGAGCATGGATTAATTATATTGTGTGAAAAATTGACAAATAAGTTGTGTCTTTTTTATTATAAATAATTGATTCTGCATGTTGGAGATACCGAGTCTGAGGTGGAAAGCCATACCAGCTCTCTCCAAATCTGACTATGGCAAAAAGGAAACCACAAGAATCAAAACTGAGCAACAGTAACATTTGCATTAAGTATTACAATCCCGGACAATTTCCATGAAAACCTTACCTTTTTCCCAATGTCTTCTTCAAACACCTTCATGAGATCTTCAACCGGTGACTGCGGTGCGTTACTATGCAACACCTTCATTGTCTGCACGTATTCTTGAGGCAGGAGGTAGTCGAGTGTAGCCAGGTGTTGACCCACTTTGATGAACGCTCCACCATTCACAAAACACAGGTTACGTAAATGCTCTGCTGATCTGGTGTGTACCTTTGAAAATTGCATACTACAAATTATACTTTTTTATAATATTATACATCATGTACATGTTTAAAGTGTCTTTAATGTTTAATAAACTAGATCTAACCCAATAATACATTGTAGTTTAAACTAGACACATTTTTGTGAACTGGTATTATAAGGGTGCATAATCAGCGGGGTTTCTGGGGGTTACACATGGGCTAGACAGAATGTAAACACACCATTAAGAACTTTATATTTGAAAATATCTCAAGTTATTGATAGACATTTGCAAACATCTTTAGTGCATAAAAGACAGTTTTTCTTGCAGTTTGTGCAGATATCTTATGACATAAGAATAAATCCTTGAATACGTCTGAAATTGGTCACAAAATTTCACCTTGCGTGACTCATAGTAGTCCAGAATATATGGACTTTTTTAACAAGAACACGGGCTTATTTCATAAAGTAATTCTGATGCATTTTACATTGCCATAAAAAGCACAATAAACTTTCTTTTATGCACTATTTGAAATTCTTTAGAAAATGTGTTTTAAAAAGTTATATTTATAAGAAGAAGCACTTACCGGTGTGTTACATCCAATAACGTTTAATTGGGAAAACCCAATGAAGTCGCGTAATCTGATTATATGACTGGTGTTTTTAAATTGTTCTCAAAACAATGTTATTTGAATAGTTATGAAATGCTGTCTCAATCTAAAGGTAGCTCTGGAGAATGACTATTAACAAAATTAATAGTTTCAATAAATATCAGAAATCCGAACCATGTTATGGGAAAACTGGGGTAGGGGCCTAAATGTGTGAAAAGTATCATCCCAAGTAAGCCTGTGCAGTCCAGAAACGGTCGTACCGGATCAATCTGGGATGATACTTTATGCACATGTATTAGGCCCACTTTTCCCAGAACACAGCTTATTCTACCTCTGATTTCAGTTTCAGGTACTGTTCAGTCCCAGGTTCAAGGTTACGTAGGGACCATTTGTAATCTACAACCACCCTGGCAACCTGAAATAAAATTTCAGGAACAGATAACAAACCAGCTTTAACATTAAAGCAACTTTGAGACTAAATGCCCCCATATGTGTCATTTAGATGAGATATATGTTCATTAACCACACATGGCTCCAAAGCATATCATACTTTTGTACTTGGGTCTGGCAAACAACATTTATAAATTTGAAAAACATAATTTTATCTGTTGTGTATGGAACAATTGAAATAAAAACTTTAAAAAAAAATCTTTTAGCTGTGCTCTGAAAAAATCGGGCTTATTGTGTGTGCATGACGTGTTGTCCTGAATAAGACAGGGAAGTCTGCTAATCTTAACCTGCAAAGTCTTATCTTCGACAACAGATTGTGGCCTACTATTTGTAATTTTATTAACCAGTATTAATTTGTATGGCATAATATTTATCATGAAAACTTTGCAAAAATAATGTAACAAATATAATATAGAGATTTCAAGTTCAGACAAGGAGGCTCACGGCTTAGTGTTTTTTTTAGGCCTCGCTTAAACCACTGATCTGCATTTAACGCTAACCTAGTATTGTCTTAACATCTGTAGTTACCGTTAGAGCTGCCCTCCCAAAGCGCACAGCTCCTATTGTTGAGATCTCCCAGTCATTGTTCTTCACCACATACCCGGCGCCTAAGGTTGCACCGGCCAGTGTGCCATATTTTAAAACCTGTTTAACCTTCCTTGGCAGCATTGTCCTTAATGAAAACATTATAAGTTGAACTGGCTGGGTAATTATATATAGTTACAAGTATTTTCTTTTTTATTTGGATGGTGTTTTAAAATATAAACAATCGTCCAAAGACGGTGGACTCTATTCTTCTGCTTTGATGATATGATGTACACTTTCTGACAGTCACCTTAGGTAATGACTGTCACTGCAAAAACAAATTTGAAGTTGAACACCTAGCCCTAGGGTTTTAAGTGATCTAAGTAAATTTTCATGACTACTTAGACAGTGATTACATAAGAACACTAAGCATAAAATGTTACATATTATGGCCCATAGTTTCAGGCGAAGATCCCCCCCCCCCTAGTTAGGTTGTGGATTGACCATAAAAAACATGTAGCGATAATAAGAGATACAAGATTCGATGATTTTAAGAATCTTTAAAGCTGTTTAAGTCATGTTTAATTATCCGATGAAACTTACAAAAGAATGTTAAATTGCAATTAACAGATAAAAAAAAATTGGAAAAAAAGTTCGTCAACGGTTTAATACACACATGCTAAATTGACCTTTCGACAGCGAGAGTGAAGCCACGCCCCCCGATTTCAAGGGAGGTCACTCCGCCGAAGTCCGTCATAAAACTGGCTACGCGAATCGGTACGTTGGAAGATATTCACAAAGATTTCGGTCCAAATTACATGAAATGTTTCTATTGCTATCATGTTTTATTTAAAATGTGTTAAATGTAATGTATCAAATAGGTGTTTAGCTCCCCTCAAAGATATAGTACCAGAAAGGCCGTTTACCAAAAAGGCTTCCCAAAAAGTCCGCATCAGTGAACCAAAAACGCCTCATGGTATACCAGAAAGGCCATACAATATTTTTATTATCATTGAATAGTTATGCTGAATATAATTATCATATCTATGAAATAGTCATAACTTTTTTATAAGTCTACTTAAAAGTCGTTAATCTATAGTCAAAGTCGGCCAATTATCGCAAATTATCACATACAGTATGCATTGTCGTTTGTCACAATACTTTTCATTGAGTAATAGATGTTTCAGTTTTTTAATTAAAAGCCGTTAATTTTGCAACCGATGGCAATATTGCAAATGTGGCAAAGGTAAGTAAATTTATTATATAAGAAGACAAAGAACGTTATATTGAAATCCGATATAACACATATCTATAATGCGTTTGGTCAAAATGACCCATGAGCATTGTTATAATCGTGTAACATAGTCAATGTCGTCAAAAAAGTAACATACACAATATATTATTAATTTCCTCTTAAACTATTTTTTGCAATGTTTAAAATATAAGAAGTTGAAAGAATTTTCATGTACAAAAAAAAACACAGTTTGCGGCATCTGTTTTGATAACGGATTAGTAGAAAGCCCACATATGGTGTAAAATGACATTTATTGGCAACTATTGATAATTACATGCGCATTTTAAAATAGTTCCTTAACTTTTAACGATATACAACTAGCTACATTAAATTCGGAAGATTTAAACCGAAAAAAATAAAAATGCTCTATTTTATGTGATATTATTAAAAATTATAACTGATTGTCTTTATTATTACACATTTCATTAGCATTAATAATCTAGTTAGCAAAGTTTAGAATATTTTTTTATTAGCCGACTGCATTAGAATGTCAAATTTATTTAACGTTAGCCACCTTTGAAAATATGGTTTTAAATGTTCCTTTCTAATTTCTCTATATAGAAAACAAGTAAAAAGTGATACTCGTTTTCTATAGCGTGTCCGGTGCAAAACTTACATATTCTATTTTCGCGTAGTATCTTATTATGACGACCTTAGAACAAACGTCGAGGTGTTTTGCTTTCGGGCGATAGCTTAATATGTTGAGATTAAGCTGTTCGTTGAGACGACTACAAAGACGAATCCAACGTTTGCATTTTTTAAGATTAGTACCCGGTTAATGGAACGGAAAAACGTAGTTCCATCTTTTAACCGTTCTGGATACATTGTGTCTGAATAACAAGTGCCATAACAGCACCTTTTAACCATTTTCTTTGTTTAAAACACAGCATTACGTATAAGCTTATGTGACGAACAACGGCGAGTTTGACGGACAAAATGGCGGATAGAAACGGGCCTAATCTATGCAGTAATCTGATTGGTTAATAAGCCTGTCAATCAATCGGCTGTCGAAAGGTCAATTACATAACTGTCATTCGTTGAACTGTCATTGATGTCAATGATGATCGCCATTAGCTTTAATCTCTAATATTATTCTTCGACATTAAATGTAAATTTCCATCAAAAACTATCAATGATAGCTTTATCGTTATTTTTCCTATTTTAGAACGACCTTATACCTAATTTGTTCAACAATAATATTATTTTCATAATAAGCATAGAGATTAACTCTAACTCACAAAGGTACGATTCAAGATGGCGCTGAAAATATCGGAGTAGGCTTCAATGTTTTCTTATTTTTTATTGAACTATCACCTTTTTCTTCATAAAGCAAAGACGTTTTTATTTGTCAACAAATATTATTTATAATAATTATATTGATTTATATGTCGATGTTTAGTTAATATGGTAATTTTAAATGAGCAAAATATAATTGAATAGTAACCAGACCTGATGTTTCGGACGTGCATGATATAATGTTAAAGTGTAATAATAGCAACCTCACTGCCGTGGTTATAAATAGGAGTACCAACAGTTACCATGTTTTATTCTAGCTTTTCTGTTTGGGATGAAAACTAGTCCATTAAATGTACTCCCAGAGTCTTTGATAATTTTGCTATGGCGGCTCTGGGAGTCCCTATGCACCCGTTCTTAAATACCATCGCAAATCTGCGCACAGATTTCTCAGGCATCACTAAACAGATATCCTTGTTACCGATTAAGGAAAGGGATGAATAAACTTCCTAACCACATTAAGTTTTCCTGAATGGCAGCTTACGGACGTTATTCTTTGCATGCAACCTAAAATCACGACGATATTTCAACACACTATTCTTGCTTTCATTTTCATTTAGAAATTTCAAACAGTGTAAATATTCAACGACTCAAAACATCGTTAGCGACTAAGGGGGTACATCAAATACAGTACACTCCACGCGTTTTCCCCAATTTCCCTCCATACTCCGCGGGTTTCGACCTGGAGGGAGATTAAGAAAATCCCGCTATACGCGGCGTTTGCATGATTTTGGACGCGGCGGTTAACGATCGGCAAAACTGATAAACCGACGCGGCGGCCCTCGACGTTGGCAACGCGGGGGAAACTCCGCGTTTTACGAGATAACAATCAATTTAATTTTGTTTGACTTCCTGATTTTCAAATAAAATTACATTTATTACAAGTACATACATGTACATGTAGTATAATATTTACAATTAAAAAAAACAACCAAGATAGATCGATCCCGACGTGGTTGTAGAAGTAGTTGTGGTTGTATAGAAAACTCGTTGATTTACGACACACAAAACGTCGTCTTTTAACTAATACTTACCAATTAATATAAACACAGTTTGCAACATTGTTTTTATTTTGATAATTTAATCCAAAGTTTTCATGTTAGCAGGTGATTTTCTATAATGAACATGTATACAAATGACCAAGGACCCTAAAAATCTGGCAAATCTGTGTGAATTGACAGTTTGACGTAATCAAAGAAAAGCCGCTTCCTGTCTAAAGGCATAACTTACTCAAGTAAACACGTTCAACGAATGCATAAGGAATGGTTTAAATTGTCGGAACAAAGTCTATTCTCTGCTCGCTAATGCATTGATTTTCTCTTTGTTTGTAGGTTATTCCATTGATTGCTAAAAGGTGGTAACTATTGAGTTGATAATTGCATTTAATATTCACAGTTGTATTCTTGTTGCGTCGACATTCTAAACAATGTTTACCAGTAATTATGGACCAAATCGGCAGAGTGACATTCACACATGTTAATCCCTTTTGTCAAAACACCGAATACAGCAGTCTACACAATAGGTCAGTAGACAAGCTTTGCGTGTTTTCATAACGTCAAACACTTAAAATCCAGTTCCGCCCAGATGTCTTCTGTAATCAGTTTACAGTACAATTAGTGTTAAAATAATTACTCTACTAAAATACCGTAACGATAAAGATTCGGCGTGTTCGATTTGAAATTATTTTAGAGGAAATATCAACTTATTCGCGATATAATTTCGTAAATAAATACCAAAGAAACTTTTAACCGAAATCAACAATGTTCTCTGCGCTACAAAGTTTGTATCAAAAAAATCAATACACGCACGCTTTGCAGGAGTATACATTGTACCTTGACCTTGTACATTGCAGCATAATTTTCGCGCGCTTTTGTCGGGAAATATACATGACTGTATATTGGAAGCATTTGTAAACGTCGTGTTAACAATTAAAAATCGTAGTGTGTTTCGGATTACTAATTATTATTCTCATTTGGAAATTTTACGGAACATTTATTCTTGTGTCGTATGTGTTATGATTTAAATATCAATTTGTCAAATGTATTATATTAGACTAATTCATATTGTAGACGTACCTGTGAATTAAAAAACATAATTTTTATACGTATTAATTTTCTATACAATTATATTTTTATACATGTACTACAGTATTTAAACAATTTATTATAACAATGTTTTTAACCAGGTTTTCCGAAGGAAAAAACTGGTTATTAGATTGGCGAATGCGGGCGGGCTGGCTGGCTGGCGGGCTGGCGGAATAAGCTTGTCCGGGCCATAACTATGTCGTTCATTGTCAGATTTTAAAATCATTTGGCACATTTGTTCACCATCATTGGACGGTGTGTCGCGCGAAATAATTACGTCGATATCTCCAAGGTCAAGGTCACACTTTGAGTTCAAAGGTCAAAAATGGCCATAAATGAGCTTGTCCGAGCCATAACTATGTCGTTCATCGTCAGATTTTAAAATCATTTGGCACATTTGTTCACCATCATTGGACGGTGTGTCGCGCGAAATAATTACGTCGATATCTCCAAGGTCAAGGTCACACTTTGAGTTCAAAGGTCAAAAATGGCCATAAATGAGCTTGTCCTGGCCATAACTATGTCATTCATTGTGAGATTTTAAAATCATTTGGCACATTTGTTCACCATCATGGGACGGTGTGTCCCACGAAAGAATCACGTCAATATCTCCAATGTCAAGGTCGCCACGACTAAAAGTAGATTTAAAAAAAAAAAAAAAACTTACAAAGGGGGTTAATTTTTTTTGGTCATTTCAAAAGTTCAGTTTGAGTTTTCTCCCTTTATCAGATTTTTTTTTCACAATGAAAACCTGGTTTTGTGACAATTTTGTCCCTTGTTATTTTTTGGCATGCCCAGTAGCACACTGCTAACGCGGCGTTGCGCGGCGATCACTGATAAGAACGGAAGGTGTCTGCATTTACCGCCTAGCCTAAAGTAATACACGCCGCGGGAATTAGCGAACGCGGCGTAACGCCGAGCGTTTTATCGAGTTCACCTCGCTCTTCCAACGCCGCGTGAACACTCGCTAGCAGAAAAAACCCGCGGAGGGAGCGCGTTTTTTGGGGAAAACGCGTGGAGTGTACTGTATCACAATGTGGGAAATATTGGTGTAATGCAACCTAAAACAGATAGCGACTCTTTTTGTCGGCAACATTACAGCAGTTCCCAATATGGTGGATAGGGCGTATGAAAGAATAACAAAGTATATAAAAAGCAATAATTTCTTGCTTTAATGGTACCATTTGCATGAGTTTGTGATTCAGACAGGTAAACATTGATAAGTTTTTGCAGTATCAGTGTTCCTTAGCCTTTGCAGTAGTGATGAAATTTTGCACCTTTGGACAATAGACTGCGCATTGCAACTCTCAGCAACCCTTTGGGTTATAAAGCTGAGAGTTAAATTATTGCAACTAGGATGGAAACTGACATTGAGTGACCATGTCTGTTTGCTCTTCTTCTTTTATAATAATGGCTACCGGTATGTTAATTACCTGTCAATCACATGCATTCATGCATGGCTGACCATAACTAAAGTCCGCCTAAAGGCGGAGCGTTGTTGTATTAAAAAATCAATATTAGCCAATTAGAGCCCACGCTTTGTATGAAGGACAGCACTCGTAAGCAGGCAGTTAAATCATGCAGACTATTTGTGATGTACATGTTATTGCCACACAAAACTTGGCCAGTTACTAAGAAGACTGATAATGGCCACGGGCTGCAGTGATTTTTTTCCTTAATAAAGATCAGGAAAACGGGACTTTCCCCTTGGTGAAAAATCTTGAAAATTTCCCAATTGCTGTCCAAAATAAGGTTGTTGGTTTTTTTTCGGTAAATAATATGCAACAGTTAGTTAATTTAACTATGCAGCTCTATGGCTTTAACCTTAGTTATTATAATATTGACAACTTAACAACTCTTAAATTTCAATTTTTACGTATTTGTTAGCAACAAATCCAATTTCAATACCTTAGTGACAATTATTAGACAGTTGAATAAAAAATATAGTTATATATCATTCATTGTTTTCATTTGCTGTCATGATATACATGTACGCAAGGAATGTCTATATGTACATACTGTAGGGTCAGAGTCTTGGATGGCGTATGTTTTGTACCTTATTTACAATTTCAGCAGGGCGTTGGTGCAGTTCCTGTCATGTGTATTGGGATGACCCAGCAGTTCCTGTCATGTGTATTGGGATGACCCAGCAGTTCCTGTCATGTGTATTGGGATGACCCATGTTAATTTGCAATCACAGGATATTAAATTGATTTCAGCATTTTGCCTGCCCCTTCAACACGAATATTTGACAGAGATGATGAAGAGAGGCAAATCAGAGCTCAAATGCAGGTCAGTATGTTATTAAAATTAATTGTCAATGTATCGTATTTTAATAAATAAGAAAGGGTCAGAAATTCTATGACTTGTCCAGCCCAACATATTTAACGAACTGGCTTTTTTTACCAGTCTTAAATCAATTAAAGTACTGCTTATTTCGCAAAAATATGTTTTGGTCATATGTTCACTACGATTTATATGCTGTGTATAATTCTGTAAAAATAAGAAAAAAAATATGTTATCTATAGTTATATGCAACCTGTATAGCAAATATTCCATGTGTCTGTTGCTTGGCCAGCATTTATGTTGTGAACATAGATACACAGTTACTCCAATATAACGCGGATGACGGGGTCCAAGCCACGCAACAGCGTTATAAACTGACAGTGTAATAAATATTGAGATTATTTATTTAAGGGGGCTATAAAAACAGGTATAGTATAGCCTATAATATAGGTCCTGTGTATTGTCATGCTGTGTTGTCATCCGCAAATACATGCATATAAACCGAATCGAACGATAACAGTATACATACCGCTTTTCTAATGTGCACATTTATCCGATAATCAAATATAATTACAACATCACTTACGAAAAAATAATGTTAAAGATTTATGACAAGAAATATGTTTACTAATTTCATAAACAAATTCATATTCCTACGCCATTTTTCAGAAAAAATAGTATAGTGCATTATGTGACACAGCTTTCATTGGAGCGAATTTGAATTTAGATTGAATGCAATACTATACATGTACAAAGAAATGTTTTATTGCGTCATACACAGCATGTAAAAAACGTGCTATCCGTGGACTTTCTGATAACGGGCAAAAATTTAAGTGCATCTCTGTTAACTACTACACTGTGTTAGCATGTAAATAAATCGTCAGGATTTTTAAATTTATTTTTCGTATACGTACTGAAACATTAAACATACACAAAGAAATTTATATTTATCAATCATGTATAGCATATAATAAACGATTACACACACAGCCATAGTTTATACAATGAAATACAATACATGATAAATACAAAACATAAACAGGTAATCGTTTTAAACAACTTTAATTTGATAATTATTCCGGTTGCACTTGCCTGATTGAAATTAGGGCACCGATCCGCTCTGATAGGGAATACATGTAATAAACACGGACTCGCGAGTTTTCACACCTTTATTGACATTACATAACAATTAGCTGTCGAGTGTCATTTAACCTCTAATCGATTAAAATCAGTTAAACGGACCGATAAAGCAATCAAGCTGTGATCGCCGGCTTCTTTGAATTTTCTGAAAATACATAAAGTTGCATAACATGGATTTGAATCAGAAATGGAAGGTTGGAGAAAAAACGGGATCCAATGACACAGCGTTATAACGGACCGCACTATATTGGAGTTACAGTGTATATGCTACGTACATGTATGTTTTCAGATTGCGCCTGTTATCAGTAATAGAGCTGCCCCTCCATATGGTCACAGAAAAGGCTGGATACCAAGGTCACAAGATGTAAGGCTACAGATAGGGATCAGTGTGAAACACTTGTGTTTGTCTGTTAAAGTGTGTTAAAAGAGAAATATATTGGAGCCTTGCTCTGGGGAAACAGGCATAAATGCGTGTGCGTTAAGTGTCGTCCCCGATAAGCCTGTGCAGTCCTCTGGGCTTATCAAGCTGACACGTTCCTCCTAAAAAAGATTTTTGTTTAGAAGAGATTTCCTTTAAATGAAAAATTTATTGTAGCGTATAGTGTCTGTCCCTTATAGGCCTGTGCAGACTGCATAGGCTAATCTGGGACGACGCTTAATGCATGAGCATTAAGCCCCTTCTTCCCATAGGGCGTCTCATTTATACCTGTTTTATACATGGTAATTTATGACAGATTGGCGTCATTATTTTCTATTATAACTTGGTTACGTTTCTATCTAGGGTAACGGTATTTCATAATAATTGTGCATTTTGTAAGGGTACAAAACTTGTATTAAGTGTTTTTTCAGGATTTTGGAGATGGAGGTGCCTTCCCTGAAATACTGGTCGCACAGTATCCCCTGGGTATGGGACAGAAGAAGAGCTCATCGAACGCCTTGGCAGTTGCGCTAGATGCACAGGGCAAGATCAAGTATGATGCCATCGCCAGACACGGCCACGGAAAAGATAAGGTAAGTTTTGCAGTGTTTGAGGCTTGAAAAAATATAATGTGTATTTTTTAACATGATCAATATGCTTATCAAATTTGGAAACATCATATTGTAGAGATGATAATAAAACAATAAGGTTTTCATAGACAAATACTGTGAACCAGTGTGCTAAGTGTTACGGCTTGCAAGGTTTTATTTATCAGTTTTTACTGCATGGGTATGTGGGATTACTTGTGAAAAAAATTGCGTTTGTTCTGCATTCCACAGCTATAAAATGATCTGTTTAAATAGATATTAAGATAAAAGTTGATAGTTGAACAATTACAAATATGTTATATTCATACATAATTAGCTGCTTGTGATTGACATGAAATAGTCAAAGATAAGACATCTTGCTAAATAAGATCTCTTTATAAGATAATGCAAACCTTTTTAATAGTGATATTTCCATTCTAAGATTCTTCATTCCAGGTGGTCCATTCCAAGTTCCAAGACCTGGTCCCGAAACAAATTGACGAGGACGATCCCAGCTTCGAGCGCCCAGATGAGGATTCCGTTCAGGAAAACACGGAAAAGACACGAATGGCTCTTGAGAAACTTGTGTCTGGGAAAATTGCCGCGGCTATGCCTGTCAGAGCTGCAGAGAAACAGGCTCCAGCTCAATACATCAGGTTATTAGAAAATACTTTACTTGATCTATGTTAAAATGAGTTTTGAGAAAAGTGGGTTTATGCACGTGATTTTGCAATACAGCTAAGGCTAAACAGGGACAACTATTTCCGCTTTTATGAAAAAAAATTGTTGAAAGGAAGTTTCTTCAGACTGCAGCCTGCACGGGCTTATCTGGGACACACATGCACATGCATTAAGCCCATTTTTTTTCCACAAATGTGGCTCATACACCTTTCCCCTGCCAAAGGCTGAGAGATATATAATTGGCGTTGTCAATCAGTCTGTCTGTTTGTCTCAAAATTATTTTTTGCGGGGTATCAATTCAACGAATTTGCTGGTTAAAAGAAGCATTCAAGCCAATTAAGGCTGAATACTGATGTGGCATCTTGAGAGCAAGTTAAATATTAAAGGATGTTACACATGTGCAGAAAGAAACATGCTGGGTACATATGGTGAATAGCAAACACTTTATTTTGCCACCTTTACAGAAGAGTGGCCACTATTAAATGTGTAAATTGGGCAAAATGTGCAGATTTTAATACTTGCTTTAGTTTTTAATCATGTTTGAATACATGAAGGGCCCTCAATCTATTTAATCTGCCCCCGAAATTCGGCGGCAGTCCCCCACCTGAAAAGTATACTTTTTTCCCCTTTTGGGGGGAAAAATTCCCCCTAAAAAATTTTTTTTTTTTTTAATAGAAAGATGTGTCTCATGATTATTATATCTCAATTTAATTTCAATTTAATCTTTGCAAACATACTAAATTATGAAAAATGCAATGAATGTAGTGCAAACTTGTACAAATGTAATAATGAGAGAGTAAGTAAAAAAATCCCCCAAAAAGGGAATCACCGCGAAAATTCCCTCTCCTAAGGGCTGCGGACTCCTTCCCCCAAAGAAGTGTGAGGGCGCTGACATGTGTTGGTAGTAATTTCCAGTGCTTACTGGTTATCTGCAAATTGATGCTGACCAACTACAACAACAAAATAATATTATCTAGATACTGAATATTTTATTTGACTTGAAGCTTATTTAGATAAACTAATTGCCTTTGTATTTGAATGTTTTGACTTTTATAATTTCGTGAAGAAAGTTTGATGCAGATATGGTAAACTTGGATAATAAGCTTAGAGAAATATATTCAATTTCAATTTCATGAACTCTGTTAAAAATAAATGTCATACTTTATTTAGTATGCTGTTATAAGTGAAGCAGGTATTGTAATCAAACCTTTAGAAAAGAAATAGATGTATTCATCATACTTCATTTAAAAGTATGAATATAACATTTTAGATACACGCCCTCACAGCAGGGTGTAGCATACAGCTCGGGAGCCAAACAGAGGATCATCCGCATGGTGGAGGCTCAAAAAGATCCCATGGAACCACCAAAATTCAAGTAAAACTGTTTTTCTATCTCTTGCAAAAGTAGTGTTATCTTAAATCAATTTATTTTTACAATGAAAAATGAGTGACAATTTTTTAAGCTGTTGAGACCGCTAGATTATAATTGTTTTAAGGTTATGTTGTGTAAAACATGTGTACACTATCAGAAGTGAAAAAGGAGTTTCAGGCATGGCTATAAATCCAAGAAAAAATTGTTTGGCATGGCTAATAATCCAAGAAATCATTGTTGTTAATGGCTATAAATCCAAGAGAACATTGTTAGGCATGGCTAATAATCCAAGAAAACATTGTTGGTCATGGCTATAAATCCAAGAGAACATTGTTATGCATGACTAATAATGCAAGAAAACATTGTTGTTCATGGCTATAAATCCAAGAGAACATTGTTAGGCATGGCTATAAATCCAAGATAACATTGCTGGTCATGGCTATAAATCCAAGAGAACATTGTTAGGCATGGCTAATAATCCAAGAAAACATTGTTGTTCATGGCTATAAATCCAAGAGAACATTGTTTGGCATGGCTAATAATCCAAGAAAACATTGTTGGTCATGGCTATAAATCCAAGAGAACATTGTTAGGCATGGCTATGAATCCAAGATAACATTGTTAGGCATGGCTATAAATCTAAGATAACATTGTTAGGCATGGCTTTAAATCCAAGATAACATTGTTAAATAAATGGTATGCCCATAATTCCCCAATGTAGTAGCTAAGAATTCAGATTTCATGCATCTGAAAGTTGCTCACCTTCAATCAGAAATTAACCCTTTCTGCTCAGAAGCAAAGTGAAAATGGCTATATGCAACCAGCATAAAACCAAAACAACTTGCAAGTAACTTGCAGATTTTATATACGCTATTTTAGGCTCATCAGTACCTAAGAGTTCATAATGAAGCCTTTAAAACTGGAATCTGTTTGGAAAGGTAATTAATTTAATTTGATTTTCTAAGGGACTACACATGAGTCAAAACACATATCTGATCAGTAAAGCTTTAATATTCCAATATGTTTCAGAGTGAACAAAAAGATCCCCAGAGGGCCACCATCACCTCCTGCTCCAGTCATGCACTCTCCAAACAGAAAGGTTCGTCTAGCATTGTTATGGGGTATACTGGTTGTAGATATTCCCCCCCCCCCCCCCCCATCGTCATTTCTCGGATATCTGATTTTTTGTCCTGATTGTTAGAGGTGTCAACTTGAAACTGACAATGCAGGTGGATCTGCAGGGAATATGCAGGTCACAAGCACCCTTTCACTCACATATTAATAGTTATTGGCCTTTGATAATTATTTTACTTAAGTTTGTTTGATGCATGTCTTTTAAACTACAGTTACAGATATCTTTAAACATTATGTGAAAGTAGATCTAATTAGTTACATTTTTTAAGTGTTATTTCCATATCTGAATTTTTGTACTTTAATTTTGTTTGAAGCATATCTCGAGAACTAGTCGCCTACTTGTTTCAGGTCACAGTGAAGGAGCAGCAGGAGTGGAAGATACCCCCGTGTATCTCCAACTGGAAGAACCCCAAAGGTTACACCATCCCCCTGGACAAACGACTTGCCGCTGACGGTAGAGGCCTACAGGGTGTACATATCAATGAGAACTTTGCAAAGCTGGCAGAGTCTCTGTACATAGCTGACAGAAAAGTAAGGTTTTTCTTACACCTCATGAAACGAATGCATATTTGTTTTCATTCTCTGATAGGGGGAGTTGTTAATTTGCACCCATAATGCACAAATTGTGTTGTTTTAATGCCCCAAGTCGCTTCAATTGGAAGCTGTTTCTCTCCTTTGAAAAAGAACTACTGTTTAATTTTTTAAGTTTTTATTGTACCCAAAACTACTTTTGAAGTGAAGTGAAACTTTGCAAACCTTGCTGAGTCTGTGTACAAAGCCTACAGAACAGTATGTTCTTTAGGTTGGAGCTTGAACATCCTGATCACCTTTGTCACATTATGTCAACTATGTTACATACTCCAATGGTTGATTCTTCAATTTGTAGCCATCCTCAATATACTAGTAGTTTGTTTCATGCTCAATGATTCTGCAATTGGTATCAAGCAAAGATAGTTAATAAAAGAAATTCAACCACCAATCAGCACACAATTTTTGTCATACCGTCCTGAAAAGTCTTTTAGCCCTCAGGCAATGCCCATTAAACTTGTTGGAATGTAATTCAGAAAAGAAAGAGACAGTTCCTCATAGCCCATTAACCTGTTAATTTTTTCTCTTGAAACTATGGTACAGTTTTAAAATTTATGTAGATTAAATTAAGCTGTGCCTGTGTAGTTCTCCCTGTCCCACCCCTTCTAGGCCCGTGAAGCTGTCGAGACTCGAGCTCAGACGGAGCTCAAGATGGCTCAGAAAGAAAAGGAGCGCAAGGAGGAACACCTGAGACAGCTGGCTGCCAAGGCCAGAGAGGAACGCGCCGGGATACGACGTGGGGACGGTGAGTCGTGACAGGGGTTTTGTACGGTATTTTAGCCTTGCGGTTGAAAAACAGGGCTTAATGCACGTGTGTAAAGTGTCGTCCAAGATAAACCTGTTTATTTTATGCTTTCCGGTGGTTTATAGAGAAATATCAGTGAAATAAAGATGGTATTTCACTGTTTTAAACAGTGTAAAATAACAGTGAAAAATATCGATATTTTTCACTGTTTTACTGTGAAATGACGTCATTTTTTAACGAAATGACGTCATAAATCCAGCGAAATTACACAGTTTAAACTCTTTTACAATGTAAATAAACGGTGAAAAGAGCATGAAATAAAAAGAAAATTTGTTGGATTCAATGGAATATCGATTTTAACTCACTCGTGATCATAAAAAATACACATTTTCACTCGTGGCTTCGCCACTCGTGAAAAAAGTATTTTATATGATCACTCGTGAAATAAAATCGATATTCCATCGAATTCAACAAATATCCTCTATGTTGTCTGCAAAGGCTTATCAGGACCAACACTTTCCTCTTTCATAGTATTTCACTTTGAAAGGAAGTCTCTTCCCAGTTTAGGTGGAAAGTGTTGCCCCTGATGAGCATGTGCAGACTACACAAGCTAATCTGGGACGACATTTTAAGCACATGCTTTAAACCCATTTTTCTCAGAATGGGGCTCATTTATCGTATGTTTTTGTGACATGTGATAATTATGGGGGTTTTAATATTTGACACATTTTCTTGTAAAGAACCAATAATAAAAAAGTATACATTTGCTCACTGGCAAACATAGTGAAATACCAAATGCAGCATGCGATTTACTAAAACCATAGCAATCCTTGTTTATCCCTTTCCGGCTTGTAAGCAATATGAAAATGGCTTTATGCAACCAGCATAAAAATTCACAAACAGCCAGCAAATAACTCGCAATCTGTTCAGGTTTTATGCTGTTTGATGCTCATCAGTACCATTATGGTTAGAAATGAAGGCTTCATAGGTTGAATCTAGTTAGAAATGTACTAAATTTAATTTTATTTTCTTAGGGACTACAAATGCGTTAAAGTGGGTATCTCATTAGTAGAGGGTTATTTTTCATAAACCATTTTACAGTTTGCTGTAATTGGCAAACATGGTGAAAAACTTGATACAAGATTTGATAAACACCAGATCAAATAAATGCAAGATTTGAATAACACCATATCAAAGAAATGAAAGATTTCATTAACACCATAGCAATTTATTCAAGATTTGATTTACACCATAGCAAATAAATGAAAGAATAGATTAAGACCATAGCAAATCATAATCTGATATATTTTGCACAGAAAAAGGTGAAGAGGAGGTTGGGGACAGAGATGAGATCCGTCGTGAGCGTCACAAGGAGAGACAGAGGGACAGGAACCTGGCCAGGGCAGCACCTGATAAGAGGTAGGGACACATGTGCAGACGTGTGTTTGAGCCTCGCTTTGTGAACACAGGATTTGATGCATGTTTGTTCAGTGTTAATTGCAGGCCTCAATGTTTAGCACTCATATACTGGGGAAATCTTGGTGTCCATAAAAGAGTCACAAAATATTATTTCAATTATTTCAATTATTTAAAATAAAATTGTATTAATTAAAAAATAATTTTGTCTGAAAATTTCAAGAGTCATTTACAGTAATTCTTTAAAAGTTTTCCATGCAGAATCACTTGTTATCCCCAAGCTTTTTGAAAAGCGTAGGGATATTGTGGTTATCTCCACCGTCCGTCTGTCTGTCCGCCCGTCCGTCCTGGCCACTATAATCTCCTACACTATTAGCACTAGAACCTTGAAACTTACACACATGGTATCTATGAGCATATGTGTGACGATGCACTATTCGGAATTTTGATCTGACCCCTGGGTCAAAAGTTATGGAGGTTGGATTGGGGCCGGGTCAGAGATTTTTACTCATTTTTAGTTGACTATTATATATGAAATATATATAGTGGAGCTTTCCTACACCTGGCGTTGCCGTTCCCGTGTCCGTTTGCGTGCAAATGTTAAAGTTTGTGTACAACCCCAAATATTTTCATTGTCCTTTGACATATTGCTTTCATATTTTGCATACTTGTTTACCATCATGACCCCAACCTATAAACAAGAGCAGACAACTGTATCAAGCATTTTGACAGAATTATAGCCCCTTTTATACTTAGAATATGCATATTATTGATAAATCTATGTTAAAGTTTGCGTACTACCCCAAATATTTCCTGTGTCCCTTGACATATTGCTTTCATATTTTGCATACTTGTTAACAATCATGACCCCAACCTATAAACAAGAGCAGACAACTGTATCAAGCATTTTGACAGAATTATTGCCCCTTTTATACTTAGAATATGCATATTATTGATAAATCTATGTTAAAGGTTGCGTACTACCCCAAATATTTCCTGTGTCCCTTGACATATTGCTTTCATATTTTGCATACTTGTTTACCAACATGACCCCAACCTATAAACAACAGCAGACAACTGTATCAAGCATTTTGACAGAAATATGGCCCCTTTTATACTTAGAATATGCATATTATTGATAAATCTATGTAAAAGTTTGACAAAAAAACACTTACCTTACATACCACAATGCACTCCACCCCAACCATCCCCCACGCCCCCCCCCCCCCCCCCCCAAAAAAAATAAAATAAAATATTTTTTATTTTTGAAAGATCATCAGTCTATTAAATGATCACTCACCCACATTATACCCCCCCCCCCCCCCCCCTCTCCATGATGGCTTACATTATACTGACAAGCACTCGAATAGTCGAGCGCACTGTCCTCTGACAGCTCTTGTTTTAGGTTATTTTACTTCTTATGACAATACGGTCAATCTCAACTATGCATGGCCCCAATACCAGCCCTGGGGCTCCCCGCCCACATAGGCCACGCCCACCCAAAATTGCCTTTTACTATAATTTCTTCATTTCTACACCGATTCACTTCAAATTGATACTGAACCTCTCTTATGACAATACAGTTAATCTCAACTATGCATGGCCCCATTACCAGCCCTGGGGGGCCCCCGCCCACATAGGCCACGCCCACCCAAAATTGCCTTTTACTATAATTTCTTCATTTCTACACCGATTCACTTCAAATTGATACTGAACCTCTTTTATGACAATACAGTCAATCTCAACTATGCATGGCCCCATTACCAACCCTGGGGCGCCCCGCCCACATAGGCCACACCCACCCAAAATTGCCATTTACTATAATTTCTTCATTTCTACACCGATTTACTTCAGATTGATACTGAACCTCTCTAATGACAATACGGTCGATCTCAACTATGTATGGCCCTATTACCAACCCTGGGGTGCCCCGCCCACATAGGCCACGCCCACCCAAAATTGCCTTTTACTATAATTCCTTCATTTCTACACCGATATACTTCTAATTGATACTGAACTTCTTTTATGACAATACGGTCAATCTCAACTATGCATGGCCCCATTACCAACCCTGGGGCGCCCCTGGGTCAAACATGCGGCGTGGGGATAAGCATCGTCCTCTGCCGCGCCATTTCTAGTTAAGTTGAGTTGAAATGATCTCATTAATCACACCACACCGCCTGCAGAAGAGACTTCCGATATACAAAAAAATCCATAAGAGCAGAAAGTGTTGTCCTGGTCTGCATAGGCTAATCTGGGACAACACTTTACAACCATAAATCAAATCAATCTTCAGGAACCGCCTTCAGAAGGAGAGAGAGCGTGACATCAGTGAGAAGATTGCTCTTGGTCTCCCTAACACTGGTGCTGGACAGCAGGAACAGTTTGACCAGCGCCTCTTCAACCAGTCTAAGGTATACACAAAGTATAGTGTGTGCTTTTACTCGAAAACATCAACCAGTCATTAACTTTTATGTGTGGATATGTCAAAATACTGTTTTGATTACCGTACATTTGCGGCCATAAGTCGACCTAAAAACGCCCCCAAAATTGACTTAAAAAGTCAACTCTACTTATGGATGAGGTACTAAATAAAATAAAAAAAATTCGTATTTCTTGGCCGTATTTTTTTTTTAATTAATAAATCTCCAGAGCAGAGGAATGATATGACTGTTTACAGTAAGGCCGACTTGTCTTTTACTTAAATGTCCCCCGATAACAAATACTCATGTTTACATTGGTTTTTAATTCATTAATCTTCATAGTAAGTACAAATAAAAACATGTGTAAAATAACTTCGTTAATATTAAACATTTGTGACATACGGTAAAGTAGCAAAAATTATACATAGAAATTAGTTGTATTGATACATCGTCCGTTGTCTACTAAGAACAATAGAAAAACGAGCCGCTGACACTTGTACCGGTTTAAAGTTAATCCGTGTACATACTAACTGTCAACAGGTGCAGGTGTCTTTATGCCACCAATTATCATTCTCAGCCTTTTGACTAAGATCAAAGTGTAAAGTGTAGTATTGGCATCCTTTAGATCATTTGTCTTTATTGCGTCACGCCTAAAATAGTTATCCGATAATGATATGCACAATGGTTCTGCTACAAACTACTTCTGATCAATCAAAAATAATTACTCGATCGTTGGATACGCCTTTAACCAATCTTTATTGTTGAAGTTCTCACGGTATATTTTTTTATTGGATGAAGGTGTGGTTTCGTTGACTTATTCACAACTGTCCCACAATTAACGCATAATCGTTTCGTAAATAAATAGATCTTATCTGAGTGAAGTTTTCATTCATTGTTTGATTATAATAAAATTAAGCACTCATCCTGGATTATTATGCCCCCCTTTGTTTTGTACATGTCAGTCCGTCCATCGGTCGGTCTGTCCATCAGTTGGTTTCTGGATGATAACTCAAGAATGCTTAGGCCTAGGATCATGCAACTTCATGGGTAGATTGATCATGACTGGCAGATGACCCCTATTGATTTTCAGGTCACTAGGTCAAAGGTCAAGGTCACAGTGACTTGAAATAGTAAAATGGTTTCTGGATGAAAACTCAAGAATGCTTACGCCTAGGATCATAAAACTTCAAAGATACCTTGATAATGACTAGCAGATGACCCCTATTGATTTTCAGGTCACTAGGTCAAACGTCAAGGTCACAGTGACTCGAACTAGTAAAATGGTTTCAGGATGATAACTCAAGAATGCTTACACCTGGGATCATGAAACTTCATAAGTACATTGATCATGACTGGCAGATGACCCCTATAAATTTTCAGGTCGTTAGGTCAAAGGTCACAATCACAGTGACTTGAAACAGTATAATGGTTTCCTAATGATAACTCAAGAAAAATAAGGCCTAGGATCATAAAATTTCATAGGTATTTTGACCTTGACTGGCAGATGACCCCTATTGATTTTCAGGTCACTTTGTCAAAGGTCAAGGTCACAGTGACAAAAAACTTATTCACACAATGGCTTCCACTAAAACTGACAGCCCATATGGGGGGCATGCATGTTTTACAAACAGCCCTTGTTTTAAAGTTTGATTGGACATATTAATTATACAATAACTTTGGATTATCTGCTTAGTATAAATTAGATAATATGTTTTTCCAGAATGCAGAAAATATTTCTCGGGTATCTCGTGATTTACGAATATGTAACAGTCGAATAGCGAGCGATGCGTGTGTTGGTAAATTTACGTGTTTCATGCATAATGGCGAAATCGTTGTTGATTATTTGTGAGCAAGTTTCAATTTTTTTTACCATATGATGAATTTCTGCGTTCAAGATTTTACCAAATTTTCACATCAATACCACTAACATTTGAATACAAATATATCTGCTCATAATATAAATGCTGAAAGTTATTACGTTAAATGGGATAATAATTTTGATTTGTGAAATAAATATGTTCTAAATAATGAATTATATGTTATTATCATTTTGAACAATAAAGTATATTTTTCATGATGATAAATGATTGATTTGTTGAATGTTTTGTTTTACATTCTTATTATTAGTATCCCAAAAAATGTCAACTGCCGGTACAAAAGCCCTCAGAACCATGACTAAAACGTCACTTAAACCTGTCCGAGATATTGAGGAAATTTACCACCCAGCAGGCACAGGCTTATCAGGAACAAAACTTTCTGCCTGTCTAGATTTTTGTGAAGAAGATACTTTCTTTCACTGATGTCACATTTTTACTTCCCTCGGGTATGGACAGTGGTTTCAGCAATAATGAAGGCCACAACCTGTATATATAAACCACTCTCAGGGACATTGGGGCTGAATGCATGTGTGTAAACTGTCCTCCCAGATTAGCCTGTGCAGTGTGTAAACTGTAATCCCAGATTAGCCTGTGCAGTGTGTAAACTGTCATCCCAGATTAGCCTGTGCAGTGTGTAAACTGTCATCCCAGATTAGCCTGTGCAGTGTGTAAACTGTCATCCCAGATTTGCCTGTGCAGTGTATAAACTGTCATCCCAGATTAGCCTGTGCAGTGTAAACTGTCATCGCAGATTAGCCTGTGCAGTGTGTAAACTGTCATCCCAGATTTGCCTGTGCAGTGTGTAAACTGTCTTCCCAGATTAGCCTGTGCAGTGTAAACTGTCATCCCAGATTAGCCTGTGCAGTGTGTAAACTGTCATCCCAGATTAGCCTGTGCAGTGTGTAAACTGTCATCCCAGATTAGCCTGTGCAGTGTGTAAACTGTCATCCCAGATTAGCCTGTGCAGTGTGTAAACTGTCATCCCAGATTAGCCTGTGCAGTGTGTAAACTGTCATCCCAGATTAGCCTGTGCAGTGTAAACTGTCTTCCCAGATTAGCCTGTGCAGTGTGTAAACTGTCATCCCAGATTAGCCTGTGCAGTGTGTAAACTGTCATCCCAGATTAGCCTGTGCAGGTAGTAAACTGTCATCCCAGATTAGCCTGTGCAGTGTGTAAACTGTCATCCCAGATTAGCCTGTGCAGTGCGTAAACTGTCATCCCAGATTAGCCTGTGCAGTCCCTACAGGCTAATCAGGCTCAACACTCCCCGCCTAGATTGGAGTTTCTTTAAGAACAGATCTCCCTTCGACAAAAATCCATCAATGTGGAAAACGTAGAGGATCTCGCTTTCACTTTATTGACCTACCCATTTAAAATACAGGGTGCCCTTCTTTATTTAAGAGCTGACTTTCTTACACTAATTGATCATTTTAACTTCGCCAGGGTATGGACAGTGGTTTTGGAGATGATGAAGGCTACAACGTGTACGACAAGCCTTGGCGAGCTGACAAGGAGGCAGCACAACACATCTACCGTCCCTCACGTAACAAGGACAAGGATACCTACGGGGATGACCTTGACGAACTCATGAAGACTAACAGGTTAGATGTATTTCTCTATCCATGTTTGTGTGTCTCTGTGCTTATTTATTTCCCATTGCACTAAACATGTTTCTGTGCTTAGTGGAGCTTCACTTATTTCTAGTCTGATCATTTTACTATTACTCATTTTGTCTCCTGGGTATTCACATATTTACATATTGATGTAAGATTTACTTTGTGTAAATGACTTTACTTTCTCCTACAGATTAAGGTGATGTAAATTTGGGAAAAAGCCAGTTTTCATTCATTTCCGAGTAATATTGATTTAATCTTTGAGGATTCTGGAAGGTTGAACTTGAAACTTTTGTATCTGATAGGAGGCTGTTTAGCAGTTACAGCAGTTTAATCAATCCCGGCTTGGATTATTTTTATGTCATGATTAAGTTTCGAGTGTTTTTTTCTAAGGAACAATAGAAAGGGTCAGGCATCCGTCTTTTTTAATCATATAGCTCAATTTTTATCTTATGCCAATGTCTGCAACAATTAAATTTAGCAGTGTGCTTTATAACATTCAATATATTTTCTATTTAACTGTTTTTATGTATAGTGCCTTGCCTTTAAAGAAAAAAATGCCTAAATACTCCTATATCTTCTTTGTTTTGCCGGGTTTTATATATTCGAGGGCTGTATAGCCAATTGTCCTTAAAATGTGTGGTGGGACCATTAAATTTTCCTCTGCACGGGAAATATTCAGGGACCAAACGTTTGCTATCAAGTGCAAAATGTTAGTTTCTATCCTGCTCTTGAGTTCATGGGTTTGGTGTTGCTTGTATTTCAGGTTTGTTCCAGACAAGGGATTCACAGGGGCAGACGCCAGTCGTCGCCGCGAGGGACCCGTTCAGTTTGAGCGCTTTGAAGAGGAAGACCCCTTCGGTCTTGATAAGTTCTTGAAGGAGGCCAAGACGGGTCAGAAACGTGGAGCCGAAGACACACGCTCCAGTCGAGACTATGATCGCAAGAAGAGAAGGGAATAGCATATAGGGGGGGGGTTGAGATACAGTCTGGCTTTTTTTTGTACATTTTATTCACCAGTCATGGACCAATGCTTGAATTGTTCATTTGTTGATATCATATATCAGCAATGTGGAACCATTGGTTGGTAATGTACATGTTGTGGATTTTGTCATATGACCACACATTTGTACGTGAAGTATCATTATTCCCTTGTCATTTGTAGATGTATGTATTATACAGTGGTTTCAAAGAGCGTTTTAAGATCTGAATTTCATTTAAAGAGCATTTGTGTGAGCACAAATCATAAAGAAAAAGTGCAGATTAGCAACATTAAGTGTGACATTTTGGTAGTGGTCTGTAATAATCATATGATACAGGCATTTGTCCCAAGTCTGTTAGAGGTTAATGGATCAAGAATAGGTACACAGCATATTAAGTGAGGGAAATTAGCTCGGATCCATTAGCATATGGCCCGTAAAATGTATGGTGGGTCTTGGATTTTCTGAGAAAACTTTCAATGAGTTCTATTAAAGAAAAAAATGACGGACGTGATTTGAAATTCTCACGCAGAATTCCCTGTTTAATGCCAGAATTGCTCAACAAATAGATACAAACTTTACAAGATCTATTTAAAAGTTTTGATGGACCAAATAAGAGGGTCAGATATTTTCCTACACTGAGGTGTTTCCAAAATTGCAACTCTTAGAACAGTGGTGGGAAATTGAGGTCAAATGTTGGTGTATGACCCTGATATAAGTTAAGATTTAGGATATTCTACTAGATTGATAAATTGTTTTCTGTCCCGAATTATTCTAGATTTTAATTTACTGTTTTAAACAAAATAAGGAATAAATGCCGATAGTTCTGTTACAAATATTTAAGTTATTAAATGCCTGTAAATATTTTTTTATACATCACCCCTGTCAACATACGGTACATGTATGTTATTAATGTAGGTTAATATTTTAAGTATTATAAAATTAATATCTTTCACTAATTGATAATTAAAAAAGCAATTTATTTCCATGTACAATCAGTTTATAACTTAGAATAAGTTTGAACGCTTTGAATTCAGAGTAGAGTTTAACTTTTTATAATACGTTTCATGGAATATCTGTACAGAACTAAAAAGCACTTCAGCTAGTCTTTAATTTGCATTGAGGTAACACTGTTCAGCTGTTGGTAAGGTAATATGGTTGACATTTTACCAGACCACGTGGTCATTCATGTTGAGGTGTATCTTGTTATATAACCTGACAGTTTTACATTGACAAGAAATATGAAATACAATAAAATATATGAATTTGTAGTGTGGTTTTGTTTTAAATCTCAGCCTAACAGATTTGTATACATGGTCTCTTAACTGGAAATATTAAGAGAACACCATTGGCGGGCGGGCGATATATGGATGGGCTTGTTAACAGGCGGATCTCCACTCTCCTGGATGGGCTTGTTAACAGGCGGATCTCCACTCTCCTGGATGGGCTTGTTAACAGGCGGATCTCCACTCTCCTAGTCATACAATTTTCATCTTTATTAAACTTTCTGCAAATGTCTGTTTGCATCTCTGTGAAGCCAAATTTGATAACTAGCTGATGCACATCGGGCACTTAAGAGTTGTACAAATCTCTCAAAAAGAATCAGGCAAGTAATTTGCTAATGTACAATAACTACAATTACATTGTTTTCACTTTATTCTATCCGTTATCATCGTAAAATCCGTGCTTCATGTTCCATATTCATTACATCTAACATCATATACCGCGGTAGAAAATGGTCTTCCGGCTTTGTTATGTCGAGCCCGTTTACAGAAATATCAACATAGCTGTCACAGCGGCCCAGTTTGTGTGCGTGTTGTGGTCAAGGTCATGCTTAGAGGTCAAATGTCATCCCAAGCTTCAAAGTCAATGTCACACTCATTTTTAGCTCTACTGGCCATAGGCCAGAAGAGCTTATGGGATGGCATGGTGTCTGTCTGTCTGTGTGTGTGCGTGTGTTAGACTTTCTCTTGTTTATCTGATAAAGTCAACATTTTTCATCCAATTCTTTTTAAACTTGTTCAGTGTGTTGATATAAATGAGGACTCGAACCCTATTGAAAATGGGTTACATCAGAGTAAAAAGTCCAGAATTATCTCCCCTTGAATTTGAGAAAATTGTGAAATAAGGCTTGTTTACGCAATGAAATCCACAGTTTTCATCCAATCATTTCCCAACTTGCACAGTGTCTTTATCTGAATGATGAGTCAAACCCTATTGAAAATTTGCAATATCGGAGTTATAAGTCCAGAATGATCTCCCCTTGAATTTGAGAAAAAAAAGAAAATCTTTAACATTTTGCCATAATTTTTGCAATATTGAAGATCGCAACTTCATATTTGGCATGCATGTGTATCTCATGGAGCCGCACACTTTGAGTGGTCAAAGGTCAAAAACAAAAAATCAAAGCGGCGCAGAAGGGGACATAGTGCTTAAATTTTACGTTTCTTCTTTTTTATGCGATGAATTTCCCATTTTGGTTCTGTTTGTTTAAAACTTACTCAGATTGTTCATACTATCAAGGTCTTGAGCCCTATTGATTCCAGCCAGTAGAGCGATTCAGGCCCTCATGGGCCTCTTGTTAACAAAATCTATGAAATTATCTAAGAAGAAGGACTCGACAAGTATCCAGTTTTACGAATATCAATTAGCAATATCTTAACGTTACCAAATTACCAGAAGCATAAATACTAAAAATGTATGCGTTTTTTAATTCCGAGCTTTATGACTCCGGAATATGGGCTCATCGAACGACGGATGTCATGTTTGAATTGACTGGAAAACGTTAATTACGACAAAGGATATTATCGCCCGCGTGACTCGGAGACGGAATACTCGGTACATTAATTTAAAATAATTATGTTAGGAAGTTTATGCAGTCGATTTCCCTACGGCTGATCAAATGGCATTGTGTAAGTTCCGATTGTGCGCGCCTTTATAAGCGGACAATTTCTATGTGATGCAGTCTACAGTGCCATCTAAAGACCAGTTTACACATGTTCAAAACCAGGTTGAGTAATAAAATATCTGGCATGTATACGTTCAACTAGACATAAATTTAGTATATACATGTATATAGGCCAATAAGTCGCCATTATGTCCCATTTGGCACGTCGCCGAATAAGCAATTGTTGTCTGTAAACTCTATATTGACACAGCTCATGAACATTTTGTTTGTTTCAAGTTTCACTTATAGAAAATAATACTTTATAACGTTAAATACCTTACACTTAACCCCTCGGCCCTTCTATTTGTTAGTCCCAATAAGACATTAAACATACGTAATCAAGTGCGAGAGTATATTGTATTTGTTGGAAGTTTTGAATCAAACAAGTCAAACTGGCGGTAGGAGCGAAACGACCAATAATTTTAGAACAAAAAGATTTAAGATTTTTACGTCTAGCAAAAAAAAAAACTGCGTTTAAAAAAAAGTTAAAGCTTAAAATAGCCTTACATTCTCTGCAATGGACAAGGCCAAGGCACATGCACATTTTACAGACGATTAAATGAGGATACTAGAAATAGCTTAAACATCGACCTATTGCAATCTGATATTTCTTTTATTAAACGCATGCGCAGACTTAAAAGAAAAATCTTTGTGATAGGGAAATGGCTGTAAACAAAACAAAACAATGCTCTTTTGTTCGAGGTCGCAATATCGGACGGCTTGGGTTTCAATAATTTTGATTTCTTTAATCAATACAAGCGATCAAATTATCGTTTAGCAAGATAATGAACTAAGTCCCGCTTTGTCTCTTATACCTTGACAAAAAAATCAACATTAAATGTTATATAAACGTACAAAATGAATTGTTTGCGTGCATGCAATTATATGAAACTCTCGTAGCTAAACTACGTTATAAGTGAAGAAGCCATAAAGGTTAGATTGAAGTCAATGGTTTTCAAATGTAATGCCTACATATTCATTAACTCTTTCAGTGCGAATTTTGAAGGCCTTTGCAAACAGTTTAGATCCAGATGAGACGCCACAGAACGTGGCGTCTCATCATGATCCAAACTGTTTGCTATTCTAATAGTATTCTTTAAAAACAAATCGCAGAAAATGCTAATTTTAGAAATTCAGCAGACGACAAATTTTCACAGCATGCAAAGGGTTAATTAGAATCCTGTAATCAGAGGATCGCGGATTTGTTTCCTTGCCCAGCCACATAACTTTTGTAGAGTATTAGCGATGCAGTAATTTCTACGGCCATCAAGCCGCTTTCTATGATTCAATTATTGCAGTGGCGGTATTTAAGTATGTTCACTCACTACTGGCAAACAAACTTGGCCAAGTCCTTAGGTCTACGATTCTAATTAGTTATAAAACGCTCGTTTGTTTCTACTTACACGACCGACCCTATTTTAGTGCAAACCCTTTACTTTGTTTTGTATTTCAATCATTTTTAACCAGGTTTTCCGAAGGAAAAAACTGGTTATTAGATTTGCGAATGTCGGCGGGCTGGTGGGCGGGCGGAACAAGCTTGTTCGGGCCATAACTACATGTATGTCGTTCATTGTGAGATTTTAAAATCATTTGGCACATTTGTTCACCATCATTGGACGGTGTGTCGCGCGAAATAATGACGTCGATTTCTTTAAGGTCAAGGCCACACTTTTAGTTCAAAGGTCAAAACTCGCCTTATATGAGCTTGTCAGTGCCATAACTATGTCGTTCATTGTGAGATTTTAAAATCATTTGGCACATTTGTTAACCATTATTGGACGGTGTGTCGCGCGAAAGAATAATTCGATATCTCCAAGGTCAAGGTCACACTTTTAGTTCAAAGGTCAAACATGGCCATAAATGAGCTTGTCCGGGCCATAACGTTTTCATTAATTGTGAGATTTTAAAATCATTTGGCACATTTGTTTACCATTATTGGACGGTGTGTCGTGCGAAAAAATTACGTCAATATCTCCAAGGCCAAGGTCACACTTTTAGTTCAAAGATCAAACATTGCCATAAATGAGCTTGTCCGGGCCATAACTTTTTCATTAATTGTGAGATTTTAAAATCATTTGGCACATTTGTTTACCATTATTTGGACGGTGTGTCGTGCGAAAAAATTACGTCAATATCTCCAAGGTCAAGGTCACACTTTGAGTTCAAAGTTCAAAAATGGCCATAAATGAGCTTGTCCGTGCCATAACTATGTCGTTCATTGTGAGATTTTAAAATCATCTGGCGCATTTGTTCACAATCATTGGACGGTGTGTCATGCGAAAGAATTACGTCGATATCTCCAAGGTGAAGGTCATACTTTGAGTTCAAAAGTAAAAAAATGGCCATAAATGAGCTTGTCTGGGCGATAACTATGTCATTTATTGTGAGATTTTAAAATGACTCTGTACATTTATTTTGTTCACAATCATTGGACGGCGTGTCACGTGAAAGAATTCAAGAGTTCAAAGCTCAAAATGGCCATAATTATAATGGCATAATAATTCTTAAACATCGCCATCAATTAGCTTCTCTTGTTTTGTGAAGACATCATGCAAAATAGTCTGTGTCAATGCAGCATGTGGGGGTATACGTCACGTCTGTGACAAAGCTCTAGTTATAAAAAAATAAACCTGGTTTTGTGACAATTGTGTCCCGTGTTATTTATTCATTAATTAATTCATTCATTCACTGATTCGTCCATTCATGCATTCATGCATTAATTCATTACTTATGTATTTATGTATTTATTTTTATTTATTAAGTTATTTGTGTGCTTTTTGTTGCGGGTTTTCATCGACGCTAGTGGAAACAAAGATAACAAATTACTGTTTATTGTTAGTCTTTGGACCTTACTTAAGGTTGATTTCCTCAATCATATAGAGACATTTTTAATTTCCTTCTTTATTTTTGAACGGATAGTCTTCTTCGACTGTTTTTACCATCATATTTAATTTTTACAACAACATAGGACGTCTCAAATACCACTATAAAACACCGATAATCTTTTTTTCTCAAGATATATTTTTTTGTTTTCGAACGAATGAACAAGCAAATGTTGCGAAAAGTCAACATAAAACGCATATAGAAACGTATAAATTTATTATCGGAGAACAATATCAACTATATTTCAATAAATGCAATTTGACTGGAACAAATTGTCATACAGCCACCAATGCAGCAGCTAAATACGAGCTTCACTCTCTGAAAATGGGGCTTAATGCACGTGCAGCCCGCACAATCTAATGAGGCGACACTTACCGCTTTATGCATGGCAGCCCGCACAATCTAATGAGGCGACACTTACCGCTTAATGCACGTGCAGCCCGCACAATCTAATGAGGCGACACTTACCGCTTAATGCACGTGCAGCCCGCACAATCTAATGAGGCGACACTTACCGCTTAATGCACGTGCAGCCCGCACAATCTAATGAGGCGACACTTACCGCTTGAACTGATTTTAGCTAAGAAGAGACTTGCTTGAAACGAAACATACTGTCAAACGAAAAGTGTCGTCCAATATTATTATTTGCGGACTGCACCGTCCAATCTGGGACGACACTGCACGCACATGCATTAAGCCCCCTTTTCCCCAAGCGGGACTCAATTATATTCGTACACGTTAAACTTATAGTTTCAGTTCAACAAGCAATACATACATGCAAACAGCTCAAGCATTATCCAACGCTTATTTACAAAACACTCATTGGCAAATATTCAATTATGTGCATTTAGTATTATTTTATGAAAATAATATTTAGCAATATATATTATATATAACGAGCATGTTCAAATAATTTTGAAAATGTAGGAATTATAGATGGATTCGTTGTTTCGACCGAACATATCGGCCAGAAATTTACAAGCCGATTTTTTATTTTGAAATAACCTATACTGGTTATCATGATAATTTGTTTAATTTAATTAAAAACCACAAAAAGAAAAAACCGTTAATTTGTAAATCCTCGAAAAAAAAAGTTTATCATTTTCCTAAACGTTTCAAAAACAAGATGCTTCAGCGTGCTTCTCCAAAACGAAATAACAGCCGCCACATTCTTTTCAATAAGTATTTTAGACACCGCCGAGCGACTCACAATACACAATTTTGTAAAAATTGAATTATTTCTTAATGGCAATAATACCATTAAACATAATATAGAAAACGTATAAGTGACAACTAACATGAAGAAAAACATCGATATGAGCATTTGATAAGACAGTTAGACTCGCGTTTTAAATCCAAGTAGGCCTATCCTTGTTAGAATAACTTATTAGTACGCTGTCTATGATTCCCATTTTCCATACACGTACTATGGCATATTTAGAGCCTGCAAAACACGTTATTGTGCTAAACATATATATTGTGATAAATTGGGTGTTAAGTTGTTGTTTTTATCCATTGAAGAGTAAATACCACATTATTGGGTACACCCCTGATTACCAAGTAGTCTTTTTACTGATATGTCATCACCGAGCGGTTACATTTCCGCTACTTTCCTGCTTCATCTCTGGATGCGGAAAGAGCTGTGTCCCTTGAGCGCGTGTTTCAGCTTGCTGGCCGCTTGCTGCTTCCGGTTGGGCTGGAGCTCGGACAGGCTCGTCATGGACATCGCCATGCTTGACTTTATGGGACGCTTCAAGCTGCTGTGACGCGACAAACCGTTTTTGCTGGCGATGACGTCACCCAGACGCGGAGTCGGCGGCTCCCGTTCTTCTTCCATGAACTGATTGAGCATAGACGTCGGCTTCAACAAGCCTTTCTGATAAACATGTCCATTCACCTCTTCGTAGTTATTGTTTTTATCTTCTTTTCGAATTCCGTTCCGGTGCAAGGGCGCGTTATCCTTTTTGTTAGTTCCCGTTTCGATTGACGTTTGCAGCGGCGGCTTATCATAGACGACGTGAACCCCGTTCTGATGGTGCTTTATATGTGGCTCGCGTTTTAACGGGAACGGCTTCTTCGGCTCGGTGAACTGCGTATCTTCTGCACTGTCGCTCGGCGTGCTGAGGTTGCGAGGCGTACTTCCCGGCGTACCCCGAGGAGTAACGACGACGCGCGGTGTACTGCTTTCGTCGCTACGGGTCGAGTTTGGAAGGGACGCCGGAAGCGATACGGACTGTTGCTGATTGATAATGCCCCGTTGTTTCGGCGCTATCAGGGGTAATCGTGACGAATCGAACCCCCGAGTAATACGATCATACATGGACCTAGGCTTGGCTAGGATCTCGGCATCCACTTCCGGTACTGTGGCAAGTGACGGCTCGCTAAGTACTCCCGCCATGCGCTCTTCGTGGATGGAATTCAGATACGGGTTACGGATCCGCCCGCTCGTGACCTCGAAATAATTCTTCAGAACTTGCAGCGTAGCCTTGTGGCGCTTCTGCTCCAGTTCGTCGGCAGTTTGTTGGACATCTTCGATCTGGCGGCGGAGCTTGGATCGCTGGTCCTGCATACGTGTGTCTATAAAGTCTAACAGTTTTTGAAGTCGTTTCTCTTCGACTTTCACCGTCTGCGCGTTGTTTCGTCGCATGCCCCTGAATTTGGGCTCCAGATGACTCATTCCAGACATGTTGTTGTGGCAATGTTTCCTAACGAATATTCGACAACACAGGAAAAAAAGTCCTTCATTAAAATGTTGTCTTTCACTTAAAGTTTTTTTTACCCAGAGCCGTCAAAATATTCAATACTATTTACACTACATCTATATATAAGTTTTCAAACAACTATGTTATCATTTTGTCACATATTAACTAAAATAATCGTAAATATTACATTAAGTTTTATTAAACGTTCACAATTCAATTTCCGATGGCCGCTATAGACACACTGTTTCTAAACAATAGACGTGTTTTCGCCATAAAGATAAAAGTAAAATAGCGCGTAAACAATTACTCAATGAAAATCTATTCAGTTCTCTCCATGGATTTCGAGCCGCTTCGCCTCACGCCGTCTCACAGACATAATCAAGTAGATAATCTATTGTGCACGACTAACTTGGGGTGTTTTTTCTCTTTCTGTGAGCAATGGGTCGGGTTTCCATCGCGAATTAAAGGGGCCTTTTCACGCTTTGGTAAATTGATTGAATTGAAAAAAAATGTTTCAGATTTGCAAATTTTCCTTGAAGTTATGATATTTGTGAGGAAACAGTAATACTGAACATTTACCATGCTCTAAAATATCCATTATGTGCATATTTTTGACGATTTAAAAACCTGAAAATTATAAAGCGTTGCAACGCGAGAAGATTGAATAATTTGGAGAATTCTGTTGTTGTCGTTGTAGTTTTTTGATACTACGGGGATTGCATATATCAGGTTAAAAATACATTGGAAATGGTATAAGCGGATGGTCTAGTGGATAGAGCGGTAGACTTTTGCTCCATGGCTCCAGGGGTTCGAGCCCCGTTGAGGGTTACTTTTTTTATTCCTAATTGTATTCTTGTTTTTTAACTGGATATTTTTAGACCCAATATTTACATTTATCAAAATAAAGCATTTAATGACAAACTTAAAAACATGGCCAAAATCTGTGAAAAGGCCCCTTTAAAGTACTTCCAATTGACTTTTCGATATATTGTAGACTTGTAAACATTCTTATTTTCAGACGCATGTAACGTCCCAATTGTTTCCTAGCTTTGCAGTGGGCTCATTTACAAAGCTCTTGAGCACATTGGGCTCATTTACAAAGCTCTTGAGCACTGATTTCCATTGAACTCATGAACGTATGACTTACGTCTCTGAGTTGGCCAGAGATCATCAACACCACAAGCACTCGATTTGTAATTATTGACGTTATTCACAAATTGAAAACAAGGGCATAAGCATCTGTGTTTATATATGCTTATTCGAATTTCGCAATATATATGGGCAATGAAATAGGTCCAATAAATTAGACCCTAGTGAGTTTTTGTTAATTTTAACAACTTTTTTTATCTCTATGCGTTCGCTCATAAGCTTTGAAAACTCTCTCATGCGTTTCAAATTTTGATCAAAAACTGACGGCGTTATTGTTTTATTTATCGGGCGCAGACGAAGAAAATAATATATTGCATATCAAGTTCGATGTGCTTATGACACTAATTTTATTGTTTAACCCATTTATGCCTAGTGGTCTCTCCCATCCTTCTAAATTGGATCAATTTATTTCCAAAATTATGGATGTCTAGTATATTTAATTTTATATTTAGAATATTTCTTACAGAAATTCCTTTAAAGGGATCTTTTCACGGTTTGGTAAATTGACATAATTGAAAAAAGTTGTTTCAGATTCGCAAATTTTCGTTTTAGTTATGATATTTGTGAGGAAACAGTATTACTGAACATTTATCATAGTCCAATATAGCCATTATATGTATCTTTTGACGATTTGAAAACCTAAAAATTATAAAGTGTTGCAACGCGAAACGATTGAATAATTTGGAGAGTTCTGTTGTTGTCGTTTAAATTTACGAAACTACGAAGATTGCTTATATAATGTATAAAATACTAATTTTGTATATACTCGGCGGAATAGCCGAGAGGGCTTATGCGTTTTACTTCAGACTAACTCCAAGACTCCGGGGGTCACTGGTTCGAGCCCTGCTACTTTTTTTCCTTTTTTAAATTTTATTATAGATTTTTTACTGGAGCTTTAAGATCCAATGTTTACATTTATCAATATAAGCATCTAATGACACACTTCAAAAAATGCCAAAATTTGTGAAAAGGCCCCTTTAAGCAAACAGCGCATATCCTGATGAGACGCCGCATCATGCGGCCTCTTATCTGGGTCTACGCTGTTTGCCAATGCCTTTTTTCTAGACGCTAGGCATACATGGGTTAAATGTATATGAATAATCAAATGTCCATATCCGCATTGCTTCTTTTCGTACACACTTTAGATTCTGGTCTGCCTTTGTGTACAAAATGTACCTTAATCGAACTGACGTTACGTTAGACGTTATACTATTATATTAATTAGTTCGTGTTTTGATTGCGCGAATAATGTCACAAACGTCGTATTTAATAAATGAACTCAAGTCAAGAGACTATGCTTATTATATGATGGAGTAGAAAATTCAAACTGCTCAAAATGTAGGTCCACAAAGCGTCAGCTCGCCATCTCAAGCAAGTAATGAACCACCACCATTTGCTTATATTGTTCATTCAACCACGTCTGTTGCCAACATCAAAATCAGATGAGCGTGAATATCTAACTAAATGCATGATAGTTTCTAGTATACAAGTTTGTTATACACACGTAGTCTCAGAATATGTCATTATATTTTATGCTAAGTTTGTTTGATTATTATAAACTATGTATACTAATATGCAAACGCATAACGATGGTCCCAATTTAAAATGACGAACCTACATTTTTGGCATTTCGCGATTTTGATATTGTGTAAAGCGGGAAATCAATGCACATATACCCCCAAAACAACAAAATAGTTAACCAATCGCAACAGCTCCATATAGTCACGTGATGTAATGACGAACCGCAATTGCTTGAAGTCAAAATGACGAAGCTGAAAAAAATTGTTACGTCGGCATTTTGCGAGCTTATTAATATATTAAAGTATCAATATAGCCATGTATTTTAAGGCAAATTGACGAAACGTAAACGTTTGCTTATAAAATAATTAAATGATGTACATTTTATAGCATTGATGAACGCAAAAAGATATCAAAATAATATAAAATGTTGAGGTATTAACTTAGTAACTTGTGGCCGCAACTAATAGCTTGTTCCTACAACTTATTAAGTTGAGGTTTCAACTTAGTAAGTTGTTCCTTCAACTTTATAACTTCTGGCCGCAAGTTACTAAGTTAAGACCACAATTGTCTGAGCACTTGCCTTGTTTGCGACTGGGTTCAGGGTTCCATCCCCGGTCTGAGCACTAGCAACGTACGCGTCGGATCCCGGTTTCGAGTCCCATGGTTTTTGGATTTGAACCCGGGACGCTTCTTGTAAAGGGCGATTCCTCTGACCGGGGCTCGATCCCGGGAACCATCGCTTACGAGGCGAGTGCAAGATGCCTAAGTTTTCGACGGTCTGAAAATCTAATACGGAGTTTTCGACGGCCTCGGGGTTCGAATCATAGTTCGAGCACTAGCCCTGAAAGCTTTGGGTCTCTAGATCAATCCTCGGTTTAAGGATTTACCCTATAAGCGACGGCTCGAATTCCGATGTGAGAATTTGCACCAACAGTGACCGGTCCCGGGTTCGAGCCCCAGTCTGAGTACTAGTCCTGAAAGCTATGGATCCCGGGTTCAAGCCTGTGTCTTAGCTCTTGCCCAGTAAGGGAAGGATCCCGGTTGCAAACCTCAGTCTGAGCGTTCGCACCGAAAGCTACGGGTTCACACAGGGACTCGAACCAAACAGCCGTCGCTAACATACCATACTGAGCACCCGCCTACTAAGCGACCGGCTGCGGAAATGAGCTTCGTAAGCAACATTTCCCGCTTTCGAGTCCGGAAATGAGAGCTAGCCTCGCAAGCTATGGGTGTTCGGGTTCTAGCGCCGGTCTGAGCACTAGCCCTGTAAGCTATAAATCCCGCATTTTTCGGGTCCGGCGATAAGACTACGACTTTGATCAGGGTCCGTTCGCTTAAATGGTAAGTACTTAAACAGGGATTTTAGCCCGGGGGCATAGCATACAGGGTGAGTGCTCAAGCAGGGCATCCAAGCCGGGATCCGTTACGTAGGGTGCGAATGCTCAGACTGGAATCCAAGTCGCTTACAGGGAAAGTCCTTAGACTGGGGCTAAAACCCAAAGACCCATCGTTTAAAAAGGGAGGTATCAGACCTGGATTCCCAACCGGAATCCGTCGCTTATGTGCCTAGTTTTCACAACAGGGTTCGAGCCCTGAACCAAGTCGCTAACTTGGCGATCGCTCAGATAGGGGCTCAAATCTGAAATCCATGACTTACATGGCAAGTGCTCAGATAGGGCTCGAACGGGGGATCCATAGCTAACAGGGATAGTGCTCGAACCCGAGCACCTAGTAAAATAAGGGGTACTAATTGTGATAAAACGGTAAAGATGAAACGCCCGATATTATTGGTTAAACTTAAATTAGTGGTTTTAACATAGTTAGTTGGTCCCACAAGTTATTTAGTTGAGGCAAAAACTAATAAGTTGTGGGAACAAGTTATGAAGTTGTCGCCACAAGTTTCTGAGCTGAGGCCTCAACTTAATAAATAAGTTGTTCCCACAAGTTATTTAGTTGAAGGAATAACTTAATAAGTTAAATGAACAAATTACTAGGTTGAGGTCACAATTTAATAAGTTTTGGGAGCAAGTTATGAAGTTGTGGCCACAAGTTACTAAGCTGAGGTCTCAACTTAAACAGTTGTGGGGACAACGTACGTTGTTGTTTCCACAAGTTATTTTAAAAATTGTTTCCACAAGTTATTAAGTTGAAGCCACAACTTATGATGTTGTTCCCTCAACTTTATTAGTCGTTCCCACAAGTTACTAAGTTGAGGCCACACTATAAATAACGAATTGCGGTTGTCACCTCTGTTCCACCGTGTAAAACAGAAAAAAATGCATTGCTTTGCTATATCTAACGGACAACAGTGGAAAAATTTATTCTATTGAAACAAAATCTATTACAATAAGCTGTCCAATTTGCCGAAACATCACATAAATGCAAGTCTAAATGACAAGATACATTTTACAGCAGATTTATTAACTTAACGTCAAATTAGTTCCATACGAACATGGTCTATCATGCGACACTTTTAAAAATGTTTAAAATAATCTTTATTTGACTTTGTGCAAGAAATGTTTAACTAAAATAGGTCTCCTGAAAACTTGTGTTTTTGTAGGTTCGACATTTTAAATTGAGACCATCGATAACACCATTGAAGGGCATAACTCGCCTGCAACTACATATTTAAATTTCTTTCCATTTTAAAACTTTCAATTATATTTTGACTTTGAATATATACAATCTGCATCATGATGGTAATAATGACGAGGATTGCAATACCAGGGTTCAGGATCACGTGCATTTGTGGGGTTCACCTTTTCACTTTAATGGATGTTAATACGACGGTAAGTGGTGCTTTACTTCAAATAACTTTTTTAAACTTTTTTTCGTAAGAATTTAAAGAATTTATTTTTATGCTGCTAACGACAATGTCAAATACATCAGAATTACTTTATTATGCTCCCCCCATTTTTTTTTGGTGGGGAAGCATATAGTCGCCGCTTCGTCTGTCCGTGCGTGTGTGTGTCCGTCCGTCCGTGCACAATTTTTGTCCGGGCTATTTCTCAGCAATTAATGACCGGCATTCAATTAAACTTTATGGGAAGCTTCACTACCAAGAGGAGATGTGCATATTATCAGCCGGTTCTGGTCGGATAATTTTTCACAAAGTTATGGCCCTTGGAATTTTTTCATTAACTGTACATATAGTGCAATTCTTGTCCCCCCCCCCCAACTACTGACTGGAATTCAATGAAGCTTTATGGGAAGCTTAACTACCTTGAGGAGATGCGCATGTTATTTGTGGGTTTTGGTTAGATGATTTATTTAGAGAGTTATGGCCCTTTGAAATTTTTAAGTTGCTAAACCATCCATCGTATTATTTTGTCCAAAGTTATGCCCCTCAAGACGTTTCCTTTTATCTGAATATATAGTGCAATATTGTGACAAAAAAAACTTTCGGGAGCATCACCCGTCTCCGACGGTTTCTTGTTTAATAAGCCTGTGTTCTTGTTCAAAATTCGATTTGCGCTAAACTGTTATGCTTCACGCAAGATGAAGTTTTGTCACCGATTTCAGACGTATTCAATGATTTATTCTAATACCTAAAGATATCGTTCCAATCTGCAAGAAAAACTGTCTTTTATGCACTGAAGATTTTTGCAAATGTATTTCAATAACTTGAGATATTTGCAAAAATTAAGTTCTTTACCGTGTGATTACATTCTGTCCAACCCGTGTGTAAACCCCTGCAAATCGCATTGATTGACACTAAAATGATTGTCAATATCTGTTTTAATTTCGGATAATTTTTCGAGTTAAAAGTATTATAATTCATAACGTTCCTGTATGAGCATAGTGGCATTTATCTCTCCTTCGTGGCACAATCAACTCAATCATACCTCTGTTAAGCTGTTGTAAATATCTGTGGTATACAATATACATAGTCCTCATATAATGATAATGGATATTATTGTTTGAACAAAATGTATTGTTTTAGTGACTTTTGTTCGTGCTTTTTTTCAAGTAACAAAATATACGTTACATGTTACATATACGTTACACGCAATATTTCGGCAACCTAATTCTCATATATGTTTTTTATTCATTTTAAGGTTTGAGTGAAATCTCGGACTTTACATAGAATTTCTCAAACACGAATCCAAGACAAATAATACATCGACGTTATTGTGAAGAAAAAATGAAAGTGGTACGCGGAAATCGTCCTCATATATCAAGCGAGATTGTCTCCGAATCATCAGGAGTCACCACACAGGAGCCGTAGTGTTAGTGATAACTGAAACCTTTGATAATGTAAACATATGGGCCGTGTTCTGTGAAAAAGGGGTTTAAGCCATATGCGTACAGTGTCGTCTCAGATTAGCCTGTGCAGTCCGCACGGGCTAGTCAAGGAAGACACTTTCCCGATTTTATGATATTTTTCTTTTAAAGAAAGTCTCTTCTTAGCAATAATCCAGTTTAGCCTGGATATGAGATAGTGTGCTAAACGCAAGAACCAGGTTGCTTATGATAAGGTCAATGTCATACTTCGAAGTCAAAGGTTACGATTTGCGACTTGATAAATAAAAAAGGACTCCTACAAGATATTACATCGCAAAATATTGAATGATGACCAAAATATCTTGGCATGGTTGTGAACCCACAGAAAAATTGTCCCACACGAAAGAATTTGATGGCATTCGATAAGGTGTTTGTCATATTTTGAGGTCAATGGTCAAACTACACAGAAGTTGTCATGATTGAGTGTCCTCAAGCTCTAACTTCACCTGACATCAAAATATTTCAATACATCTTAGTTCAAATCGTAACATATATTTTACGGTATGTTGTACTTCAGGAAAACAATTACCGATTATAATATCATACATATAGTTTGCAGGTTAAATACATAAATTGTCGATATAGACCATCATGAAGTTCAGTCACACACCACCAAAAAAAAACACGATTGGTTTCAAATAAATTGTTGCAAATGTAAACATATTTTACGAAAAGAATTTTATATAAAAGAATATGGCATTTTCCCGGTACGCTCAATGTCTAACATTGTAATCAAACGCTAAAATACAACAATTGATTGTCAAAAGTCGTAATGCACACGAAAGAACCAGACGGCAAAATTGGAGGTAAAACAAATACCTTGGGGGGGGGGGGGGTCAAGAGTAAATACAAAACACTATTGTTGGGCTCTAGCTACCCAAATGCAGTGTACACTTTTGAAATATCTCGTGGCAGCATAATACGACATCATTACTGACATACATTGTGTATATTGCATGGTTGGCATCATTTTTATCTGCTCGGTAACGAGTGACATCTTTTACATCATGATTGCTGCATTAAGGCATTTTTATCAATGATTCATGGATTAAATCATTACCGTATGATGAATTATGACTGACATCATTACAGCAGCAAACAAGAAATATCGTTGAAAAAAGATATTCAGCGTATAAAGTGGTTTTTAAAATAAAGGTTGAACATGTATGTTTCAGTGTAATTTAATGGAAAAATGTTTATTTTTGTGTTGTTCTTCACTTGTTCGTTCCTTATCCACCTCATGAAATGTGTTTTATGAAGTGTATTTCATATGTAGGTATGCAGTTTTTAAATTAATGTGTATACAATCTATAAAATACATGTAGTATTTAGTTTGAACACCATATCCTCTGTGCGATTTGATACCTTTATACATACAGGTATTAAACATCAAGTACATATAGGTTAACGTATACTAGTACTCAAGCTGCACAATCGTGTACATCGATACAAATAAAACTAAATCAGATTAAATTATATGTGCCCTAACATGTAACATCTAGATTCAACTTTATTTTGTTATTCACGATTGGCATGTATGATATGTTGGCATTTCATTTAAATACTTTTTTGTTCCAACACAATCAAATCACACATTGAGTAAGTCAAAATATGAACTTTTTGGCTGCATTGAATGTGGTACTGGGCTTTTGTCGGAATTTCACTGCCAAAATATTATTTTAGTCGATATTTGCATTTACGCGAATTGTATTTTTTTATACCTATATTGTTTGTTGTTTGTTTGTTAATTATTTATGGGGTTATCGCTGTTTCCAACAGCATTCAGTCATAGCGCGGATAATTAATAGAGAAATAACGCTTTGTATGGGTTTGTCGGGTTATCAAGGACAAATCTTAACAATTGCACATACATCTATGTGACGGAGCCGAGGATCGAACCCGCGATCCTCGAGTTCATCGTTCAGCGCTCTATCAACTGAGCTAGTCGTCCCGATAATTGTTTTTATTTGCAATTTGCGACTGAGTACACATTCGTCATTGAAATGACAATTGGAACGCACAATCTGGAAATAAAGAAATACTTTAGTAGTAGAAAAATAAATCGATAGTTTGCCGTGTGAGATCCTGTGGGAACTTTATCAAGTGTCATCTTACCTAGTAAATCATGGATACAGTTGATTTATTAGAAAAAAGACAGAGGGTTACTTCGTTAAATATGGAGAATAAAGATTCTTTCGCATTGAGAATATATTAAAACTGTTAAGGTGTTTTATAATCGTTTTCTCAACAAAATAACTAATAGAGATAACTTCTCATACATAGATTAAGTACGGGGTTTCTGTTTATTACGATCATATCGTGATAAAAAAACAACATCAGAATAACAAAACTGGGTATTGCATTCAATCACTTTATTAATAAAGGTATCCAATAACACATAAACAATATAAAACAACAAATATTGCACTTGTTATAACAATGGTACACGTACAAATAATATCTAACGTTATTAAAAGTCTAGACCGGAAGGGAAAATCCGACTGCGATGTCGCCTGCTGCTGACTTTCTCACTACCGGCGGTCCACGTTTTGGACTTGACACGGAAGTGACGTAGGTCCGCGCAGTGATCTAGGTGCAACATGGGAGTGTAGCTATCGGGGTCACATAGGTCACCGTGGGATTCATAGAAGGCTTTGTATCCACCGTGGAGGAGGTACACTTCCGGGAAGTTCAGTTTCGGGTAATGATCCTGATTCAAGGCTCGATCCTGACTGCGCAAGTGCCGGTACATTCTTGGTCCGCGCTCGGACGAGAATTCACAGTGGAAGATGAGCACGTGATGTTTCCCTGCTGTCGTCTGGGTCTCCAGGAGACTATTTACAGCGTCCCTCGTGTACATGTTAACTGCACCGCGGATGTGACCTCCTTCGAACTCGTACGGATATCGACAGTCCACGATCGTCACGTTATGCAGGCGGTCGCTGTAGACTCCATTCAAGACTTCCGCCATCGTGTCTGCGCTGATGGATTTGAGGTCGCTGTGTTTACCAGGGATTGTGGGAAGTGTGTAGCCACGTGATCCATCGGCTATCAGGTCATGTGATTCCAGACGCTCAACGGCGGTTATGATGTCATCAGTTGAGGGAGCTTCAGTTATGACGTCATCGCTTTTAGATTTCTTTTTTAACGGCAACTGCGCTTCATCGGCGTCGGCTGGACGCTTTCCCGAGAAAATACTCTTCCTTGCGATGAATGTACGAGATAAACAGCGTTTGCGTGACGGAAGCTTGATCTGAATTAAAGAAAAGTAAAATTACTATTTGGAATATTGGATTAATATTTTGATTAATAATTAATTAAATAAACCATTGTATGTAATAACGGCTGGTATATTTTAACAGAACTGATTTACAAAATCATTTCGTTTATTTTTATACTGACCTATGAAGCAATACACGTGTGCATGTTTTACAGAAATAATTTCCCATTAAATTTATAAGATTATATACGTACCGATAGTTTAACGCTTGATCCAATGCCGGAGTCCACACTGTCATCTGCTGAGCGACAAGGAGTCAGCACAGTCTCGATCTCCTTCCAGGATGGACTGGATGTGACGTCAGTCGTAACTGGGGAGCAGCTGTCGTCTGCGAACAAGCGGAATCAGAAAAATAGCGTAATTATATGAAAAGTGAAAGTTAATGAAATTAACCAATATTATTTATCAATTTAAAAACAAATAAGTGTAATACAGTAACACGCATGGCATTCACGCAGTTCTGAGATCTTGTGATGATTGCGTTGCCTTACTGAACTTACCTCAAAGTCATTTTTATTCAAGTCCCTAATATTCCTTCAGTGTTGATACAGAGAGATGTACATGTAAAAGTGCTCAAAGCGATAGTGATATTTATTGAATTTGAAAGGAGTGGTATATTTATACACGATACAAAGAGGAAATGATTTCCATCTTCGCTCATTAACGAGTTGTTAATTACTGATCGCATTGACTGGGCTGGGAGTCGAGCTTGTCACGTGAGAAATCTGCGTAATGTGTCACGTGTGAAAAACAGATTGCTAACAAATCGCCGAGGGTCGTAGACTGCATTCTTTATTGCAATCACAAATTGAGTTTCCTTGTTATTTGTCAAATGATATTGTATACGAATTATAACTTGCAGAATTCTGATCTTTTCTTGTTTTTCAATAAACGTTGATTTTTTTGTATTCCCGAACTCTCATTGATATGTTATATGGCATTTTGATGAACTCCACGAACAGAACACTTTAAAAAGCTAAACGCGAAAACGATTAATTGTGTTGATCGATTTCTTGTGTCCGCTCTAATGCGATATATTTGCAATGTTGCTATTATACCGAATCATATAATGATATACGTAGGAGTTTGCCTATGAGGATAAATTCTACTGAATCATGATGCTATTATGTATCAGTGCGAGGTCCATTCGAAAGAAGTACCTATTTTTAAAGAGTTCCTTTTCTCTTCTGGAATAAAAGCACCTTAGTATTCGCAATTATGTCAATGTGGTTATTTCCATACACTGTGTGAGTGGCAGCAAGATTTCGTTGCTTACGAAGTAAAAATATGAACTTTTTGGCTGCATTGAATGTGGTACTGGGCTTTTGTCGGAATTTCACTGCCAAAATATTATTTTAGTCGATATTTGCATTTACGCGAATTGTATTTTTTTTATACTTATATTGTTTGTTGTTTGTTTGTTAATTATTTATGGGGTTATCGCTGTTTTCAACAGCACTTCAGTCATAGCGCGGATAATTAATAGAGAAATAACGCTTTGTATGGGTTTGTCGGGTTATCAAGGACAAATCTTGACAATTGCACACAAATCTATGTGACGGAGCCGAACCCGCGATCCTCGAGTTTTTCGTTCAGCGCTCTATCAACTGAGCTAGTTGTCCCGGCAATTGTTTTTATTTGCAATTTGCGAAAGAAAACACATTCGTCATTGAAATTACAATTGGAACGCACAATCTAAAAGAAAGAAGAAATACTTTAGTAGTAGAAAAATAAATCGATAGTTTGCCGTGTGAGATCCTGTGGGAATTTTATTAAGTGTCATCTTACCTAGCAAATGATGGAAACAGTTGATTTATTAGAAAAAAGACAGAGGGTTACTTCGTTAAATATGGAGAACAAAGATTCTTCCGCATTGAGAATATATTAAAACTGTTAAGGTGTTTTATAATCGTTTTCTCAACAAAATAACTAATAGAGATAACTTCTCATACATAGATTAATTACGGGGTTTCTGTTTATTACGATCATATCGTGATAAACAAAACAACGTCAGAATAACAAAACTGGGTATTGCATTCAATCACTTTATTAATAAAGGTATCCAATAACACATAAACAATATAAAACAACAAATATTGCACTTGTTATAACAATGGCACACGTACAAATAATATCTAACGTTACTAAAAGTCTAGACCGGAAGGGAAAATCCGACTGCGATGTCGCCTGCTGCTGACTTTCTCACTACCGGCGGTCCACGTTTTGGACTTGACACGGAAGTGACGTAGGTCCGCGCAGTGATCTAGGTGCAACATGGGAGTGTAGCTATCGGGGTCACATAGGTCACCGTGGGATTCATAGAAGGCTTTGTATCCACCGTGGAGGAGGTACACTTCCGGGAAGTTCAGTTTCGGGTAATGATCCTGATTCAAGGCTCGATCCTGACTGCGCAAGTGCCGGTACATTCTTGGTCCGCGCTCGGACGAGAATTCACAGTGGAAGATGAGCACGTGACGTTTCCCTGCTGTCGTCTGGGTCTCCAGGAGACTATTTACAGCGTCCCTCGTGTACATGTTAACTGCACCGCGGATGTGACCTCCTTCGAACTCGTACGGATATCGACAGTCCACGATCGTCACCTTATGCAGGCGGTCGCTGTAGACTCCATTCAAGACTTCCGCCATCGTGTCTGCGCTGATGGATTTGAGGTCGCTGTGTTTACCAGGGATTGTGGGAAGTGTGTAGCCACGTGATCCATCGGCTATCAGGTCATGTAATTCCAGACGCTCAACGGCAGTTATGATGTCATCAGTTGAGGGAGCTTCAGTTATGACGTCATCGCTTTTAGATTTCTTTTTCAACGGCGACTGCGCTTCATCGGCGTCGGCTGGACGCTTTCCCGAGAAAAGACTCTTCCTTGCGATGAATGTACGAGATAAACAGCGTTTGCGTGACGGAAGCTTGATCTGAATTAAAGAAAAGTAAAATTACTATTTGGAATATTGGATTAATATTTTGATTAATAATTAATTAAATGAACCATTGTATGTAATAACGGCTGGTATATTTTAACAGAACTGATTTACAAAATCATTTCGTTTATTTTTATTCTGACCTATGAAGCAATACACGTGTGCATGTTTTACAGAAATAATTTCCCATTAAATTTATAAGATTATATACGTACCGATAGTTTAACGCTTGATCCAATGCCGGAGTCCACACTGTCATCTGCTGAGCGACAAGGAGTCAGCACAGTCTCGATCTCCTTCCAGGATGGACTGGATGTGACGTCAGTCGTAACTGGGGAGCAGCTGTCGTCTGCGAACAAGCGGAATCTGAAAAATAGCGTAAATATATGAAAAGTGAAAGTTAATGAAATAACCAATATTATTTATCAATTTAAAAACAAATAAGTGTAATACAGTAACACGCATGGCATTCACGCAGTTCTGAGATCTTGTGATGATTGCGTTGCCTTACTGAACTTACCTCAACGTCATTTTTATTCAAGTCCCTAATATTCCTTCAGTGTTGATACAGAGAGATGTACATGTAAAAGTGCTCAAAGCGATAGTGATATTTATTGAATTTGAAAGGAGTGGTATATTTATACACGATACAAAGAGGAAATGATTTCCATCTTCGCTCATTAACGAGTTGTTAATTACTGATCGCATTGACTGGGCTGGGAGTCGAGCTTGTCACGTGAGAAATCTACGTAATGTGTCACGTGTGAAAAACAGATTGCTAACAAATCGCCGAGGGTCGTAGACTGCATTCTTTATTGCAATCACAAATTGAGTTTCCTTGTTATTTGTCAAATGATATTGTATACGAATTATAACTTGCAGAATTCTGATCTTTTCTTGTTTTTCAATAAACGTTGATTTTTTTTTGTATTCCCGAACTCTCATTGATATGTTATATGGCATTTTGATGAACTCCACGAATAGAACACTTTAAAAAGCTAAACGCGAAAACGATTAAATGTGTTGATCGATTTCTTGTGTCCGCTCTAATGCGATATATTTGCAATGTTGCTATTATACCGAATCATATAATGATATTCGTAGGAGTTTGCCTATTAGGATAAATTCTACTGAATCATGATGCTATTATGTATCAGTGCGAGGTCCATTCGAAAGAAGTACCTATTTTTAAAGAGTTCCTTTTCTCTTCTGGAATAAAAGCACCTTAGTATTCGCAAATATGTCAATGTGGTTATTTCCATACACTGTGTGAGTGGCAGCAACATTTCGTTGCTTACGAAGTAAAAGTATGAACTTTTTGGCTGCATTGAATGTGGTACTGGGCTTTTGTCGGAATTTCACTGCCAAAATATTATTTTAGTCGATATTTGCATTTACGCGAATTGTATTTTTTTATACCTATATTGTTTGTTGTTTGTTTGTTAATTATTTATGGGGTTATAGCTGTTTTCAACAGCACTTCAGTCATAGCGCGGATAATTAATAGAGAAATAACGCTTTGAATGGGTGTGTCGGGTTATCAAGGACAAATCTTGACAATTGCACACAAATCTATGTGACGGAGCCGAGGATCGAACCCGCGATCCTCGAGTTTTTCGTTCAGCGCTCTATCAACTGAGCTAGTTGTCCCGACAATTGTTTTTATTTGCAATTTGCGAAAGAGTACACATTCGTCATTGAAATGACAATTGGAACGCACAATCTGAAAAAAAAGAAATATTTTAGTAGTAGAAAAATAAATCGATAGTTTGCCGTGTGAGATCCTGTGGGAATTTTATTAAGTGTCATCTTACCTAGTAAATCATGGAAACAGTTGATTTATTAGAAAAAAGACAGAGGGTTACTTCGTTAAATATGGAGAATAAAGATTCTTCCGCATTGAGAATATATTAAAACTGTTAAGGTGTTTTATAATCGTTTTCTCAACAAAATAACTAATAGAGACAACTTCTCATACATAGATTAAGTACGGGGTTTCTGTTTATTACGATCATATCGTGATAAAAAAAAACAACGTCAGAATAACAAAACTGGGTATTGCATTCAATCACTTTATTAATAAAGGTATCCAATAACACATGAACAATATAAAACAACAAATATTGCACTTGTTATAACAATGGCACACGTACAAATAATATCTAACGTTACTAAAAGTCTAGACCGGAAGGGAAAATCCGACTGCGATGTCGCCTGCTGCTGACTTTCTCACTACCGGCGGTCCACGTTTTGGACTTGACACGGAAGTGACGTAGGTCCGCGCAGTGATCTAGGTGCAACATGGGAGTGTAGCTATCGGGGTCACACAGGTCACCGTGGGATTCATAGAAGGCTTTGTATCCACCGTGGAGGAGGTACACTTCCGGGAAGTTCAGTTTCGGGTAATGATCCTGATTCAAGGCTCGATCCTGACTGCGCAAGTGCCGGTACATTCTTGGTCCGCGCTCGGACGAGAATTCACAGTGGAAGATGAGCACGTGACGTTTCCCTGCTGTCGTCTGGGTCTCCAGGAGACTATTTACAGCGTCCCTCGTGTACATGTTAACTGCACCGCGGATGTGACCTCCTTCGAACTCGTACGGATATCGACAGTCCACGATCGTCACCTTATGCAGGCGGTCGCTGTAGACTCCATTCAAGACTTCCGCCATCGTGTCTGCGCTGATGGATTTGAGGTCGCTGTGTTTACCAGGGATTGTGGGAAGTGTGTAGCCACGTGATCCATCGGCTATCAGGTCATGTGATTCCAGACGCTCAACGGCGGTTATGATGTCATCAGTTGAGGGAGCTTCAGTTATGACGTCATCGCTTTTAGATTTCTTTTTCAACGGCGACTGTGCTTCATCGGCGTCGGCTGGACGCTTTCCCGAGAAAAGACTCTTCCTTGCGATGAATGTACGAGATAAACAGCGTTTGCGTGACGGAAGCTTGATCTGAATTAAAGAAAAGTAAAATTACTATTTGGAATATTGGATTAATATTTTCATTAATAATTAATTAAATGAACCATTGTATGTAATAACGGCTGGTATATTTTAACAGAACTGATTTACAAAATCATTTCGTTTATTTTTATACTGACCTATGAAGCAATACACGTGTGCATGTTTTACAGAAATAATTTCCCATTAAATTAATAAGATTATATACGTACCGATAGTGTAACGCTTGATCCAATGCCGGAGTCCACACTGTCATCTGCTGAGCGACAAGGAGTCAGCACAGTCTCGATCTCCTTCCAGGATGAACTGGATGTGACGTCAGTCGTAACTGGGGAGCAGCTGTCGTCTGCGAACAAGCGGAATCTGAAAAATAGCGTAATTATATGAAAAGTGAAAGTTAATGAAATAACCAATATTATTTATCAATTTAAAAACAAATAAGTGTAATACAGTAACACGCATGGCATTCACGCAGTTCTGAGATCTTGTGATGATTGCGTTGCCTTACTGAACTTACCTCAAAGTCATTTTTATTCAAGTCCCTAATATTCCTTCAGTGTTGATACAGAGAGATGTACATGTAAAAGTGCTCAAAGCGATAGTGATATTTATTGAATTTGAAAGGAGTGGTATATTTATACACGATACAAAGAGGAAATGATTTCCATCTTCGCTCATTAACGAGTTGTTAATTACTGATCGCATTGACTGGGCTGGGAGTCGAGCTTGTCACGTGAGAAATCTACGTAATGTGTCACGTGTGAAAAACAGATTGCTAACAAATCGCCGAGGGTCGTAGACTGCATTCTTTATTGCAATCACAAATTGAGTTTCCTTGTTATTTGTCAAATGATATTGTATACGAATTATAACTTGCAGAATTCTGATCTTTTCTTGTTTTTCAATAAACGTTGATTTTTTTTGTATTCCCGAACTCTCATTGATATGTTATATGGCATTTTGATGAACTCCACGAACAGAACACTTTAAAAAGCTAAACGCGAAAACGATTAATTGTGTTGATCGATTTCTTGTGTCCGCTCTAATGCGATATATTTGCAATGTTGCTATTATACCGAATCATATAATGATATACGTAGGAGTTTGCCTATTAGGATAAATTCTACTGAATCATGATGCTATTATGTATCAGTGCGAGGTCCATTCGAAAGAAGTACCTATTTTTAAAGAGTTCCTTTTCTCTTCTGGAATAAAAGCACCTTAGTATTCGCAAATATGTCAATGTGGTTATTTCCATACACTGTGTGAGTGGCAGCAACATTTCGTTGCTTACGAAGTAAAAATATGAACTTTTTGGCTGCATTGAATGTGGTACTGGGCTTTTGTCGGAATTTCACTGCCAAAATATTATTTTAGTCGATATTTGCATTTACGCGAATTGTATTTTTCTATACTTATATTGTTTGTTTGTTAATTATGTATGGGGTTATCGCTGTTTTCAACAGCACTTCAGTCATAGCGCGGATAATTAATAGAGAAATAACGCTTTGTATGGGTGTGTCGGGTTATCAAGGACAAATCTTGACAATTGCACACAAATCTATGTAACGGAGCCGAGGATCGAACCCGCGATCCTCGAGTTTTTCGTTCAGCGCTCTATCAACTGAGCTAGTTGTCCCGACAATTGTTTTTATTTGCAATTTGCGAAAGAGTACACATTCGTCATTGAAATGACAATTGGAACGCACAATCTAAAAAAAAACTTTAGTAGTAGAAAAATAAATCGATAGTTTGCCGTGTGAGATCCTGTGGGAATTTTATTAAGTGTCATCTTACCTAGTAAATCATGGAAACAGTTGATTTATTAGAAAAAAGACAGAGGGTTACTTCGTTAAATATGGAGAATAAAGATTCTTCCGCATTGAGAATATATTAAAACTGTTAAGGTGTTTTATAATCGTTTTCTCAACAAAATAACTAATAGAGATAACTTCTCATACATAGATTAAGTACGGGGTTTCTGTTTATTACGATCATATCGTGATAAAAAAAAACAACGTCAGAATAACAAAACTGGGTATTGCATTCAATCACTTTATTAATAAAGGTATCCAATAACACATGAACAATATAAAACAACAAATATTGCACTTGTAATAACAATGGCACACGTACAAATAATATCTAACGTTACTAAAAGTCTAGACCGGAAGGGAAAATCCGACTGCGATGTCGCCTGCTGCTGACTTTCTCACTACCGGCGGTCCACGTTTTGGACTTGACACGGAAGTGACGTAGGTCCGCGCAGTGATCTAGGTGCAACATGGGAGTGTAGCTATCGGGGTCACATAGGTCACCGTGGGATTCATAGAAGGCTTTGTATCCACCGTGGAGGAGGTACACTTCCGGGAAGTTCAGTTTCGGGTAATGATCCTGATTCAAGGCTCGATCCTGACTTCGCAAGTGCCGGTACATTCTTGGTCCGCGCTCGGACGAGAATTCACAGTGGAAGATGAGCACGTGACGTTTCCCTGCTGTCGTCTGGGTCCCCAGGAGACTATTTACAGCGTCCCTCGTGTACATGTTTACTGCACCGCGGATGTGACCTCCTTCGAACTCGTACGGATATCGACAGTCCACGATCGTCACCTTATGCAGGCGGTCGCTGTAGACTCCACTTAAGACTTCCGCCATCGTGTCTGCGCTGATGGATTTGAGGTCGCTGTGAGGAAATTTGAAGGAAATGATTTCCATCTTCGCTCATTAACGAGTTGTTAATTACTGATGGCATTGACTGGGCTGGGAGTCGAGCTTGTCACGTGAGAAATCTACGTAATGTGTCACGTGTGAAAAACAGATTGCTAACAAATCGCCGAGGGTCGTAGACTGCATTCTTTATTGCAATCACAAATTGAGTTTCCTTGTTATTTGTCAAATGATATTGTATACGAATTATAACTTGCAGAATTCTGATCTTTTGTTGTTTTTCAATAAACGTTGATTTTTTTTGTATTCCCGAACTCTCATTGATATGTTATATGGCATTTTGATGAACTCCACGAACAGAACACTTTAAAAAGCTAAACGCGAAAACGATTAAATGTGTTGATCGATTTCTTGTGTCCGCTCTAATGCGCTATATTTGCAATGTTGCTATTATACCGAATCATATAATGATATACGTAGGAGTTTGCCTATTAGGATAAATTCTACTGAATCATGATGCTATTATGTTTCAGTTCGAGGTCCATTCGAAAGAAGTACCTATTTTTAAAGAGTTCCTTTTCTCTTCTGGAATAAAAGCACCTTAGCATTCGCAAATATGTCAATGTGGTTATTTCCATACACTGTGTGAGTGGCAGCAACATTTCGTTGCTTACGAAGTAAAAATATCAACTTTTGGCTGCATTGAATGTGGTACTGGGCTTTTGTCGGAATTTCACTGCCAAAATATTATTTTAGTCGATATTTGCATTTACGCGAATTGTATTTTTTTATACTTATATTGTTTGTTGTTTGTTTGTTAATTATTTATGGGGTTATAGCTGTTTTCAACAGCACTTCAGTCATAGCGCGGATAATTAATAGAGAAATAACGCTTTGTATGGATGTGTCGGGTTATCAAGGACAAATCTTGACAATTGCACACAAATCTATGTGACGGAGCCGAGGATCGAACCCGCGATCCTCGAGTTTTTCGTTCAGCGCTCTATCAACTAAGCTAGTTGTCCCGACAATTGTTTTTATTTGCAATTTGCGAAAGAGTACACATTCGTCATTGAAATGACAATTGGAACGCACAATCTAAAAAAAAACTTTAGTAGTAGAAAAATAAATCGATAGTTTGCCGTGTGTGATCCTGTGGGAATTTTATTAAGTGTCATCTTACCTAGTAAATCATGGAAACAGTTGATTTATTAGAAAAAAGACAGAGGGTTACTTCGTTAAATATGGAGAATAAAGATTCTTCCGCATTGAGAATATATTAAAACTGTTAAGGTGTTTTATAATCGTTTTCTCAACAAAATAACTAATAGAGATAACTTCTCATACATAGATTAAGTACGGGGTTTCTGTTTATTACGATCATATCGTGATAAAAAAAAACAACGTCAGAATAACAAAACTGGGTATTGCATTCAATCACTTTATTAATAAAGGTATCCAATAACACATGAACAATATAAAACAACAAATATTGCACTTGTTATAACGATGGCACACGTACAAATAATATCTAACGTTACTAAAAGTCTAGACCGGAAGGGAAAATCCGACTGCGATGTCGCCTGCTGCTGACTTTCTCACTACCGGCGGTCCACGTTTTGGACTTGACACGGAAGTGACGTAGGTCCGCGCAGTGATCTAGGTGCAACATGGGAGTGTAGCTATCGGGGTCACATAGGTCACCGTGGGATTCATAGAAGGCTTTGTATCCACCGTGGAGGAGGTACACTTCCGGGAAGTTCAGTTTCGGGTAATGATCCTGATTCAAGGCTCGATCCTGACTGCGCAAGTGCCGGTACATTGTTGGTCAGCGCTCGGACGAGAATTCACAGTGGAAGATGAGCACGTGACGTTTCCCTGCTGTCGTCTGGGTCCCCAGGAGACTATTTACAGCGTCCCTCGTGTACATGTTTACTGCACCGCGGATGTGACCTCCTTCGAACTCGTACGGATATCGACAGTCCACGATCGTCACCTTATGCAGGCGGTCGCTGTAGACTCCACTTAAGACTTCCGCCATCGTGTCTGCGCTGATGGATTTGAGGTCGCTGTGAGGAAATTTGAAGGAAATGATTTCCATCTTCGCTCATTAACGAGTTGTTAATTACTGATGGCATTGACTGGGCTGGGAGTCGAGCTTGTCACGTGAGAAATCTACGTAATGTGTCACGTGTGAAAAACAGATTGCTAACAAATCGCCGAGGGTCGTAGACTGCATTCTTTATTGCAATCACAAATTGAGTTTCCTTGTTATTTGTCAAATGATATTGTATACGAATTATAACTTGCAGAATTCTGATCTTTTCTTGTTTTTCAATAAACGTTGATTTTTTTTGTATTCCCGAACTCTCATTGATATGTTATATGGCATTTTGATGAACTCCACGAACAGAACACTTTAAAAAGCTAAACGCGAAAACGATTAAATGTGTTGATCGATTTCTTGTGTCCGCTCTAATGCGATATATTTGCAATGTTGCTATTATACCGAATCATATAATGATATACGTAGGAGTTTGCCTATTAGGATAAATTCTACTGAATCATGATGCTATTATGTATCAGTGCGAGGTCCATTTGAAAGAAGTACCTATTTTTAAAGAGTTCCTTTTCTCTTCTGGAATAAAAGCACCTTAGTATTCGCAAATATGTCAATGTGGTTATTTCCATACACTGTGTGAGTGGCAGCAAGATTTCGTTGCTTACGAAGTAAAAATATGAACTTTTTGACTGCATTGAATGTGGTACTGGGCTTTTGTCGGAATTTCACTGCCAAAATATTATTTTAGTCGATATTTGCATTTACGCGAATTGTATTTTTTTATACTTATATTGTTTGTTGTTTGTTTGTTAATTATTTATGGGGTTATCGCTGTTTTCAACAGCACTTCAGTCATAGCGCGGATAATTAATAGAGAAATAACGCTTTGTATGGGTGTGTCGGGTTATCAAGGACAAATCTTGACAATTGCACACAAATCTATGTGACGGAGCCGAGGATCGAACCCGCGATCCTCGAGTTTTTCGTTCAGCGCTCTATCAACTGAGCTAGTTGTCCCGACAATTGTTTTTATTTGCAATTTGCGAAAGAGTACACATTCGTCATTGAAATGACAATTGGAACGCACAATCTGAAAAAATGAAGAAATACTTTAGTAGTAGAAAAATAAATCAATAGTTTGCCGTGTGAGATCCTGTGGGAATTTTATTAAGTGTCATCTTACCTAGTAAATCATGGAAACAGTTGATTTATTAGAAAAAAGACAGAGGGTTACTTCGTTAAATATGGAGAATAAAGATTCTTCCGCATTGGGAATATATTAAAACTGTTTAGGTGTTTTATAATCGTTTTCTCAACAAAATAACTAATAGAGATAGCTTCTCATACATAGATTAAGTACGGGGTTTCTGTTTATTACGATCATATCGTGATAAAAAAAACAACGTCAGAATAACAAAACTGGGTATTGCATTCAATCACTTTATTAATAAAGGTATCCAATAACACATAAAAAATATAAAACAACAAATATTGCACTTGTTATAACAATGGCACACGTACAAATAATATCTAACGTTACTAAAAGTCTAGACCGGAAGGGAAAATCCGACTGCGATGTCGCCTGCTGCTGACTTTCTCACTACCGGCGGTCCACGTTTTGGACTTGACACGGAAGTGACGTAGGTCCGCGCAGTGATCTAGGTGCAACATGAGAGTGTAGCTATCGGGGTCACATAGGTCACCGTGGGATTCATAGAAGGCTTTGTATCCACCGTGGAGGAGGTACACTTCCGGGAAGTTCAGTTTCGGGTAATGATCCTGATTCAAGGCTCGATCCTGACTGCGCAAGTGCCGGTACATTCTTGGTCCGCGCTCGGACGAGAATTCACAGTGGAAGATGAGCACGTGACGTTTCCCTGCTGTCGTCTGGGTCTCCAGGAGACTATTTACAGCGTCCCTCGTGTACATGTTAACTGCACCGCGGATGTGACCTCCTTCGAACTCGTACGGATATCGACAGTCCACGATCGTCACCTTATGCAGGCGGTCGCTGTAGACTCCATTCAAGACTTCCGCCATCGTGTCTGCGCTGATGGATTTGAGTTCGCTGTGTTTACCAGGGATTGTGGGAAGTGTGTAGCCACGTGATCCATCGGCTATCAGGTCATGTGATTCCAGACGCTCAACGGCGGTTATGATGTCATCAGTTGAGGGAGCTTCAGTTATGACGTCATCGCTTTTAGATTTCTTTTTCAACGGCGACTGAGCTTCATCGGCGTCGGCTGGACGCTTTCCCGAGAAAAGACTCTTCCTTGCGATGAATGTACGAGATAAACAGCGTTTGCGTGACGGAAGCTTGATCTGAATTAAAGAAAAGTAAAATTACTATTTGGAATATTGGATTAATATTTTTATTAATAATTAATTAAATGAACCATTGTATGTAATAACGGCTGGTATATTTTAACAGAACTGATTTACAAAATCATTTCGTTTATTTTTATACTGACCTATGAAGCAATACACGTGTGCATGTTTTACAGAAATAATTTCCCATTAAATTTATAAGATTATATACGTACCGATAGTTTTAACGCTTGATCCAATGCCGGAGTCCACACTGTCATCTGCTGAGCGACAAGGAGTCAGCACAGTCTCGATCTCCTTCCAGGATGGACTGGATGTGACGTCAGTCGTAACTGGGGAGCAGCTGTCGTCTGCGAACAAGCGGAATCTGAAAAATAGCGTAATTATATGAAAAGTGAAAGTTAATGAAATAACCAATATTATTTATCAATTTAAAAACAAATAAGTGTAATACAGTAACACGCATGGCATTCACGCAGTTTTGAGATCTTGTGATGATTGCGTTGCCTTACTGAACTTACCTCAAAGTCATTTTTATTCAAGTCCCTAATATTCCTTCAGTGTTGATACAGAGAGATGTACATGTAAAAGTGCTCAAAGCGATAGTGATATTTATTGAATTTGAAAGGAGTGGTATATTTATACACGATACAAAGAGGAAATGATTTCCATCTTCGCTCATTAACGAGTTGTTAATTACTGATGGCATTGACTGGGCTGGGAGTCGAGCTTGTCACGTGAGAAATCTACGTAATGTGTCACGTGTGAAAAACAGATTGCTAACAAATCGCCGAGGGTCGTAGACTGCATTCTTTATTGCAATCACAAATTGAGTTTCCTTGTTATTTGTCAAATGATATTGTATACGAATTATAACTTGCAGAATTCTGATCTTTTCTTGTTTTTCAATAAACGTTGATTTTTTTTGTATTCCCGAACTCTCATTGATATGTTATATGGCATTTTGATGAACTCCACGAACAGAACACTTTAAAAAGCTAAACGCGAAAACGATTAAATGTGTTGATCGATTTCTTGTGTCCGCTCTAATGCGATATATTTGCAATGTTGCTATTATACCGAATCATATAATGATATACGTAGGAGTTTGCCTATTAGGATAAATTCTACTGAATCATGATGCTATTATGTATCAGTGCGAGGTCCATTCGAAAGAAGTACCTATTTTTAAAGAGTTCCTTTTCTCTTCTGGAATAAAAGCACCTTAGTATTCGCAAATATGTCAATGTGGTTATTTCCATACACTGTGTGAGTGGCAGCAACATTTCGTTGCTTACGAAGTAAAAGTATGAACTTTTTGGCTGCATTGAATGTGGTACTGGGCTTTTGTCGGAATTTCACTGCCAAAATATTATTTTAGTCGATATTTGCATTTACGCGAATTGTATTTTTTATACCTATATTGTTTGTTGTTTGTTTGTTAATTATTTATGGGGTTATAGCTGTTTTCAACAGCACTTCAGTCATAGCGCGGATAATTAATAGAGAAATAACGCTTTGAATGGGTGTGTCGGGTTATCAAGGACAAATCTTGACAATTGCACACAAATCTATGTGACGGAGCCGAGGATCGAACCCGCGATCCTCGAGTTTTTCGTTCAGCGCTCTATCAACTGAGCTAGTTGTCCCGACAATTGTTTTTATTTGCAATTTGCGAAAGAGTACACATTCGTCATTGAAATGACAATTGGAACGCACAATCTGAAAAAAAAGAAATACTTTAGTAGTAGAAAAATAAATCGATAGTTTGCCGTGTGAGATCCTGTGGGAATTTTATTAAGTGTCATCTTACCTAGTAAATCATGGAAACAGTTGATTTATTAGAAAAAAGACAGAGGGTTACTTCGTTAAATATGGAGAATAAAGATTCTTCCGCATTGAGAATATATTAAAACTGTTTAGGTGTTTTATAATCGTTTTCTCAACAAAATAACTAATAGAGATAACTTCTCATACATAGATTAAGTACGGGGTTTCTGTTTATTACGATCATATCGTGATAAAAACAAACAACGTCAGAATAACAAAACTGGGTATTGCATTCAATCACTTTATTAATAAAGGTATCCAATAACACATAAACAATATAAAACAACAAATATTGCACTTGTTATAACAATGGCACACGTACAAATAATATCTAACGTTACTAAAGGTCTAGACCGGAAGGGAAAATCCGACTGCGATGTCGCCTGCTGCTGACTTTCTCACTACCGGCGGTCCACGTTTTGGACTTGACACGGAAGTGACGTAGGTCCGCGCAGTGATCTAGGTGCAACATGGGAGTGTAGCTATCGGGGTCACATAGGTCACCGTGGGATTCATAGAAGGCTTTGTATCCACCGTGGAGGAGGTACACTTCCGGGAAGTTCAGTTTCGGGTAATGATCCTGATTCAAGGCTCGATCCTGACTGCGCAAGTGCCGGTACATTCTTGGTCCGCGCTCGGACGAGAATTCACAGTGGAAGATGAGCACGTGACGTTTCCCTGCTGTCGTCTGGGTCTCCAGGAGACTATTTACAGCGTCCCTCGTGTACATGTTAACTGCACCGCGGATGTGACCTCCTTCGAACTCGTACGGATATCGACAGTCCACGATCGTCACCTTATGCAGGCGGTCGCTGTAGACTCCATTCAAGACTTCCGCCATCGTGTCTGCGCTGATGGATTTGAGGTCGCTGTGTTTACCAGGGATTGTGGGAAGTGTGTAGCCACGTGATCCATCGGCTATCAGGTCATGTGATTCCAGACGCTCAACGGCGGTTATGATGTCATCAGTTGAGGGAGCTTCAGTTATGACGTCATCGCTTTTAGATTTCTTTTTCAACGGCGACTGCGCTTCATCGGCGTCGGCTGGACGCTTTCCCGAGAAGAGACTCTTCCTTGCGATGAATGTACGAGATAAACAGCGTTTGCGTGACGGAAGCTTGATCTGAATTAAAGAAAAGTAAAATTACTATTTGGAATATTGGATTAATATTTTAATTAATAATTAATTAAATGAACCATTGTATGTAATAACGGCTGGTATATTTTAACAGAACTGATTTACAAAATCATTTCGTTTATTTTTATACTGACCTATGAAGCAATACACGTGTGCATGTTTTACAGAAATAATTTCCCATTAAATTTATAAGATTATATACGTACCGATAGTTTAACGCTTGATCCAATGCCGGAGTCCACACTGTCATCTGCTGAGCGACAAGGAGTCAGCACAGTCTCGATCTCCTTCCAGGATGGACTGGATGTGACGTCAGTCGTAACTGGGGAGCAGCTGTCGTCTGCGAACAAGCGGAATCTGAAAAATAGCGTAATTATATGAAAAGTGAAAGTTAATGAAATAACCAATATTATTTATCAATTTAAAAACAAATAAGTGTAATACAGTAACACGCATGGCATTCACGCAGTTCTGAGATCTTGTGATGATTGCGTTGCCTTACTGAACTTACCTCAAAGTCATTTTTATTCAAGTCCCTAATATTCCTTCAGTGTTGATACAGAGAGATGTACATGTAAAAGTGCTCAAAGCGATAGTGATATTTATTGAATTTGAAAGGAGTGGTATATTTATACACGATACAAAGAGGAAATGATTTCCATCTTCGCTCATTAACGAGTTGTTAATTACTGATGGCATTGACTGGGCTGGGAGTCGAGCTTGTCACGTGAGAAATCTACGTAATGTGTCACGTGTGAAAAACAGATTGCTAACAAATCGCCGAGGGTCGTAGACTGCATTCTTTATTGCAATCACAAATTGAGTTTCCTTGTTATTTGTCAAATGATATTGTATACGAATTATAACTTGCAGAATTCTGATCTTTTCTTGTTTTTCAATAAACGTTGATTTTTTTGTATTCCCGAACTCTCATTGATATGTTATATGGCATTTTGATGAACTCCACGAACAGAACACTTTAAAAAGCTAAACGCGAAAACGATTAAATGTGTTGATCGATTTCTTGTGTCCGCTCTAATGCGATATATTTGCAATGTTGCTATTATACCGAATCATATAATGATATACGTAGGAGTTTGCCTATTAGGATAAATTCTACTGAATCATGATGCTATTATGTATCAGTGCGAGGTCCATTCGAAAGAAGTACCTATTTTTAAAGAGTTCCTTTTCTCTTCTGGAATAAAAGCACCTTAGTATTCGCAAATATGTCAATGTGGTTATTTCCATACACTGTGTGAGTGGCAGCAAGATTTCGTTGCTTACGAAGTAAAAATATGAACTTTTTGGCTGCATTGAATGTGGTACTGGGCTTTTGTCGGAATTTCACTGCCAAAATATTATTTTAGTCGATATTTGCATTTACGCGAATTGTATTTTTTATACTTATATTGTTTGTTGTTTGTTTGTTAATTATTTATGGGATTATCGCTGTTTTCAACAGCACTTCAGTCATAGCGCGGATAATTAATAGAGAAATAACGCTTTGTATGGGTGTGTCGGGTTATCAAGGACAAATCTTGACAATTGCACACAAATCTATGTGACGGAGCCGAGGATCGAACCCGCGATCCTCGAGTTTTTCGTTCAGCGCTCTATCAACTGAGCTAGTTGTCCCGACAATTGTTTTTATTTGCAATTTGCGAAAGAGTACACATTCGTCATTGAAATGACAATTGGAACGCACAATCTGAAAAAAAGAAGAAATACTTTAGTAGTAGAAAAATAAATCGATAGTTTGCCGTGTGAGATCCTGTGGGAATTTTATTAAGTGTCATCTTACCTAGTAAATCATGGAAACAGTTGATTTATTAGAAAAAAGACAGAGGGTTACTTCGTTAAATATGGAGAATAAAGATTCTTCCGCATTGAGAATATATTAAAACTGTTAAGGTGTTTTATAATCGTTTTCTCAACAAAATAACTAATAGAGATAACTTCTCATACATAGATTAAGTACGGGGTTTCTGTTTATTACGATCATATCGTGATAAAAAAAACAACGTCAGAATAACAAAACTGGGTATTGCATTCAATCACTTTATTAATAAAGGTATCCAATAACACATAAACAATATAAAACAACAAATATTGCACTTGTTATAACAATGGCACACGTACAAATAATATCTAACGTTACTAAAAGTCTAGACCGGAAGGGAAAATCCGACTGCGATGTCGCCTGCTGCTGACTTTCTCACTACCGGCGGTCCACGTTTTGGACTTGACACGGAAGTGACGTAGGTCCGCGCAGTGATCTAGGTGCAACATGGGAGTGTAGCTATCGGGGTCACATAGGTCACCGTGGGATTCATAGAAGGCTTTGTATCCACCGTGGAGGAGGTACACTTCCGGGAAGTTCAGTTTCGGGTAATGATCCTGATTCAAGGCTCGATCCTGACTGCGCAAGTGCCGGTACATTCTTGGTCCGCGCTCGGACGAGAATTCACAGTGGAAGATGAGCACGTGACGTTTCCCTGCTGTCGTCTGGGTCTCCAGGAGACTATTTACAGCGTCCCTCGTGTACATGTTAACTGCACCGCGGATGTGACCTCCTTCGAACTCGTACGGATATCGACAGTCCACGATCGTCACCTTATGCAGGCGGTCGCTGTAGACTCCATTCAAGACTTCCGCCATCGTGTCTGCGCTGATGGATTTGAGGTCGCTGTGTTTACCAGGGATTGTGGGAAGTGTGTAGCCACGTGATCCATCGGCTATCAGGTCATGTGATTCCAGACGCTCAACGGCGGTTATGATGTCATCAGTTGAGGGAGCTTCAGTTATGACGTCATCGCTTTTAGATTTCTTTTTCAACGGCGACTGCGCTTCATCGGCGTCGGCTGGACGCTTTCCCGAGAAAAGACTCTTCCTTGCGATGAATGTACGAGATAAACAGCGTTTGCGTGACGGAAGCTTGATCTGAATTAAAGAAAAGTAAAATTACTATTTGGAATATTGGATTAATATTTTCATTAATAATTAATTAAATGAACCATTGTATGTAATAACGGCTGGTATATTTTAACAGAACTGATTTACAAAATCATTTCGTTTATTTTTATACTGACCTATGAAGCAATACACGTGTGCATGTTTTACAGAAATAATTTCCCATTAAATTAATAAGATTATATACGTACCGATAGTGTAACGCTTGATCCAATGCCGGAGTCCACACTGTCATCTGCTGAGCGACAAGGAGTCAGCACAGTCTCGATCTCCTTCCAGGATGGACTGGATGTGACGTCAGTCGTAACTGGGGAGCAGCTGTCGTCTGCGAACAAGCGGAATCTGAAAAATAGCGTAATTATATGAAAAGTGAAAGTTAATGAAATAACCAATATTATTTATCAATTTAAAAACAAATAAGTGTAATACAGTAACACGCATGGCATTCACGCAGTTCTGAGATCTTGTGATGATTGCGTTGCCTTACTGAACTTACCTCAAAGTCATTTTTATTCAAGTCCCTAATATTCCTTCAGTGTTGATACAGAGAGATGTACATGTAAAAGTGCTCAAAGCGATAGTGATATTTATTGAATTTGAAAGGAGTGGTATATTTATACACGATACAAAGAGGAAATGATTTCCATCTTCGCTCATTAACGAGTTGTTAATTACTGATCGCATTGACTGGGCTGGGAGTCGAGCTTGTCACGTGAGAAATCTACGTAATGTGTCACGTGTGAAAAACAGATTGCTAACAAATCGCCGAGGGTCGTAGACTGCATTCTTTATTGCAATCACAAATTGAGTTTCCTTGTTATTTGTCAAATGATATTGTATACGAATTATAACTTGCAGAATTCTGATCTTTTCTTGTTTTTCAATAAACGTTGATTTTTTTTGTATTCCCGAACTCTCATTGATATGTTATATGGCATTTTGATGAACTCCACGAACAGAACACTTTAAAAAGCTAAACGCGAAAACGATTAAATGTGTTGATCGATTTCTTGTGTCCGCTCTAATGCGATATATTTGCAATGTTGCTATTATACCGAATCATATAATGATATACGTAGGAGTTTGCCTATTAGGATAAATTCTACTGAATCATGATGCTATTATGTATCAGTGCGAGGTCCATTCGAAAGAAGTACCTATTTTTAAAGAGTTCCTTTTCTCTTCTGGAATAAAAGCACCTTAGTATTCGCAAATATGTCAATGTGGTTATTTCCATACACTGTGTGAGTGGCAGCAACATTTCGTTGCTTACGAAGTAAAAATATGAACTTTTTGGCTGCATTGAATGTGGTACTGGGCTTTTGTCGGAATTTCACTGCCAACATATTATTTTAGTCGATATTTGCATTTACGCGAATTGTATTTTTTATACTTATATTGTTTGTTGTTTGTTTGTTAATTATTTATGGGGTTATCGCTGTTTTCAACAGCACTTCAGTCATAGCGCGGATAATTAATAGAGAAATAACGCTTTGTATGGGTGTGTCGGGTTATCAAGGACAAATCTTGACAATTGCACACAAATCTATGTGACGGAGCCGAGGATCGAACCCGCGATCCTCGAGTTTTTCGTTCAGCGCTCTATCAACTGAGCTAGTTGTCCCGACAATTGTTTTTATTTGCAATTTGCGAAAGAGTACACATTCGTCATTGAAATGACAATTGGAACGCACAATCTAAAAAAAAACTTTAGTAGTAGAAAAATAAATCGATAGTTTGCCGTGTGAGATCCTGTGGGAATTTTATTAAGTGTCATCTTACCTAGTAAATCATGGAAACAGTTGATTTATTAGAAAAAAGACAGAGGGTTACTTCGTTAAATATGGAGAATAAAGATTCTTCCGCATTGAGAATATATTAAAACTGTTAAGGTGTTTTATAATCGTTTTCTCAACAAAATAACTAATAGAGATAACTTCTCATACATAGATTAAGTACGGGGTTTCTGTTTATTACGATCATATCGTGATAAAAAAAACAACGTCAGAATAACAAAACTGGGTATTGCATTCAATCACTTTATTAATAAAGGTATCCAATAACACATAAACAATATAAAACAACAAATATTGCACTTGTAATAACAATGGCACACGTACAAATAATATCTAACGTTACTAAAAGTCTAGACCGGAAGGGAAAATCCGACTGCGATGTCGCCTGCTGCTGACTTTCTCACTACCGGCGGTCCACGTTTTGGACTTGACACGGAAGTGACGTAGGTCCGCGCAGTGATCTAGGTGCAACATGGGAGTGTAGCTATCGGGGTCACATAGGTCACCGTGGGATTCATAGAAGGCTTTGTATCCACCGTGGAGGAGGTACACTTCCGGGAAGTTCAGTTTCGGGTAATGATCCTGATTCAAGGCTCGATCCTGACTTCGCAAGTGCCGGTACATTCTTGGTCCGCGCTCGGACGAGAATTCACAGTGGAAGATGAGCACGTGACGTTTCCCTGCTGTCGTCTGGGTCCCCAGGAGACTATTTACAGCGTCCCTCGTGTACATGTTTACTGCACCGCGGATGTGACCTCCTTCGAACTCGTACGGATATCGACAGTCCACGATCGTCACCTTATGCAGGCGGTCGCTGTAGACTCCACTTAAGACTTCCGCCATCGTGTCTGCGCTGATGGATTTGAGGTCGCTGTGAGGAAATTTGAAGGAAATGATTTCCATCTTCGCTCATTAACGAGTTGTTAATTACTGATGGCATTGACTGGGCTGGGAGTCGAGCTTGTCACGTGAGAAATCTACGTAATGTGTCACGTGTGAAAAACAGATTGCTAACAAATCGCCGAGGGTCGTAGACTGCATTCTTTATTGCAATCACAAATTGAGTTTCCTTGTTATTTGTCAAATGATATTGTATACGAATTATAACTTGCAGAATTCTGATCTTTTCTTGTTTTTCAATAAACGTTGATTTTTTTTGTATTCCCGAACTCTCATTGATATGTTATATGGCATTTTGATGAACTCCACGAACAGAACACTTTAAAAAGCTAAACGCGAAAACGATTAAATGTGTTGATCGATTTCTTGTGTCCGCTCTAATGCGCTATATTTGCAATGTTGCTATTATACCGAATCATATAATGATATACGTAGGAGTTTGCCTATTAGGATAAATTCTACTGAATCATGATGCTATTATGTTTCAGTTCGAGGTCCATTCGAAAGAAGTACCTATTTTTAAAGAGTTCCTTTTCACTTCTGGAATAAAAGCACCTTAGCATTCGCAAATATGTCAATGTGGTTATTTCCATACACTGTGTGAGTGGCAGCAACATTTCGTTGCTTACGAAGTAAAAATATGAACTTTTTGGCTGCATTGAATGTGGTACTGGGCTTTTGTCGGAATTTCACTGCCAAAATATTATTTTAGTCGATATTTGCATTTACGCGAATTGTATTTTTTTATACTTATATTGTTTGTTGTTTGTTTGTTAATTATTTATGGGGTTATAGCTGTTTTCAACAGCACTTCAGTCATAGCGCGGATAATTAATAGAGAAATAACGCTTTGTATGGATGTGTCGGGTTATCAAGGACAAATCTTGACAATTGCACACAAATCTATGTGACGGAGCCGAGGATCGAACCCGCGATCCTCGAGTTTTTCGTTCAGCGCTCTATCAACTAAGCTAGTTGTCCCGACAATTGTTTTTATTTGCAATTTGCGAAAGAGTACACATTCGTCATTGAAATGACAATTGGAACGCACAATCTAAAAAAAAACTTTAGTAGTAGAAAAATAAATCGATAGTTTGCCGTGTGTGATCCTGTGGGAATTTTATTAAGTGTCATCTTACCTAGTAAATCATGGAAACAGTTGATTTATTAGAAAAAAGACAGAGGGTTACTTCGTTAAATATGGAGAATAAAGATTCTTCCGCATTGAGAATATATTAAAACTGTTAAGGTGTTTTATAATCGTTTCTCAACAAAATAACTAATAGAGATAACTTCTCATACATAGATTAAGTACGGGGTTTCTGTTTATTACGATCATATCGTGATAAAAAAAAACAACGTCAGAATAACAAAACTGGGTATTGCATTCAATCACTTTATTAATAAAGGTATCCAATAACACATAAACAATATAAAACAACAAATATTGCACTTGTTATAACAATGGCACACGTACAAATAATATCTAACGTTACTAAAAGTCTAGACCGGAAGGGAAAATCCGACTGCGATGTCGCCTGCTGCTGACTTTCTCACTACCGGCGGTCCACGTTTTGGACTTGACACGGAAGTGACGTAGGTCCGCGCAGTGATCTAGGTGCAACATGGGAGTGTAGCTATCGGGGTCACATAGGTCACCGTGGGATTCATAGAAGGCTTTGTATCCACCGTGGAGGAGGTACACTTCCGGGAAGTTCAGTTTCGGGTAATGATCCTGATTCAAGGCTCGATCCTGACTGCGCAAGTGCCGGTACATTGTTGGTCCGCGCTCGGACGAGAATTCACAGTGGAAGATGAGCACGTGACGTTTCCCTGCTGTCGTCTGGGTCCCCAGGAGACTATTTACAGCGTCCCTCGTGTACATGTTTACTGCACCGCGGATGTGACCTCCTTCGAACTCGTACGGATATCGACAGTCCACGATCGTCACCTTATGCAGGCGGTCGCTGTAGACTCCACTTAAGACTTCCGCCATCGTGTCTGCGCTGATGGATTTGAGGTCGCTGTGAGGAAATTTGAAGGAAATGATTTCCATCTTCGCTCATTAACGAGTTGTTAATTACTGATGGCATTGACTGGGCTGGGAGTCGAGCTTGTCACGTGAGAAATCTACGTAATGTGTCACGTGTGAAAAACAGATTGCTAACAAATCGCCGAGGGTCGTAGACTGCATTCTTTATTGCAATCACAAATTGAGTTTCCTTGTTATTTGTCAAATGATATTGTATACGAATTATAACTTGCAGAATTCTGATCTTTTGTTGTTTTTCAATAAACGTTGATTTTTTTTGTATTCCCGAACTCTCATTGATATGTTATATGGCATTTTGATGAACTCCACGAACAGAACACTTTAAAAAGCTAAACGCGAAAACGATTAAATGTGTTGATCGATTTCTTGTGTCCGCTCTAATGCGCTATATTTGCAATGTTGCTATTATACCGAATCATATAATGATATACGTAGGAGTTTGCCTATTAGGATAAATTCTACTGAATCATGATGCTATTATGTATCAGTGCGAGGTCCATTTGAAAGAAGTACCTATTTTTAAAGAGTTCCTTTTCTCTTCTGGAATAAAAGCACCTTAGTATTCGCAAATATGTCAATGTGGTTATTTCCATACACTGTGTGAGTGGCAGCAAGATTTCGTTGCTTACGAAGTAAAAATATGAACTTTTTGGCTGCATTGAATGTGGTACTGGGCTTTTGTCGGAATTTCACTGCCAAAATATTATTTTAGTCGATATTTGCATTTACGCGAATTGTATTTTTTTATACTTATATTGTTTGTTGTTTGTTTGTTAATTATTTATGGGGTTATCGCTGTTTTCAACAGCACTTCAGTCATAGCGCGGATAATTAATAGAGAAATAACGCTTTGTATGGGTGTGTCGGGTTATCAAGGACAAATCTTGACAATTGCACACAAATCTATGTGACGGAGCCGAGGATCGAACCCGCGATCCTCGAGTTTTTCGTTCAGCGCTCTATCAACTGAGCTAGTTGTCCCGACAATTGTTTTTATTTGCAATTTGCGAAAGAGTACACATTCGTCATTGAAATGACAATTGGAACGCACAATCTGAAAAAACAAGAAATACTTTAGTAGTAGAAAAATAAATCGATAGTTTGCCGTGTGAGATCCTGGGAGAATTTTATTAAGTGTCATCTTACCTAGTAAATCATGGAAACAGTTGATTTATTAGAAAAAAGACAGAGGGTTACTTCGTTAAATATGGAGAATAAAGATTCTTCCGCATTGAGAATATATTAAAACTGTTAAGGTGTTTTATAATCGTTTTCTCAACAAAATAACTAATAGAGATAACTTCTCATACATAGATTAAGTACGGGGTTTCTGTTTATTACGATCATATCGTGATAAAAAAACAACAACGTCAGAATAACAAAACTGGGTATTGCATTCAATCACTTTATTAATAAAGGTATCCAATAACACATAAACAATATAAAACAACAAATATTGCACTTGTTATAACAATGGCACACGTACAAATAATATCTAACGTTACTAAAAGTCTAGACCGGAAGGGAAAATCCGACTGCGATGTCGCCTGCTGCTGACTTTCTCACTACCGGCGGTCCACGTTTTGGACTTGACACGGTAGTGACGTAGGTCCGCGCAGTGATCTAGGTGCAACATGGGAGTGTAGCTATCGGGGTCACATAGGTCACCGTGGGATTCATAGAAGGCTTTGTATCCACCGTGGAGGAGGTACACTTCCGGGTAGTTCAGTTTCGGGTAATGATCCTGATTCAAGGCTCGATCCTGACTGCGCAAGTGCCGGTACATTCTTGGTCCGCGCTCGGACGAGAATTCACAGTGGAAGATGAGCACGTGACGTTTCCCTGCTGTCGTCTGGGTCCCCAGGAGACTATTTACAGCGTCCCTCGTGTACATGTTAACTGCACCGCGGATGTGACCTCCTTCGAACTCGTACGGATATCGACAGTCCACGATCGTCACCTTATGCAGGCGGTCGCTGTAGACTCCATTCAAGACTTCCGCCATCGTGTCTGCGCTGATGGATTTGAGGTCGCTGTGTTTACCAGGGATTGTGGGAAGTGTGTAGCCACGTGATCCATCGGCTATCAGGTCATGTGATCCCAGACGCTCAACGGCGGTTATGATGTCATCAGTTGAGGGAGCTTCAGTTATGACGTCATCGCTTTTAGATTTCTTTTTCAACGGCGACTGCGCTTCATCGGCATCGGCTGGACGCTTTCCCGAGAAGAGACTCTTCCTTGCGATGAATGTTCGAGATAAACAGCGTTTGCGTGACGGAAGCTTGATCTGATATGAAGAAAAGTAAAATTACTATTTGGAATATTGGATTAATATTTTGAATAATAATTAATTAAATGAACCATTGTATGTAATAACGGCTGGTATATTTTAACAGAACTGATTTACAAAATCATTTCGTTTATTTTTATTCTGACCTATGAAACAATACGCGTGTGCATGTTTTACAGAAATAATTTCCCATTAAATTTATAAGATTATATACGTACCGATAGTTTTACACTTGATCCAATGCCGGAGTCCACACTGTCATCTGCTGAGCGACAAGGAGTCAGCACAGTCTCGATCTCCTTCCAGGATGGACTGGATGTGACGTCAGTCGTAACTGGGGAGCAGCTGTCGTCTGCGAACAAGCGGAATCTGAAATATAGCGTTATTATATGAAAAGTGAAAGTTAATGAAATAACCAATATTATTTATCAATTTAAAAACAAATAAGTGTAATACAGTAACACGCATGGCATTCACGCAGTTTTGAGATCTTGCGTTGCCTTACTGAACTTACCTCAAAGTCATTTTTATTCAAGTCCCTAATATTCCTTCAGTGTTGATACAGAGAGATGTACATGTAAAAGTGCTCAAAGCGATAGTGATATTTATTGAATTTGAAAGGAGTGGTATATTTATACACGATACAAAGAGGAAATGATTTCCATCTTCGCTCATTAACGAGTTGTTAATTACTGATGGCATTGACTGGGCTGGGAGTCGAGCTTGTCACGTGAGAAATCTACGTAATGTGTCACGTGTGAAAAACAGATTGCTAACAAATTGCCGAGGGTCGTAGACTGCATTCTTTATTGCAATCACAAATAGAGTTTCCTTGTTATTTGTCAAATGATATTGTATACGAATTATAACTTGCAGAATTCTGATCTTTTCTTGTTTTTCAATAAACGTTGATTTTTTTGTATTCCCGAACTCTCATTGATATGTTATATGGCATTTTGATGAACTCCACGAACAGAACACTTTAAAAAGCTAAACGCGAAAACGATTAAATGTGTTGATCGATTTCTTGTGTCCGCTCTAATGCGATATATTTGCAATGTTTCTATTATACCGAATCATATAATGATATACTTGGGAGCTGGCCTATTAGGATAAATTCTACTGAATCATGATGCTATTATGTATCAGTGCGAGGTCCATTCGAAAGAAGTACCTATTTTTAAAGAGTTCCTTTTCTCTTCTGGAATAAAAGCACCTTAGTATTCGCAAATATGTCAATGTGGTTATTTCCATACACTGTGTTAGTGGCAGCAAGATTTCGTTGCTTACGAAGTAAAAGTATGAACTTTTTGGCTGCATTGAATGTGGTACTGGGCTTTTGTCGGAATTTCACTGCCAAAATATTATTTTAGTCGATATTTGCATTTACGCGAATTGTATTTTTTATACTTATATTGTTTGTTGTTTGTTTGTTAATTATTTATGGGGTTATCGCTGTTTTCAACAGCACTTCAGTCATAGCGCGGATAATTAATAGAGAAATAACGCTTTGTATGGGTTTGTCGGGTTATCAATGACAAATCTTGACAATTGCACACAAATCTATGTGACGGAGCCGAACCCGCGATCCTCGAGTTTTTTCGTTCAGCGCTCTATCAACTGAGCTAGTTGTCCCGGCAATTGTTTTTATTTGCAATTTGCGAAAGAGTACACATTCGTCATTGAAATGACAATTGGAACGCACAATCTGAAAAAATGAAGAAATACTTTAGTAGTAGAAAAATAAATCAATAGTTTGCCGTGTGAGATCCTGTGGGAATTTTATTAAGTGTCATCTTACCTAGTAAATCATGGAAACAGTTGATTTATTAGAAAAAAGACAGAGGGTTACTTCATTAAATATGGAGAATAAAGATTCTTCCGCATTGGGAATATATTAAAACTGTTTAGGTGTTTTATAATCGTTTTCTCAACAAAATAACTAATAGAGATAGCTTCTCATACATAGATTAAGTACGGGGTTTCTGTTTATTACGATCATATCGTGATAAAAAAAACAACGTCAGAATAACAAAACTGGGTATTGCATTCAATCACTTTATTAATAAAGGTATCCAATAACACATAAAAAATATAAAACAACAAATATTGCACTTGTTATAACAATGGCACACGTACAAATAATATCTAACGTTACTAAAAGTCTAGACCGGAAGGGAAAATCCGACTGCGATGTCGCCTGCTGCTGACTTTCTCACTACCGGCGGTCCACGTTTTGGACTTGACACGGAAGTGACGTAGGTCCGCGCAGTGATCTAGGTGCAACATGGGAGTGTAGCTATCGGGGTCACATAGGTCACCGTGGGATTCATAGAAGGCTTTGTATCCACCGTGGAGGAGGTACACTTCCGGGAAGTTCAGTTTCGGGTAATGATCCTGATTCAAGGCTCGATCCTGACTGCGCAAGTGCCGGTACATTCTTGGTCCGCGCTCGGACGAGAATTCACAGTGGAAGATGAGCACGTGACGTTTCCCTGCTGTCGTCTGGGTCTCCAGGAGACTATTTACAGCGTCCCTCGTGTACATGTTAACTGCACCGCGGATGTGACCTCCTTCGAACTCGTACGGATATCGACAGTCCACGATCGTCACCTTATGCAGGCGGTCGCTGTAGACTCCATTCAAGACTTCCGCCATCGTGTCTGCGCTGATGGATTTGAGTTCGCTGTGTTTACCAGGGATTGTGGAAAGTGTGTAGCCACGTGATCCATCGGCTATCAGGTCATGTGATCCCAGACGCTCAACGGCGGTTATGATGTCATCAGTTGAGGGAGCTTCAGTTATGACGTCATCGCTTTTAGATTTCTTTTTCAACGGCGACTGAGCTTCATCGGCGTCGGCTGGACGCTTTCCCGAGAAGAGACTCTTCCTTGCGATGAATGTACGAGATAAACAGCGTTTGCGTGACGGAAGCTTGATCTGATATGAAGAAAAGTAAAATTACTATTTGGAATATTGGATTAATATTTTGAATAATAATTAATTAAATGAACCATTGTATGTAATAACGGCTGGTATATTTTAACAGAACTGATTTACAAAATCATTTCGTTTATTTTTATTCTGACCTATGAAACAATACGCGTATGCATGTTTTACAGAAATAATTTCCCATTAAATTTATAAGATTATATACGTACCGATAGTTTTACACTTGATCCAATGCCGGAGTCCACACTGTCATCTGCTGAGCGACAAGGAGTCAGCACAGTCTCGATCTCCTTCCAGGATGGACTGGATGTGACGTCAGTCGTAACTGGGGAGCAGCTGTCGTCTGCGAACAAGCGGAATCTGAAAAATAGCGTAATTATATGAAAAGTGAAAGTTAATGAAATAACCAATATTATTTATCAATTTAAAAACAAATAAGTGTAATACAGTAACACGCATGGCATTCACGCAGTTCTGAGATCTTGTGATGATTGCGTTGCCTTACTGAACTTACCTCAAAGTCATTTTTATTCAAGTCCCTAATATTCCTTCAGTGTTGATACAGAGAGATGTACATGTAAAAGTGCTCAAAGCGATAGTGATATTTATTGAATTTGAAAGGAGTGGTATATTTATACACGATACAAAGAGGAAATGATTTCCATCTTCGCTCATTAACGAGTTGTTAATTACTGATCGCATTGACTGGGCTGGGAGTCGAGCTTGTCACGTGAGAAATCTACGTAATGTGTCACGTGTGAAAAACAGATTGCTAACAAATCGCCGAGGGTCGTAGACTGCATTCTTTATTGCAATCACAAATTGAGTTTCCTTGTTATTTGTCAAATGATATTGTATACGAATTATAACTTGCAGAATTCTGATCTTTTCTTGTTTTTCAATAAACGTTGATTTTTTTTGTATTCCCGAACTCTCATTGATATGTTATATGGCATTTTGATGAACTCCACGAACAGAACACTTTAAAAAGCTAAACGCGAAAACGATTAAATGTGTTGATCGATTTCTTGTGTCCGCTCTAATGCGATATATTTGCAATGTTGCTATTATACCGAATCATATAATGATATACGTAGGAGTTTGCCTATTAGGATAAATTCTACTGAATCATGATGCTATTATGTATCAGTGCGAGGTCCATTCGAAAGAAGTACCTATTTTTAAAGAGTTCCTTTTCTCTTCTGGAATAAAAGCACCTTAGTATTCGCAAATATGTCAATGTGGTTATTTCCATACACTGTGTGAGTGGCAGCAACATTTCGTTGCTTACGAAGTAAAAATATGAACTTTTTGGCTGCATTGAATGTGGTACTGGGCTTTTGTCGGAATTTCACTGCCAAAATATTATTTTAGTCGATATTTGCATTTACGCGAATTGTATTTTATTATACTTATATTGTTTGTTGTTTGTTTGTTAATTATTTATGGGGTTATCGCTGTTTTCAACAGCACTTCAGTCATAGCGCGGATAATTAATAGAGAAATAACGCTTTGTATGGGTGTGTCGGGTTATCAAGGACAAATCTTGACAATTGCACACAAATCTATGTGACGGAGCCGAGGATCGAACCCGCGATCCTCGAGTTTTTCGTTCAGCGCTCTATCAACTGAGCTAGTTGTCCCGACAATTGTTTTTATTTGCAATATGCGAAAGAGTACACATTCGTCATTGAAATGACAATTGGAACGCACAATCTGAAAAAAAATACTTTAGTAGTAGAAAAATAAATCGATAGTTTGCCGTGTGAGATCCTGTGGGAATTTTATTAAGTGTCATCTTACCTAGTAAATCATGGAAACAGTTGATTTATTAGAAAAAAGACAGAGGGTTACTTCGTTAAATATGGAGAATAAAGATTCTTCCGCATTGAGAATATATTAAAACTGTTAAGGTGTTTTATAATCGTTTTCTCAACAAAATAACTAATAGAGATAACTTCTCATACATAGATTAAGTACGGGGTTTCTGTTTATTACGATCATATCGTGATAAAAAAAACAACGTCAGAATAACAAAACTGGGTATTGCATTCAATCACTTTATTAATAAAGGTATCCAATAACACATAAACAATATAAAACAACAAATATTGCACTTGTTATAACAATGGCACACGTACAAATAATATCTAACGTTACTAAAAGTCTAGACCGGAAGGGAAAATCCGACTGCGATGTCGCCTGCTGCTGACTTTCTCACTACCGGCGGTCCACGTTTTGGACTTGACACGGAAGTGACGTAGGTCCGCGCAGTGATCTAGGTGCAACATGGGAGTGTAGCTATCGGGGTCACATAGGTCACCGTGGGATTCATAGAAGGCTTTGTATCCACCGTGGAGGAGGTACACTTCCGGGAAGTTCAGTTTCGGGTAATGATCCTGATTCAAGGCTCGATCCTGACTGCGCAAGTGCCGGTACATTCTTGGTCCGCGCTCGGACGAGAATTCACAGTGGAAGATGAGCACGTGACGTTTCCCTGCTGTCGTCTGGGTCTCCAGGAGACTATTTACAGCGTCCCTCGTGTACATGTTAACTGCACCGCGGATGTGACCTCCTTCGAACTCGTACGGATATCGACAGTCCACGATCGTCACCTTATGCAGGCGGTCGCTGTAGACTCCATTCAAGACTTCCGCCATCGTGTCTGCGCTGATGGATTTGAGGTCGCTGTGTTTACCAGGGATTGTGGGAAGTGTGTAGCCACGTGATCCATCGGCTATCAGGTCATGTGATTCCAGACGCTCAACGGCGGTTATGATGTCATCAGTTGAGGGAGCTTCAGTTATGACGTCATCGCTTTTAGATTTCTTTTTCAACGGCGACTGCGCTTCATCGGCGTCGGCTGGACGCTTTCCCGAGAAAAGACTCTTCCTTGCGATGAATGTACGAGATAAACAGCGTTTGCGTGACGGAAGCTTGATCTGAATTAAAGAAAAGTAAAATTACTATTTGGAATATTGGATTAATATTTTGATTAATAATTAATTAAATGAACCATTGTATGTAATAACGGCTGGTATATTTTAACAGAACTGATTTACAAAATCATTTCGTTTATTTTTATACTGACCTATGAAGCAATACACGTGTGCATGTTTTACAGAAATAATTTCCCATTAAATTTATAAGATTATATACGTACCGATAGTTTAACGCTTGATCCAATGCCGGAGTCCACACTGTCATCTGCTGAGCGACAAGGAGTCAGCACAGTCTCGATCTCCTTCCAGGATGGACTGGATGTGACGTCAGTCGTAACTGGGGAGCAGCTGTCGTCTGCGAACAAGCGGAATCTGAAAAATAGCGTAATTATATGAAAAGTGAAAGTTAATGAAATAACCAATATTATTTATCAATTTAAAAACAAATAAGTGTAATACAGTAACACGCATGGCATTCACGCAGTTCTGAGATCTTGTGATGATTGCGTTGCCTTACTGAACTTACCTCAAAGTCATTTTTATTCAAGTCCCTAATATTCCTTCAGTGTTGATACAGAGAGATGTACATGTAAAAGTGCTCAAAGCGATAGTGATATTTATTGAATTTGAAAGGAGTGGTATATTTATACACGATACAAAGAGGAAATGATTTCCATCTTCGCTCATTAACGAGTTGTTAATTACTGATCGCATTGACTGGGCTGGGAGTCGAGCTTGTCACGTGAGAAATCTACGTAATGTGTCACGTGTGAAAAACAGATTGCTAACAAATCGCCGAGGGTCGTAGACTGCATTCTTTATTGCAATCACAAATTGAGTTTCCTTGTTATTTGTCAAATGATATTGTATACGAATTATAACTTGCAGAATTCTGATCTTTTCTTGTTTTTCAATAAACGTTGATTTTTTTGTATTCCCGAACTCTCATTGATATGTTATATGGCATTTTGATGAACTCCACGAACAGAACACTTTAAAAAGCTAAACGCGAAAACGATTAATTGTGTTGATCGATTTCTTGTGTCCGCTCTAATGCGATATATTTGCAATGTTGCTATTATACCGAATCATATAATGATATACGTAGGAGTTTGCCTATTAGGATAAATTCTACTGAATCATGATGCTATTATGTATCAGTGCGAGGTCCATTCGAAAGAAGTACCTATTTTTAAAGAGTTCCTTTTCTCTTCTGGAATAAAAGCACCTTAGTATTCGCAAATATGTCAATGTGGTTATTTCCATACACTGTGTGAGTGGCAGCAACATTTCGTTGCTTACGAAGTAAAAATATGAACTTTTTGGCTGCATTGAATGTGGTACTGGGCTTTTGTCGGAATTTCACTGCCAAAATATTATTTTAGTCGATATTTGCATTTACGCGAATTGTATTTTTTATACTTATATTGTTTGTTGTTTGTTTGTTAATTATTTATGGGGTTATCGCTGTTTTCAACAGCACTTCAGTCATAGCGCGGATAATTAATAGAGAAATAACGCTTTGTATGGGTGTGTCGGGTTATCAAGGACAAATCTTGACAATTGCACACAAATCTATGTGACGGAGCCGAGGATCGAACCCGCGATCCTCGAGTTTTTCGTTCAGCGCTCTATCAACTGAGCTAGTTGTCCCGGCAATTGTTTTTATTTGCAATTTGCGAAAGAGTACACATTCGTCATTGAAATGACAATTGGAACGCACAATCTGAAAAAAAAGAAATACTTTAGTAGTAGAAAAATAAATCGATAGTTTGCCGTGTGAGATCCTGTGGGAATTTTATTAAGTGTCATCTTACCTAGTAAATCATGGAAACAGTTGATTTATTAGAAAAAAGACAGAGGGTTACTTCGTTAAATATGGAGAATAAAGATTCTTCCGCATTGAGAATATATTAAAACTGTTAAGGTGTTTTATAATCGTTTTCTCAACAAAATAACTAATAGAGATAACTTCTCATACATAGATTAAGTACGGGGTTTCTGTTTATTACGATCATATCGTGATAAAAAAAACAACGTCAGAATAACAAAACTGGGTATTGCATTCAATCACTTTATTAATAAAGGTATTCAATAACACATGAACAATATAAAACAACAAATATTGCACTTGTTATAACAATGGCACACGTACAAATAATATCTAACGTTACTAAAAGTCTAGACCGGAAGGGAAAATCCGACTGCGATGTCGCCTGCTGCTGACTTTCTCACTACCGGCGGTCCACGTTTTGGACTTGACACGGAAGTGACGTAGGTCCGCGCAGTGATCTAGGTGCAACATGGGAGTGTAGCTATCGGGGTCACATAGGTCACCGTGGGATTCATAGAAGGCTTTGTATCCACCGTGGAGGAGGTACACTTCCGGGAAGTTCAGTTTCGGGTAATGATCCTGATTCAAGGCTCGATCCTGACTGCGCAAGTGCCGGTACATTCTTGGTCCGCGCTCGGACGAGAATTCACAGTGGAAGATGAGCACGTGACGTTTCCCTGCTGTCGTCTGGGTCTCCAGGAGACTATTTACAGCGTCCCTCGTGTACATGTTAACTGCACCGCGGAATGTGACCTCCTTCGAACTCGTACGGATATCGACAGTCCACGATCGTCACCTTATGCAGGCGGTCGCTGTAGACTCCATTCAAGACTTCCGCCATCGTGTCTGCGCTGATGGATTTGAGGTCGCTGTGTTTACCAGGGATTGTGGGAAGTGTGTAGCCACGTGATCCATCGGCTATCAGGTCATGTGATTCCAGACGCTCAACGGCGGTTATGATGTCATCAGTTGAGGGAGCTTCAGTTATGACGTCATCGCTTTTAGATTTCTTTTTCAACGGCGACTGCGCTTCATCGGAGTCGGCTGGACGCTTTCCCGAGAAAAGACTCTTCCTTGCGATGAATGTACGAGATAAACAGCGTTTGCGTGACGGAAGCTTGATCTGAATTAAAGAAAAGTAAAATTACTATTTGGAATATTGGATTAATATTTTGATTAATAATTAATTAAATGAACCATTGTATGTAATAACGGCTGGTATATTTTAACAGAACTGATTTACAAAATCATTTCGTTTATTTTTATACTGACCTATGAAGCAATACACGTGTGCATGTTTTACAGAAATAATTTCCCATTAAATTTATAAGATTATATACGTACCGATAGTTTAACGCTTGATCCAATGCCGGAGTCCACACTGTCATCTGCTGAGCGACAAGGAGTCAGCACAGTCTCGATCTCCTTCCAGGATGGACTGGATGTGACGTTAGTCGTAACTGGGGAGCAGCTGTCGTCTGCGAACAAGCGGAATCTGAAAAATAGCGTAATTATATGAAAAGTGAAAGTTAATGAAATAACCAATATTATTTATCAATTTAAAAACAAATAAGTGTAATACAGTAACACGCATGGCATTCACGCAGTTCTGAGATCTTGTGATGATTGCGTTGCCTTACTGAACTTACCTCAAAGTCATTTTTATTCAAGTCCCTAATATTCCTTCAGTGTTGATACAGAGAGATGTACATGTAAAAGTGCTCAAAGCGATAGTGATATTTATTGAATTTGAAAGGAGTGGTATATTTATACACGATACAAAGAGGAAATGATTTCCATCTTCGCTCATTAACGAGTTGTTAATTACTGATCGCATTGACTGGGCTGGGAGTCGAGCTTGTCACGTGAGAAATCTACGTAATGTGTCACGTGTGAAAAACAGATTGCTAACAAATCGCCGAGGGTCGTAGACTGCATTCTTTATTGCAATCACAAATTGAGTTTCCTTGTTATTTGTCAAATGATATTGTATACGAATTATAACTTGCAGAATTCTGATCTTTTCTTGTTTTTCAATAAACGTTGATTTTTTTGTATTCCCGAACTCTCATTGATATGTTATATGGCATTTTGATGAACTCCACGAACAGAACACTTTAAAAAGCTAAACGCGAAAACGATTAAATGTGTTGATCGATTTCTTGTGTCCGCTCTAATGCGATATATTTGCAATGTTGCTATTATACCGAATCATATAATGATATACGTAGGAGTTTGCCTATTAGGATAAATTCTACTGAATCATGATGCTATTATGTATCAGTGCGAGGTCCATTCGAAAGAAGTACCTATTTTTAAAGAGTTCCTTTTCTCTTCTGGAATAAAAGCACCTTAGTATTCGCAAATATGTCAATGTGGTTATTTCCATTCACTGTGTGAGTGGCAGCAACATTTCGTTGCTTACGAAGTAAAAATATGAACTTTTTGGCTGCATTGAATGTGGTACTGGGCTTTTGTCGGAATTTCACTGCCAAAATATTATTTTAGTCGATATTTGCATTTACGCGAATTGTATTTTTTTATACTTATATTGTTTGTTGTTTGTTTGTTAATTATTTATGGGGTTATCGCTGTTTTCAACAGCACTTCAGTCATAGCGCGGATAATTAATAGAGAAATAACGCTTTGTATGGGTGTGTCGGGTTATCAAGGACAAATCTTGACAATTGCACACAAATCTATGTGACGGAGCCGAGGATCGAACCCGCGATTAGTAGTAGAAAAATAAATCGATAGTTTGCCGTGTGAGATCCTGTGGGAATTTTATTAAGTGTCATCTTACCTAGTAAATCATGGAAACAGTTGATTTATTAGAAAAAAGACAGAGGGTTACTTCGTTAAATATGGAGAATAAAGATTCTTCCGCATTGAGAATATATTAAAACTGTTAAGGTGTTTTATAATCGTTTTCTCAACAAAATAACTAATAGAGATAACTTCTCATACATAGATTAAGTACGGGGTTTCTGTTTATTACGATCATATCGTGATAAAAAAAAAACAACGTCAGAATAACAAAACTGGGTATTGCATTCAATCACTTTATTAATAAAGGTATCCAATAACACATGAACAATATAAAACAACAAATATTGCACTTGTTATAACAATGGCACACGTACAAATAATATCTAACGTTACTAAAAGTCTAGACCGGAAGGGAAAATCCGACTGCGATGTCGCCTGCTGCTGACTTTCTCACTACCGGCGGTCCACGTTTTGGACTTGACACGGAAGTGACGTAGGTCCGCGCAGTGATCTAGGTGCAACATGGGAGTGTAGCTATCGGGGTCACATAGGTCACCGTGGGATTCATAGAAGGCTTTGTATCCACCGTGGAGGAGGTACACTTCCGGGAAGTTCAGTTTCGGGTAATGATCCTGATTCAAGGCTCGATCCTGACTGCGCAAGTGCCGGTACATTCTTGGTCCGCGCTCGGACGAGAATTCACAGTGGAAGATGAGCACGTGACGTTTCCCTGCTGTCGTCTGGGTCTCCAGGAGACTATTTACAGCGTCCCTCGTGTACATGTTAACTGCACCGCGGATGTGACCTCCTTCGAACTCGTACGGATATCGACAGTCCACGATCGTCACCTTATGCAGGCGGTCGCTGTAGACTCCATTCAAGACTTCCGCCATCGTGTCTGCGCTGATGGATTTGAGGTCGCTGTGTTTACCAGGGATTGTGGGAAGTGTGTAGCCACGTGATCCATCGGCTATCAGGTCATGTGATTCCAGACGCTCAACGGCGGTTATGATGTCATCAGTTGAGGGAGCTTCAGTTATGACGTCATCGCTTTTAGATTTCTTTTTCAACGGCGACTGCGCTTCATCGGAGTCGGCTGGACGCTTTCCCGAGAAAAGACTCTTCCTTGCGATGAATGTACGAGATAAACAGCGTTTGCGTGACGGAAGCTTGATCTGAATTAAAGAAAAGTAAAATTACTATTTGGAATATTGGATTAATATTTTGATTAATAATTAATTAAATGAACCATTGTATGTAATAACGGATGGTATATTTTAACAGAACTGATTTACAAAATCATTTCGTTTATTTTTATACTGACCTATGAAGCAATACACGTGTGCATGTTTTACAGAAATAATTTCCCATTAAATTTATAAGATTATATACGTACCGATAGTTTAACGCTTGATCCAATGCCGGAGTCCACACTGTCATCTGCTGAGCGACAAGGAGTCAGCACAGTCTCGATCTCCTTCCAGGATGGACTGGATGTGACGTTAGTCGTAACTGGGGAGCAGCTGTCGTCTCCGAACAAGCGGAATCTGAAAAATAGCGTAATTATATGAAAAGTGAAAGTTAATGAAATAACCAATATTATTTATCAATTTAAAAACAAATAAGTGTAATACAGTAACACGCATGGCATTCGCGCAGTTGTGAGATCTTGTGATGATTGCGTTGCCTTACTGAACTTACCTCAAAGTCATTTTTATTCAAGTCCCTAATATTCCTTCAGTGTTGATACAGAGAGATGTACATGTAAAAGTGCTCAAAGCGATAGTGATATTTATTGAATTTGAAAGGAGTGGTATATTTATACACGATACAAAGAGGAAATGATTTCCATCTTCGCTCATTAACGAGTTGTTAATTACTGATCGCATTGACTGGGCTGGGAGTCGAGCTTGTCACGTGAGAAATCTACGTAATGTGTCACGTGTGAAAAACAGATTGCTAACAAATCGCCGAGGGTCGTAGACTGCATTCTTTATTGCAATCACAAATTGAGTTTCCTTGTTATTTGTCAAATGATATTGTATACGAATTATAACTTGCAGAATTCTGATCTTTTCTTGTTTTTCAATAAACGTTGATTTTTTTGTATTCCCGAACTCTCATTGATATGTTATATGGCATTTTGATGAACTCCACGAACAGAACACTTTAAAAAGCTAAACGCGAAAACGATTAAATGTGTTGATCGATTTCTTGTGTCCGCTCTAATGCGATATATTTGCAATGTTGCTATTATACCGAATCATATAATGATATACGTAGGAGTTTGCCTATTAGTATAAATTCTACTGAATCATGATGCTATTATGTATCAGTGCGAGGTCCATTCGAAAGAAGTACCTATTTTTAAAGAGTTCCTTTTCTCTTCTGGAATAAAAGCACCTTAGTATTCGCAAATATGTCAATGTGGTTATTTCCATTCACTGTGTGAGTGGCAGCAACATTTCGTTGCTTACGAAGTAAAAATATGAACTTTTTGGCTGCATTGAATGTGGTACTGGGCTTTTGTCGGAATTTCACTGCCAAAATATTATTTTAGTCGATATTTGCATTTACGCGAATTGTATTTTTTTATACTTATATTGTTTGTTGTTTGTTTGTTAATTATTTATGGGGTTATCGCTGTTTTCAACAGCACTTCAGTCATAGCGCGGATAATTAATAGAGAAATAACGCTTTGTATGGGTGTGTCGGGTTATCAAGGACAAATCTTGACAATTGCACACAAATCTATGTGACGGAGCCGAGGATCGAACCCGCGATTAGTAGTAGAAAAATAAATCGATAGTTTGCCGTGTGAGATCCTGTGGGAATTTTATTAAGTGTCATCTTACCTAGTAAATCATGGAAACAGTTGATTTATTAGAAAAAAGACAGAGGGTTACTTCGTTAAATATGGAGAATAAAGATTCTTCCGCATTGAGAATATATTAAAACTGTTAAGGTGTTTTATAATCGTTTTCTCAACAAAATAACTAATAGAGATAACTTCTCATACATAGATTAAGTACGGGGTTTCTGTTTATTACGATCATATCGTGATAAAAAAAAAACAACGTCAGAATAACAAAACTGGGTATTGCATTCAATCACTTTATTAATAAAGGTATCCAATAACACATGAACAATATAAAACAACAAATATTGCACTTGTTATAACAATGGCACACGTACAAATAATATCTAACGTTACTAAAAGTCTAGACCGGAAGGGAAAATCCGACTGCGATGTCGCCTGCTGCTGACTTTCTCACTACCGGCGGTCCACGTTTTGGACTTGACACGGAAGTGACGTAGGTCCGCGCAGTGATCTAGGTGCAACATGGGAGTGTAGCTATCGGGGTCACATAGGTCACCGTGGGATTCATAGAAGGCTTTGTATCCACCGTGGAGGAGGTACACTTCCGGGAAGTTCAGTTTCGGGTAATGATCCTGATTCAAGGCTCGATCCTGACTGCGCAAGTGCCGGTACATTCTTGGTCCGCGCTCGGACGAGAATTCACAGTGGAAGATGAGCACGTGACGTTTCCCTGCTGTCGTCTGGGTCTCCAGGAGACTATTTACAGCGTCCCTCGTGTACATGTTAACTGCACCGCGGATGTGACCTCCTTCGAACTCGTACGGATATCGACAGTCCACGATCGTCACCTTATGCAGGCGGTCGCTGTAGACTCCATTCAAGACTTCCGCCATCGTGTCTGCGCTGATGGATTTGAGGTCGCTGTGTTTACCAGGGATTGTGGGAAGTGTGTAGCCACGTGATCCATCGGCTATCAGGTCATGTGATTCCAGACGCTCAACGGCGGTTATGATGTCATCAGTTGAGGGAGCTTCAGTTATGACGTCATCGCTTTTAGATTTCTTTTTCAACGGCGACTGCGCTTCATCGGAGTCGGCTGGACGCTTTCCCGAGAAAAGACTCTTCCTTGCGATGAATGTACGAGATAAACAGCGTTTGCGTGACGGAAGCTTGATCTGAATTAAAGAAAAGTAAAATTACTATTTGGAATATTGGATTAATATTTTGATTAATAATTAATTAAATGAACCATTGTATGTAATAACGGCTGGTATATTTTAACAGAACTGATTTACAAAATCATTTCGTTTATTTTTATACTGACCTATGAAGCAATACACGTGTGCATGTTTTACAGAAATAATTTCCCATTAAATTTATAAGATTATATACGTACCGATAGTTTAACGCTTGATCCAATGCCGGAGTCCACACTGTCATCTGCTGAGCGACAAGGAGTCAGCACAGTCTCGATCTCCTTCCAGGATGGACTGGATGTGACGTTAGTCGTAACTGGGGAGCAGCTGTCGTCTGCGAACAAGCGGAATCTGAAAAATAGCGTAATTATATGAAAAGTGAAAGTTAATGAAATAACCAATATTATTTATCAATTTAAAAACAAATAAGTGTAATACAGTAACACGCATGGCATTCACGCAGTTCTGAGATCTTGTGATGATTGCGTTGCCTTACTGAACTTACCTCAAAGTCATTTTTATTCAAGTCCCTAATATTCCTTCAGTGTTGATACAGAGAGATGTACATGTAAAAGTGCTCAAAGCGATAGTGATATTTATTGAATTTGAAAGGAGTGGTATATTTATACACGATACAAAGAGGAAATGATTTCCATCTTCGCTCATTAACGAGTTGTTAATTACTGATCGCATTGACTGGGCTGGGAGTCGAGCTTGTCACGTGAGAAATCTACGTAATGTGTCACGTGTGAAAAACAGATTGCTAACAAATCGCCGAGGGTCGTAGACTGCATTCTTTATTGCAATCACAAATTGAGTTTCCTTGTTATTTGTCAAATGATATTGTATACGAATTATAACTTGCAGAATTCTGATCTTTTTTTGTTTTTCAATAAACGTTGTTTTTTTTGTATTCCCGAACTCTCATTGATATGTTATATGGCATTTTGATGAACTCCACGAACAGAACACTTTAAAAAGCTAAACGCGAAAACGATTAATTGTGTTGATCGATTTCTTGTGTCCGCTCTAATGCGATATATTTGCAATGTTGCTATTATACCGAATCATATAATGATATACGTAGGAGTTTGCCTATTAGGATAAATTCTACTGAATCATGATGCTATTATGTATCAGTGCGAGGTCCATTCGAAAGAAGTACCTATTTTTAAAGAGTTCGTTTTCTCTTCTGGAATAAAAGCACCTTAGTATTCGCAAATATGTCAATGTGGTTATTTCCATACACTGTGTGAGTGGCAGCAACATTTCGTTGCTTACGAAGTAAAAATATGAACTTTTTGGCTGCATTGAATGTGGTACTGGGCTTTTGTCGGAATTTCACTGCCAAAATATTATTTTAGTCGATATTTGCATTTACGCGAATTGTATTTTTTATACTTATATTGTTTGTTGTTTGTTTGTTAATTATTGGGTTATCGCTGTTTTCAACAGCACTTCAGTCATAGCGCGGATAATTAATAGAGAAATAACGCTTTGTATGGGTGTGTCGGGTTATCAAGGACAAATCTTGACAATTGCACACAAATCTATGTGACGGAGCCGAACCCGCGATCCTCGAGTTTTTCGTTCAGCGCTCTATCAACTGAGCTAGTTGTCCCGGCAATTGTTTTTATTTGCAATTTGCGAAAGAGTACACATTCGTCATTGAAATGACAATTGGAACGCACAATCTGAAAAAAAGAAGAAATACTTTAGTAGTAGAAAAATAAATCGATAGTTTGCCGTGTGAGATCCTGTGGGAATTTTATTAAGTGTCATCTTACCTAGTAAATCATGGAAACAGTTGATTTATTAGAAAAAAGACAGAGGGTTACTTCGTTAAATATGGAGAATAAAGATTCTTCCGCATTGAGAATATATTAAAACTGTTAAGGTGTTTTATAATCGTTTTCTCAACAAAATAACTAATAGAGATAACTTCTCATACATAGATTAAGTACGGGGTTTCTGTTTATTACGATCATATCGTGATAAAAAAAAAACGTCAGAATAACAAAACTGGGTATTGCATTCAATCACTTTATTAATAAAGGTATCCAATAACACATGAACAATATAAAACAACAAATATTGCACTTGTTATAACAATGGCACACGTACAAATAATATCTAACGTTACTAAAAGTCTAGACCGGAAGGGAAAATCCGACTGCGATGTCGCCTGCTGCTGACTTTCTCACTACCGGCGGTCCACGTTTTGGACTTGACACGGAAGTGACGTAGGTCCGCGCAGTGATCTAGGTGCAACATGGGAGTGTAGCTATCGGGGTCACATAGGTCACCGTGGGATTCATAGAAGGCTTTGTATCCACCGTGGAGGAGGTACACTTCCGGGAAGTTCAGTTTCGGGTAATGATCCTGATTCAAGGCTCGATCCTGACTGCGCAAGTGCCGGTACATTCTTGGTCCGCGCTCGGACGAGAATTCACAGTGGAAGATGAGCACGTGACGTTTCCCTGCTGTCGTCTGGGTCTCCAGGAGACTATTTACAGCGTCCCTCGTGTACATGTTAACTGCACCGCGGATGTGACCTCCTTCGAACTCGTACGGATATCGACAGTCCACGATCGTCACCTTATGCAGGCGGTCGCTGTAGACTCCATTCAAGACTTCCGCCATCGTGTCTGCGCTGATGGATTTGAGGTCGCTGTGTTTACCAGGGATTGTGGGAAGTGTGTAGCCACGTGATCCATCGGCTATCAGGTCATGTGATTCCAGACGCTCAACGGCGGTTATGATGTCATCAGTTGAGGGAGCTTCAGTTATGAAGTCATCGCTTTTAGATTTCTTTTTCAACGGCGACTGCGCTTCATCGGAGTCGGCTGGACGCTTTCCCGAGAAAAGACTCTTCCTTGCGATGAATGTACGAGATAAACAGCGTTTGCGTGACGGAAGCTTGATCTGAATTAAAGAAAAGTAAAATTACTATTTGGAATATTGGATTAATATTTTGATTAATAATTAATTAAATGAACCATTGTATGTAATAACGGCTGGTATATTTTAACAGAACTGATTTGCAAAATCATTTCGTTTATTTTTATACTGACCTATGAAGCAATACACGTGTGCATGTTTTACAGAAATAATTTCCCATTAAATTTATAAGATTATATACGTACCGATAGTTTAACGCTTGATCCAATGCCGGAGTCCACACTGTCATCTGCTGAGCGACAAGGAGTCAGCACAGTCTCGATCTCCTTCCAGGATGGACTGGATGTGACGTCAGTCGTAACTGGGGAGCAGCTGTCGTCTGCGAACAAGCGGAATCTGAAAAATAGCGTAATTATATGAAAAGTGAAAGTTAATGAAATAACCAATATTATTTATCAATTTAAAAACAAATACGTGTAATACAGTAAGACGCATGGCAATCACGCAGTTCTGAGATCTTGTGATGATTGCGTTGCCTTACTGAACTTACCTCAAAGTCATTTTTATTCAAGTCCCTAATATTCCTTCAGTGTTGATACAGAGAGATGTACATGTAAAAGTGCTCAAAGCGATAGTGATATTTATTGAATTTGAAAGGAGTGGTATATTTATACACGATACAAAGAGGAAATGATTTCCATCTTCGCTCATTAACGAGTTGTTAATTACTGATCGCATTGACTGGGCTGGGAGTCGAGCTTGTCACGTGAGAAATCTACGTAATGTGTCACGTGTGAAAAACAGATTGCTAACAAATCGCCGAGGGTCGTAGACTGCATTCTTTATTGCAATCACAAATTGAGTTTCCTTGTTATTTGTCAAATGATATTGTATACGAATTATAACTTGCAGAATTCTGATCTTTTCTTGTTTTTCAATAAACGTTGATTTTTTTGTATTCCCGAACTCTCATTGATATGTTATATGGCATTTTGATGAACTCCACGAACAGAACACTTTAAAAAGCTAAACGCGAAAACGATTAAATGTGTTGATCGATTTCTTGTGTCCGCTCTAATGCGATATATTTGCAATGTTGCTATTATACCGAATCATATAATGATATACGTAGGAGTTTGCCTATTAGGATAAATTCTACTGAATCATGATGCTATTATGTATCAGTGCGAGGTCCATTCGAAAGAAGTACCTATTTTTAAAGAGTTCCTTTTCTCTTCTGGAATAAAAGCACCTTAGTATTCGCAAATATGTCAATGTGGTTATTTCCATACACTGTGTGAGTGGCAGCAACATTTCGTTGCTTACGAAGTAAAAATATGAACTTTTTGGCTGCATTGAATGTGGTACTGGGCTTTTGTTGGAATTTCACTGCCAAAATATTATTTTAGTCGATATTTGCATTTACGCGAATTGTATTTTTTTATACTTATATTGTTTGTTGTTTGTTTGTTAATTATTTATGGGGTTATCGCTGTTTTCAACAGCACTTCAGTCATAGCGCGGATAATTAATAGAGAAATAACGCTTTGTATGGGTGTGTCGGGTTATCAAGGACAAATCTTGACAATTGCACACAAATCTATGTGACGGAGCCGAACCCGCGATCCTCGAGTTTTTCGTTCAGCGCTCTATCAACTGAGCTAGTTGTCCCGGCAATTGTTTTTATTTGCAATTTGCGAAAGAGTACACATTCGTCATTTAAATGACAATTGGAACGCACAATCTGAAAAAAAAATTTAGTAGTAGAAAAATAAATCGATAGTTTGCCGTGTGAGATCCTGTGGGAATTTTATTAAGTGTCATCTTACCTAGTAAATCATGGAAACAGTTGATTTATTAGAAAAAAGACAGAGGGTTACTTCGTTAAATATGGAGAATAAAGATTCTTCCGCATTGAGAATATATTAAAACTGTTAAGGTGTTTTATAATCGTTTTCTCAACAAAATAACTAATAGAGATAACTTCTCATACATAGATTAAGTACGGGGTTTCTGTTTATTACGATCATATCGTGATAAAAAAAAACAACGTCAGAATAACAAAACTGGGTATTGCATTCAATCACTTTATTAATAAAGGTATCCAATAACACATAAACAATATAAAACAACAAATATTGCACTTGTTATAACAATGGCACACGTACAAATAATACCTAACGTTACTAAAAGTCTAGACCGGAAGGGAAAATCCGACTGCGATGTCGCCTGCTGCTGACTTTCTCACTACCGGCGGTCCACGTTTTGGACTTGACACGGAAGTGACGTAGGTCCGCGCAGTGATCTAGGTGCAACATGGGAGTGTAGCTATCGGGGTCACATAGGTCACCGTGGGATTCATAGAAGGCTTTGTATCCACCGTGGAGGAGGTACACTTCCGGGAAGTTCAGTTTCGGGTAATGATCCTGATTCAAGGCTCGATCCTGACTGCGCAAGTGCCGGTACATTCTTGGTCCGCGCTCGGACGAGAATTCACAGTGGAAGATGAGCACGTGACGTTTCCCTGCTGTCGTCTGGGTCTCCAGGAGACTATTTACAGCGTCCCTCGTGAACATGTTAACTGCACCGCGGATGTGACCTCCTTCGAACTCGTACGGATATCGACAGTCCACGATCGTCACCTTATGCAGGCGGTCGCTGTAGACTCCATTCAAGACTTCCGCCATCGTGTCTGCGCTGATGGATTTGAGGTCGCTGTGTTTACCAGGGATTGTGGGAAGTGTGTAGCCACGTGATCCATCGACTATCAGGTCATGTGATGTCATGATGCTATTATGTATCAGTGCGAGGTGCATTCGAAAGAAGTACCTATTTTTAAAGAGTTCCTTTTCTCTTCTGGAATAAAAGCACCTTAGTATTCGCAAATATGTCAATGTGGTTATTTCCATACACTGTGTGAGTGGCAGCAACATTTCGTTGCTTACGAAGTAAAAATATGAACTTTTTGGCTGCATTGAATGTGGTACTGGGCTTTTGTCGGAATTTCACTGCCAAAATATTATTTTAGTCGATATTTGCATTTACGCGAATTGTATTTTTTTATACTTATATTGTTTGTTGTTTGTTTGTTAATTATTTATGGGGTTATCGCTGTTTTCAACAGCACTTCAGTCATAGCGCGGATAATTAATAGAGAAATAACGCTTTGTATGGGTGTGTCGGGTTATCAAGGACAAATCTTGACTATCAACTGAGCTAGTTGTCCCGGCAATTGTTTTTATTTGCAATTTGCGAAAGAGTACACATTCGTCATTTAAATGACAATTGGAACGCACAATCTGAAAAAAAAAATTTAGTAGTAGAAAAATAAATCGATAGTTTGCCGTGTGAGATCCTGTGGGAATTTTATTAAGTGTCATCTTACCTAGTAAATCATGGAAACAGTTGATTTATTAGAAAAAAGACAGAGGGTTACTTCGTTAAATATGGAGAATAAAGATTCTTCCGCATTGAGAATATATTAAAACTGTTAAGGTGTTTTATAATCGTTTTTTCAACAAAATAAATAATAGAGATAACTTCTCATACATAGATTAAGTACGGGGTTTCTGTTTATTACGATCATATCGTGATGGAAAAAAAACAACGTCAGAATAACAAAACTGGGTATTGCATTCAATCACTTTATTAATAAAGGTATCCAATAACACATAAACAATATAAAACAACAAATATTGCACTTGTTATAACAATGGCACACGTACAAATAATATCTAACGTTACTAAAAGTCTAGACCGGAAGGGAAAATCCGACTGCGATGTCGCCTGCTGCTGACTTTCTCACTACCGGCGGTCCACGTTTTGGACTTGACACGGAAGTGACGTAGGTCCGCGCAGTGATCTAGGTGCAACATGGGAGTGTAGCTATCGGGGTCACATAGGTCACCGTGGGATTCATAGAAGGCTTTGTATCCACCGTGGAGGAGGTACACTTCCGGGAAGTTCAGTTTCGGGTAATGATCCTGATTCAAGGCTCGATCCTGACTGCGCAAGTGCCGGTACATTCTTGGTCCGCGCTCGGACGAGAATTCACAGTGGAAGATGAGCACGTGACGTTTCGCTGCTGTCGTCTGGGTCTCCAGGAGACTATTTACAGCGTCCCTCGTGTACATGTTAACTGCACCGCGGATGTGACCTCCTTCGAACTCGTACGGATATCGACAGTCCACGATCGTCGGCTTATGCAGGCGGTCGCTGTAGACTCCATTCAAGACTCCCGCCATCGTGTCTGCGCTGATGGATTTGAGGTCGCTGTGTTTACCAGGGATTGTGGGAAGTGTGTAGCCACGTGATCCATCGGCTATCAGGTCATGTGATTCCAGACGCTCAACGGCGGTTATGATGTCATCAGTTGAGGGAGCTTCAGTTATGACGTCATCGCTTTTAGATTTCTTTTTCAACGGCGACTGCGCTTCATCGGCGTCGGCTGGACGCTTTCCCGAGAAAAGACTCTTCCTTGCGATGAATGTACGAGATAAACAGCGTTTGCGTTACGGAAGCTTGATCAGAATTAAAGAAAAGTAAAATTACTATTTGGAATATTGGATTAATATTTTGATTAATAATTAATTAAATGAACCATTGTATGTAATAACGGCTGGTATATTTTAACAGAACTGATTTACAAAATCATTTCGTTTATTTTTATACTGACCAATGAAGCAATACACGTGTGCATGTTTTACGGAAATAATTTCCCATTAAATTTATAAGATTATATACGTACCGATAGTTTAACGCTTGATCCAATGCCGGAGTCCACACTGTCATCTGCTGAGCGACAAGGAGTCAGCACAGTCTCGATGTCCTTCCAGAATGGACTGGATGTGACGTCAGTCGTAACTGATGTCAGCTGTCGTCTGCGAACAAGCGGAATCTGAAAAATAGCGTAATTATATGAAAAGTGAAAGTTAATGAAATAACCAATATTATTTATCAATTTAAAAACAAATACATGTAAGTGTAATACAGTAAGACGCATGGCATTCACGCAGTTCTGAGATCTTGTGATGATTGCGTTGCCTTACTGAACTTACCTCAAAGTCATTTTTATTCCAAGTCCCTAATATTCCTTCAGTGTTGATACAGAGAGATGTACATGTAAAAGTGCTCAAAGCGATAGTGATATTTATTGAATTTGAAAGGAGTGGTATATTTATACACGATACAAAGAGGAAATGATTTCCATCTTCGCTCATTAACGAGTTGTTAATTACTGATGGCATTGACTGGGCTGGGAGTCGAGCTTGTCACGTGAGAAATCTACGTAATGTGTCACGTGTGAAAAACAGATTGCTAACAAATCGCCGACGGTCGTAGACTGCATTCTTTATTGCAATCACAAATTGAGTTTCCTTGTTATTTGTCAAATGATATTGTATACGAATTATAACTTGCAGAATTCTGATCTTTTCTTGTTTTTCAATAAACGTTGATTTTTTTGTATTCCCGAACTCTCATTGATATGTTATATGGCATTTTGATGATCTCCACGAACAGAACACTTTAAAAAGCTAAACGCGAAAACGATTAATTGTGTTGATCGATTTCTTGTGTCCGCTCTAATGCGATATATTTGCAATGTTGCTATTATACCGAACCATATAATGATATACGTAGGAGTTTGCCTATTAGGATAAATTCTACTGAATCATGATGCTATTATGTATCAGTGCGAGGTCCATTCGAAAGAAGTACCTATTTTTAAAGAGTTCCTTTTCTCTTCTGGAATAAAAGCACCTTAGTATTCGCAAATATGTCAATGTGGTTATTTCCATACACTGTGTGAGTGGCAGAAACATTTCGTTGCTTACGAAGTAAAAATATGAACTTTTTGGCTGCATTGAATGTGGTACTGGGCTTTTGTCGGAATTTCACTGCCAAAATATTATTTTAGTCGATATTTGCATTTACGCGAATTGTATTTTTTTATACTTATATTGTTTGTTGTTTGTTTGTTAATTATTTATGGGGTTATCGCTGTTTTCAACAGCACTTCAGTAATAGCGTGGATAATTAATAGAGATATAACGCTTTGTATGGGTGTGTCGGGTTATCAAGGACAAATCTCGACAATTGCACACAAATCTATGTGACGGAGCCGAGGATCGAACCCGCGATTAGTAGTAGAAAAATAAATCGATAGTTTGCCGTGTGAGATCCTGTGGGAATTTTATTAAGTGTCATCTTACCTAGTAAATCATGGAAACAGTTGATTTATTAGAAAAAGACAGAGGGTTACTTCGTTAAATATGGAGAATAAAGATTCTTCCGCATTGAGAATATATTAAAACTGTTAAGGTGTTTTATAATCGTTTTCTCAACAAAATAACTAATAGAGATAACTTCTCATACATAGATTAAGTACGGGGTTTCTGTTTATTACGATCATATCGTGATAAAAAAAAACAACGTCAGAATAACAAAACTGGGTATTGCATTCAATCACTTTATTAATAAAGGTATCCAATAACACATAAACAATATAAAACAACAAATATTGCGCTTGTTATAACAATGGCACACGTACAAATAATATCTAACGTTACTAAAAGTCTAGACCGGAAGGGAAAATCCGACTGCGATGTCGCCTGCTGCTGACTTTCTCACTACCGGCGGTCCACGTTTTGGACTTGACACGGAAGTGACGTAGGTCCGCGCAGTGATCTAGGTGCAACATGGGAGTGTAGCTATCGGGGTCACATAGGTCACCGTGGGATTCATAGAAGGCTTTGTATCCACCGTGGAGGAGGTACACTTCCGGGAAGTTCAGTTTCGGGTAATGATCCTGATTCAAGGCTCGATCCTGACTGCGCAAGTGCCGGTACATTCTTGGTCCGCGCTCGGACGAGAATTCACATTGGAAGATGAGCACGTGACGTTTCCCTGCTGTCGTCTGGGTCTCCAGGAGACTATTTACAGCGCCCCTCGTGTACATGTTAACTGCACCGCGGATGTGACCTCCTTCGAACTCGTACGGATATCGACAGTCCACGATCGTCACCTTATGCAGGCGGTCGCTGTAGACTCCATTCAAGACTTCCGCCATCGTGTCTGCGCTGATGGATTTGAGGTCGCTGTGTTTACCAGGGATTGTGGGAAGTGTGTAGCCACGTGATCCATCGGCTATCAGGTCATGTGATTCCAGACGCTCAACGGCGGTTATGATGTCATCAGTTGAGGGAGCTTCAGTTATGACGTCATCGCTTTTAGATTTCTTTTTCAACGGCGACTGCGCTTCATCGGCGTCGGCTGGACGCTTTCCCGAGAAAAGACTCTTCCTTGCGATGAATGTACGAGATAAACAGCGTTTGCGTGACGGAAGCTTGATCTGATATGAAGAAAAGTAAAATTACTATTTGGAATATTGGATTAATATTTTAAATAATAATTAATTAAATGAACCATTGTATGTAATAACGGCTGGTATATTTTAATAGAACTGATTTACAAAATCATTTCGTTTATTTTTATTCTGACCTATGAAACAATACGCGTGTGCATGTTTTACAGAAATAATTTCCCATTAAATTTATAAGATTATATAGGTACCGATAGTTTTACACTTGATCCAATGCCGGAGTCCACACTGTCATCTGCTGAGCGACAAGGAGTCAGCACAGTCTCGATCTCCTTCCAGGATGGACTGGATGTGACGTCAGTCGTAACTGGGGAGCAGCTGTCGTCTGCGAACAAGCGGAATCTGAAATATAGCGTAATTATATGAAAAGTGAAAGTTAATGAAATAACCAATATTATTTATCAATTTAAAAACAAATACGTGTAATACAGTAACACGCATGGCATTCACGCAGTTTTGAGATCTTGTGATGATTGCGTTGCCTTACTGAACTTACCTCAAAGTCATTTTTATTCAAGTCCCTAATATTCCTTCAGTGTTGATACAGAGAGATGTACATGTAAAAGTGCTCAAAGCGATAGTGATATTTATTGAATTTGAAAGGAGTGGTATATTTATACACGATACAAAGAGGAAATGATTTCCATCTTCGCTCATTAACGAGTTGTTAATTACTGATCGCATTGACTGGGCTGGGAGTCGAGCTTGTCACGTGAGAAATCTACGTAATGTGTCACGTGTGAAAAACAGATTGCTAACAAATCGCCGAGGGTCGTAGACTGCATTCTTTATTGCAATCACAAATTGAGTTTCCTTGTTATTTGTCAAATGATATTGTATACGAATTATAACTTGCAGAATTCTGATCTTTTCTTGTTTTTCAATAAACGTTGATTTTTTTGTATTCCCGAACTCTCATTGATATGTTATATGGCATTTTGATGAACTCCACGAACAGAACACTTTAAAAAGCTAAACGCGAAAACGATTAAATGTGTTGATCGATTTCTTGTGTCCGCTCTAATGCGATATATTTGCAATGTTGCTATTATACCGAATCATATAATGATATACGTAGGAGTTTGCCTATTAGGATAAATTCTACTGAATCATGATGCTATTATGTATCAGTGCGAGGTCCATTCGAAAGAAGTACCTATTTTTAAAGAGTTCCTTTTCTCTTCTGGAATAAAAGCACCTTAGTATTCGCAAATATGTCAATGTGGTTATTTCCATACACTGTGTGAGTGGCAGCAACATTTCGTTGCTTACGAAGTAAAAATATGAACTTTTTGGCTGCATTGAATGTGGTACTGGGCTTTTGTCGGAATTTCACTGCCAAAATATTATTTTAGTCGATATTTGCATTTACGCGAATTGTATTTTTTTATACTTATATTGTTTGTTGTTTGTTTGTTAATTATTTATGGGGTTATCGCTGTTTTCAACAGCACTTCAGTCATAGCGCGGATAATTAATAGAGAAATAACGCTTTGTATGGGTGTGTCGGGTTATCAAGGACAAATCTTGACAATTGCACACAAATCTATGTGACGGAGCCGAACCCGCGATCCTCGAGTTTTTCGTTCAGCGCTCTATCAACTGAGCTAGTTGTCCCGGCAATTGTTTTTATTTGCAATTTGCGAAAGAGTACACATTCGTCATTGAAATGACAATTGGAACGCACAATCTGAAAAAAAGAAGAAATACTTTAGTAGTAGAAAAATAAATCGATAGTTTGCCGTGTGAGATCCTGTGGGAATTTTATTAAGTGTCATCTTACCTAGTAAATCATGGAAACAGTTGATTTATTAGAAAAAAGACAGAGGGTTACTTCGTTAAATATGGAGAATAAAGATTCTTCCGCATTGAGAATATATTAAAACTGTTAAGGTGTTTTATAATCGTTTTCTCAACAAAATAACTAATAGAGATAACTTCTCATACATAGATTAAGTACGGGGTTTCTGTTTATTACGATCATATCGTGATAAAAAAAAACAACGTCAGAATAACAAAACTGGGTATTGCATTCAATCACTTTATTAATAAAGGTATCCAATAACACATAAACAATATAAAACAACAAATATTGCACTTGTTATAACAATGGCACACGTACAAATAATATCTAACGTTACTAAAAGTCTAGACCGGAAGGGAAAATCCGACTGCGATGTCGCCTGCTGCTGACTTTCTCACTACCGGCGGTCCACGTTTTGGACTTGACACGGAAGTGACGTAGGTCCGCGCAGTGATCTAGGTGCAACATGGGAGTGTAGCTATCGGGGTCACATAGGTCACCGTGGGATTCATAGAAGGCTTTGTATCCACCGTGGAGGAGGTACACTTCCGGGAAGTTCAGTTTCGGGTAATGATCCTGATTCAAGGCTCGATCCTGACTGCGCAAGTGCCGGTACATTCTTGGTCCGCGCTCGGACGAGAATTCACAGTGGAAGATGAGCACGTGACGTTTCCCTGCTGTCGTCTGGGTCTCCAGGAGACTATTTACAGCGTCCCTCGTGTACATGTTAACTGCACCGCGGATGTGACCTCCTTCGAACTCGTACGGATATCGACAGTCCACGATCGTCACCTTATGCAGGCGGTCGCTGTAGACTCCATTCAAGACTTCCGCCATCGTGTCTGCGCTGATGGATTTGAGGTCGCTGTGTTTACCAGGGATTGTGGGAAGTGTGTAGCCACGTGATCCATCGACTATCAGGTCATGTGATGTCATGATGCTATTATGTATCAGTGCGAGGTCCATTCGAAAGAAGTACCTATTTTTAAAGAGTTCCTTTTCTCTTCTGGAATAAAAGCACCTTAGTATTCGCAAATATGTCAATGTGGTTATTTCCATACACTGTGTGAGTAGCAGCATGATTTCGTTGCTTACGAAGTAAAAATATGAACTTTTTGGCTGCATTGAATGTGGTACTGGGCTTTTGTCGGAATTTCACTGCCAAAATATTATTTGAGTCGATATTTGCATTTACGCGAATTGTATTTTTGTATACTTATATTGTTTGTTTGTTAATTATTTATGGGGTTATCGCTGTTTTCAACAGCACTTCAGTCATAGCGCGGATAATTAATAGAGAAATAACGCTTTGTATGGGTGTGTCGGGTTATCAAGGACAAATCTTGACAATTGCACACAAATCTATGTGACGGAGCCGAGGATCGAACCCGCGATCCTCGAGTTTTTCGTTCAGCGCTCTATCAACTGAGCTAGTTGTCCCGACAATTGTTTTTATTTGCAATTTGCGAAAGAGTACACATTCGTCATTGAAATGACAATTGGAACGCACAATCTGAAAAAAAAAGAAATACTTTAGTAGTAGAAAAATAAATCGATAGTTTGCCGTTTGAGATCCTGTGGGAATTTTATTAAGTGTCATCTTACCTAGTAAATCATGGAAACAGTTGATTTATTAGAAAAAAGACAGAGGGTTACTTCGTTAAATATGGAGAATAAAGATTCTTCCGCATTGAGAATATATTAAAACTGTTAAGGTGTTTTATAATCGTTTTCTCAACAAAATAACTAATAGAGATAACTTCTCATACATAGATTAAGTACGGGGTTTCTGTTTATTACGATCATATCGTGATAAAAAAAAAACGTCAGAATAACAAAACTGGGTATTGCATTCAATCACTTTATTAATAAAGGTATCCAATAACACATGAATAATATAAAACAACAAATATTGCACTTGTTATAACAATGGCACACGTACAAATAATATCTAACGTTACTAAAAGTCTAGACCGGAAGGGAAAATCCGACTGCGATGTCGCCTGCTGCTGACTTTCTCACTACCGGCGGTCCACGTTTTGGACTTGACACGGAAGTGACGTAGGTCCGCGCAGTGATCTAGGTGCAACATGGGAGTGTAGCTATCGGGGTCACATAGGTCACCGTGGGATTCATAGAAGGCTTTGTATCCACCGTGGAGGAGGTACACTTCCGGGAAGTTCAGTTTCGGGTAATGATCCTGATTCAAGGCTCGATCCTGACTGCGCAAGTGCCGGTACATTCTTGGTCCGCGCTCGGACGAGAATTCACAGTGGAAGATGAGCACGTGACGTTTCCCTGCTGTCGTCTGGGTCTCCAGGAGACTATTTACAGCGTCCCTCGTGTACATGTTAACTGCACCGCGGATGTGACCTCCTTCGAACTCGTACGGATATCGACAGTCCACGATCGTCACCTTATGCAGGCGGTCGCTGTAGACTCCATTCAAGACTTCCGCCATCGTGTCTGCGCTGATGGATTTGAGGTCGCTGTGTTTACCAGGGATTGTGGGAAGTGTGTAGCCACGTGATCCATCGACTATCAGGTCATGTGATGTCATGATGCTATTATGTATCAGTGCGTGGTCCATTCGAAAGAAGTACCTATTTTTAAAGAGTTCCTTTTCTCTTCTGGAATAAAAGCACCTTAGTATTCGCAAATATGTCAATGTGGTTATTTCCATACACTGTGTGAGTAGCAGCATGATTTCGTTGCTTACGAAGTAAAAATATGAACTTTTTGGCTGCATTGAATGTGGTACTGGGCTTTTGTCGGAATTTCACTGCCAAAATATTATTTGAGTCGATATTTGCATTTACGCGAATTGTATTTTTGTATACTTATATTGTTTGTTTGTTAATTATTTATGGGGTTATCGCTGTTTTCAACAGCACTTCAGTCATAGCGCGGATAATTAATAGAGAAATAACGCTTTGTATGGGTGTGTCGGGTTATCAAGGACAAATCTTGACAATTGCACACAAATCTATGTGACGGAGCCGAGGATCGAACCCGCGATCCTCGAGTTTTTCGTTCAGCGCTCTATCAACTGAGCTAGTTGTCCCGACAATTGTTTTTATTTGCAATTTGCGAAAGAGTACACATTCGTCATTGAAATGACAATTGGAACGCACAATCTGAAAAAAAAAGAAATACTTTAGTAGTAGAAAAATAAATCGATAGTTTGCCGTGTGAGATCCTGTGGGAATTTTATTAAGTGTCATCTTACCTAGTAAATCATGGAAACAGTTGATTTATTAGAAAAAAGACAGAGGGTTACTTCGTTAAATATGGAGAATAAAGATTCTTCCGCATTGAGAATATATTAAAACTGTTAAGGTGTTTTATAATCGTTTTCTCAACAAAATAACTAATAGAGATAACTTCTCATACATAGATTAAGTACGGGGTTTCTGTTTATTACGATCATATCGTGATAAAAAAAAAACGTCAGAATAACAAAACTGGGTATTGCATTCAATCACTTTATTAATAAAGGTATCCAATAACACATGAATAATATAAAACAACAAATATTGCACTTGTTATAACAATGGCACACGTACAAATAATATCTAACGTTACTAAAAGTCTAGACCGGAAGGGAAAATCCGACTGCGATGTCGCCTGCTGCTGACTTTCTCACTACCGGCGGTCCACGTTTTGGACTTGACACGGAAGTGACGTAGGTCCGCGCAGTGATCTAGGTGCAACATGGGAGTGTAGCTATCGGGGTCACATAGGTCACCGTGGGATTCATAGAAGGCTTTGTATCCACCGTGGAGGAGGTACACTTCCGGGAAGTTCAGTTTCGGGTAATGATCCTGATTCAAGGCTCGATCCTGACTGCGCAAGTGCCGGTACATTCTTGGTCCGCGCTCGGACGAGAATTCACAGTGGAAGATGAGCACGTGACGTTTCCCTGCTGTCGTCTGGGTCTCCAGGAGACTATTTACAGCGTCCCTCGTGTACATGTTAACTGCACCGCGGATGTGACCTCCTTCGAACTCGTACGGATATCGACAGTCCACGATCGTCACCTTATGCAGGCGGTCGCTGTAGACTCCATTCAAGACTTCCGCCATCGTGTCTGCGCTGATGGATTTGAGGTCGCTGTGTTTACCAGGGATTGTGGGAAGTGTGTAGCCACGTGATCCATCGGCTATCAGGTCATGTGATTCCAGACGCTCAACGGCGGTTATGATGTCATCAGTTGAGGGAGCTTCAGTTATGACGTCATCGCTTTTAGATTTCTTTTTCAACGGCGACTGCGCTTCATCGGAGTCGGCTGGAAGCTTTCCCGAGAAAAGACTCTTCCTTGCGATGAATGTACGAGATAAACAGCGTTTGCGTGACGGAAGCTTGATCTGAATTAAAGAAAAGTAAAATTACTATTTGGAATATTGGATTAATATTTTGATTAATAATTAATTAAATGAACCATTGTATGTAATAACGGCTGGTATATTTTAACAGAACTGATTTACAAAATCATTTCGTTTATTTTTATACTGACCTATGAAGCAATACACGTGTGCATGTTTTACAGAAATAATTTCCCATTAAATTTATAAGATTATATACGTACCGATAGTTTAACGCTTGATCCAATGCCGGAGTCCACACTGTCATCTGCTGAGCGACAAGGAGTCAGCACAGTCTCGATCTCCTTCCAGGATGGACTGGATGTGACGTCAGTCGTAACTGGGGAGCAGCTGTCGTCTGCGAACAAGCGGAATCTGAAAAATAGCGTAATTATATGAAAAGTGAAAGTTAATGAAATAACCAATATTATTTATCAATTTAAAAACAAATAAGTGTAATACAGTAAGACGCATGGCATTCACGCAGTTCTGAGAGCTTGTGATGATTGCGTTGCCTTACTGAACTTACCTCAAAGTCATTTGTATTCAAGTCCCTAATATTCCTTCAGTGTTGATACAGAGAGATGTACATGTAAAAGTGCTCAAAGCGATAGTGATATTTATTGAATTTGAAAGGAGTGGTATATTTATACACGATACAAAGAGGAAATGATTTCCATCTTCGCTCATTAACGAGTTGTTAATTACTGATCGCATTGACTGGGCTGGGAGTCGAGCTTGTCACGTGAGAAATCTACGTAATGTGTCACGTGTGAAAAACAGATTGCTAACAAATCGCCGAGGGTCGTAGACTGCATTCTTTATTGCAATCACAAATTGAGTTTCCTTGTTATTTGTCAAATGATATTGTATACGAATTATAACTTGCAGAATTCTGATCTTTTCTTGTTTTTCAATAAACGTTGATTTTTTTGTATTCCCGAACTCTCATTGATATGTTATATGGCATTTTGATGAACTCCACGAACAGAACACTTTAAAAAGCTAAACGCGAAAACGATTAAATGTGTTGATCGATTTCTTGTGTCCGCTCTAATGCGATATATTTGCAATGTTGCTATTATACCGAATCATATAATGATATACGTAGGAGTTTGCCTATTAGGATAAATTCTACTGAATCATGATGCTATTATGTATCAGTGCGAGGTCCATTCGAAAGAAGTACCTATTTTTAAAGAGTTCCTTTTCTCTTCTGGAATAAAAGCACCTTAGTATTCGCAAATATGTCAATGTGGTTATTTCCATACACTGTGTGAGTGGCAGCAACATTTCGTTGCTTACGAAGTAAAAATATGAACTTTTTGGCTGCATTGAATGTGGTACTGGGCTTTTGTTGGAATTTCACTGCCAAAATATTATTTTAGTCGATATTTGCATTTACGCGAATTGTATTTTTTTATACTTATATTGTTTGTTGTTTGTTTGTTAATTATTTATGGGGTTATCGCTGTTTTCAACAGCACTTCAGTCATAGCGCGGATAATTAATAGAGAAATAACGCTTTGTATGGGTGTGTCGGGTTATCAAGGACAAATCTTGACAATTGCACACAAATCTATGTGACGGAGCCGAACCCGCGATCCTCGAGTTTTTCGTTCAGCGCTCTATCAACTGAGCTAGTTGTCCCGGCAATTGTTTTTATTTGCAATTTGCGAAAGAGTACACATTCGTCATTTAAATGACAATTGGAACGCACAATCTGAAAAAAAAATTTAGTAGTAGAAAAATAAATCGATAGTTTGCCGTGTGAGATCCTGTGGGAATTTTATTAAGTGTCATCTTACCTAGTAAATCATGGAAACAGTTGATTTATTAGAAAAAAGACAGAGGGTTACTTCGTTAAATATGGAGAATAAAGATTCTTCCGCATTGAGAATATATTAAAACTGTTAAGGTGTTTTATAATCGTTTTCTCAACAAAATAACTAATAGAGATAACTTCTCATACATAGATTAAGTACGGGGTTTCTGTTTATTACGATCATATCGTGATAAAAAAAAACAACGTCAGAATAACAAAACTGGGTATTGCATTCAATCACTTTATTAATAAAGGTATCCAATAACACATAAACAATATAAAACAACAAATATTGCACTTGTTATAACAATGGCACACGTACAAATAATACCTAACGTTACTAAAAGTCTAGACCGGAAGGGAAAATCCGACTGCGATGTCGCCTGCTGCTGACTTTCTCACTACCGGCGGTCCACGTTTTGGACTTGACACGGAAGTGACGTAGGTCCGCGCAGTGATCTAGGTGCAACATGGGAGTGTAGCTATCGGGGTCACATAGGTCACCGTGGGATTCATAGAAGGCTTTGTATCCACCGTGGAGGAGGTACACTTCCGGGAAGTTCAGTTTCGGGTAATGATCCTGATTCAAGGCTCGATCCTGACTGCGCAAGTGCCGGTACATTCTTGGTCCGCGCTCGGACGAGAATTCACAGTGGAAGATGAGCACGTGACGTTTCCCTGCTGTCGTCTGGGTCTCCAGGAGACTATTTACAGCGTCCCTCGTGAACATTTTAACTGCACCGCGGATGTGACCTCCTTCGAACTAGTACGGATATCGACAGTCCACGATCGTCACCTTATGCAGGCGGTCGCTGTAGACTCCATTCAAGACTTCCGCCATCGTGTCTGCGCTGATGGATTTGAGGTCGCTGTGTTTACCAGGGATTGTGGGAAGTGTGTAGCCACGTGATCCATCGACTATCAGGTCATGTGATGTCATGATGCTATTATGTATCAGTGCGAGGTGCATTCGAAAGAAGTACCTATTTTTAAAGAGTTCCTTTTCTCTTCTGGAATAAAAGCACCTTAGTATTCGCAAATATGTCAATGTGGTTATTTCCATACACTGTGTGAGTGGCAGCAACATTTCGTTGCTTACGAAGTAAAAATATGAACTTTTTGGCTGCATTGAATGTGGTACTGGGCTTTTGTCGGAATTTCACTGCCAAAATATTATTTTAGTCGATATTTGCATTTACGCGAATTGTATTTTTGTATACTTATATTGTTTGTTTGTTAATTATTTATGGGGTTATCGCTGTTTTCAACAGCACTTCAGTCATAGCGCGGATAATTAATAGAGAAATAACGCTTTGTATGGGTGTGTCGGGTTATCAAGGACAAATATTGACAATTGCACACAAATCTATGTGACGGAGCCGAGGATCGAACCCGCGATCCTCGAGTTTTTCGTTCAGCGCTCTATCAACTGAGCTAGTTGTCCCGACAATTGTTTTTATTTGCAATTTGCGAAAGAGTACACATTCGTCATTGAAATGACAATTGGAACGCACAATCTGAAAAAAAATAAAAATACTTTAGTAGTAGAAAAATAAATCGATAGTTTGCCGTGTGAGATCCTGTGGGAATTTTATTAAGTGTCATCTTACCTAGTAAATCATGGAAACAGTTGATTTATTAGAAAAAAGACAGAGGGTTACTTCGTTAAATATGGAGAATAAAGATTCTTCCGCATTGAGAATATATTAAAACTGTTAAGGTGTTTTATAATCGTTTTCTCAACAAAATAACTAATAGAGATAACTTCTCATACATAGATTAAGTACGGGGTTTCTGTTTATTACGATCATATCGTGATAAAAAAAAACAACGTCAACAAAACTGGGTATTGCATTCAATCACTTTATTAATAAAGGTATCCAATAACACATGAACAATATAAAACAACAAATATTGCACTTGTTATAACAATGGCACACGTACAAATAATATCTAACGTTACTAAAAGTCTAGACCGGAAGGGAAAATCCGACTGCGATGTAGCCTGCTGCTGACTTTCTCACTACCGGCGGTCCACGTTTTGGACTTGACACGGAAGTGACGTAGGTCCGCGCAGTGATCTAGGTGCAACATGGGAGTGTAGCTATCGGGGTCACATAGGTCACCGTGGGATTCATAGAAGGCTTTGTATCCACCGTGGAGGAGGTACACTTCCGGGAAGTTCAGTTTCGGGTAATGATCCTGATTCAAGGCTCGATCCTGACTGCGCAAGTGCCGGTACATTCTTGGTCCGCGCTCGGACGAGAATTCACAGTGGAAGATGAGCACGTGACGTTTCCCTGCTGTCGTCTGGGTCTCCAGGAGACTATTTACAGCGTCCCTCGTGTACATGTTAACTGCACCGCGGATGTGACCTCCTTCGAACTCGTACGGATATCGACAGTCCACGATCGTCGCCTTATGCAGGCGGTCGCTGTAGTCTCCATTCAAGACTTCCGCCATCGCGTCTTCGCTGATGGATTTGAGGTCGCTGTGATTACCAGGGATTGTGGGAAGTGTGTAGCCACGTGATCCATCGGCTATCAGGTCCTGTGATTCCAGACGCTCAACGGCGGTTATGATGTCATCAGTTGAGGGAGCTTCAGTTATGGCGTCATCGCTTTTAGATTTCTTTTTCAACGGCGACTGCGCTTCATCGGCGTCCGCTGGACGCTTTCCCGAGAAAAGACTCTTCCTTGCGATGAATGTACGAGATAAACAGCGTTTGCGTGACGGAAGCTTGATCTGAATTAAAGAAAAGTAAAATTACTATATGGAATATTTGATTAATATTTTGATTAATAATTAATTAAATGAACCATTGTATGTAATAACAGCGGGTATATTTTAACAGAACAGATTTACAAAATCATTTCGTTTATTTTTATTCTGACCTATGAAGCAATACACGTGTGCATGTTTTACAGAAATAATTTCCCATTAAATTTATAAGATTATATACGTACCGATAGCTTAACGCTTGATCCAATGCCGGAGTCCACACTGTCATCTGCTGAGCGACAAGGAGTCAGCACAGTCTCGATCTCCTTCCAGGATGGACTGGATGTGACGTCAGTCGTAGCTGGGGAGCAGCTGTCGTCTGCGAACAAACGGAATCTGAAAAATAGCGTAATTATATGAAAAGTGAAAGTTAATGAAATAACCAATATTATTTATCAATTTAAAAACAAATAAGTGTAATACAGTAACACGCATGGCATTCACGCAGTTCTGAGATCTTGTGATGATTGCGTTGCCTTACTGAACTTACCTCAAAGTCATTTTTATTCAAGTCCCTATTATTCCTTCAGTGTTGATACAGAGAGGTGTGCATGTAAAAGTGCTCAAAGCGATAGTGATATTTATTGAATTTGAAAGGAGTGGTATATTTATACACGATACAAAGAGGAAATGATTTCCATCTCCGCTCATTAACGAGTTGTTAATTACTGATCGCATTGACTGGGCTGGGAGTCGAGCTTGTCACGTGAGAAATCTACGTAATGTGTCACGTGTGAAAAACAGATTGCTAACAAATCGCCGAGGGTCGTAGACTGCATTCTTTATTGCAATCACATATTGAGTTTCCTTGTTATTTGTCAAATGATATTGTATACAAATTATAACTTGCAGAATTCTGATTTTTTTCTTGTTTTTCAATAAACGTTGATTTTTTTGTATTCCCGAACTCTCTTTGATATGTTATATGGCATTTTGATGAACTCCACGAGCAGAACATTTTAAAAAGCTAAACGCGAAAACGATTAAATGTGTTGATCGATTTCTTGTGTCCGCTCTAATGCGATATATTTGCAATGTTTCTATTATACCGAATCATATAATGATATACGTAGGAGTTTGCCTATTAGGATAAATTCTACTGAATCATGATGCTATTATGTATCAGTGCGGTCATATTGTATATGCTTTTGCTCGGAAAATATTGAATCGACTAATTTGCATGATTTGTTTCATCCTAAGGTTTATAACGTTTCATCACTCTAGCAGTATCTATGTTCGAGTTAAATTCGACGCAAAGAAAATTAGTCACTCTTTCCAATTCACATGTGAAAAAGTTCGACTGCATGTTGATTTGTATATTGGCATTTGCTGAATGCAATACAATTCTTATATATTAAAACGATTAGCATAGAAATGGACATTAATCTGCCACATATCAACAGTATAACTTCATAAAGACAAAGTAACGCTATATTGGGCGTTGCCCACTCTGGTACTTCTGAAAAGTAACCCGGGTACTCGTAAGTACATGTATACAACAATGTACACCGGGTACTGAAAATACGATTAAAGGCACGTGGCCATGTCCGGGGTACTTTATAGTACATTTTCCGTTTCCCGGTTACTTTGTAGTATACGTAATAGTAAGTTGTATACCTTCGACGAAAATGACTAATCGAGTAACCAAATGATCAAACAGAGTTTTTGCTATTTACTTAACGTAATTTTTGTAAAATGCATGTGAAATTTTTATGTAGAAAATATTCATGTTCTTACTTTGTATTCATTACATGTAATACAACCAAAGCCGAATTGCAGTAGACGTTGACAAAAAAATACATTTACGCAAGAGCAAGTCGAAACTATAATATTTTGGATTAATACGGGCAAAAGCCCGCGAAGCGGGCGTTGACCGTTCATACATATGGGAATTTAGACATAACATTACATAAGAATACCACATATGGATACGTCTCAAAAAAATTTGCCACGCGACATATATTTTCGCGATGCTATTTATGAACTTGAACAAATCAAAAACACTTTGACATATGCTAAATCACATGTAAATACATACCTCAGAAAAAGTTATATCAATGACATCATAATTGTGTAGCGAATCGCATTAAATATTCTCGCATTATTTGTTTTTCTTCGCAACCGTTCCAGAATTAGGTCATTACTCAATTATCTCCCCTGAATGCTCTTCTTCAGTGGGTATGAGCCGAAGACTGGTTCACTACATATAGTAACAGTCTTCACCGAACACAATTTACGTGAACATAACCCGTCTTTAATATATTGCCGAATCTCCGATTTCTGTCGAATTTATTTGCTTGATCTTTTCGATATCTTATTGTTATTATTATCCTGACAAATCACAAACGTATGGAAGCATATTTGTGCCACTTCTTACCAGATGAAATAACGTGAAAATAATGGCGGATTTCGCGAAAAACATTTTTTTTCTCGATAACAGATACATTTTCACGAAAATAAAATAAATTATGTTATCACGAATTTTTGCCTGTTAGTGCTCTAAAATGCCACCACATAAAGATAAATTAAATAAATCACTTTTTTCGAAAACAGATAACTTTTCATGTAACCTTGGAAATAATACATTTTCAAGAAAAGAGTAAAATAACGGAATACTTTTCTTGAAAACCTTTCACGAAACCTTACAAAATTCGCGAAAGTTGCCAGATCTAAAAATAGATGCACTTCAGAACCTTTAACGTGAATACCATCTTGGCCTTGTTTATTTGACTTGAGGGTTTTAAACATGAGATGTCAGCATATATGTTCATGTATACTTGTGTACTGTTAGATTGTGTTTTATAATTGCTATGTTTTTACAATTCTTATAGAGCACATATTAAACCAGGGTATCTTAAGTGTGGATATTAATTTGTTCAAATTTGGATATTGATTTCAAATTTCTTAACGTCAGATTGACATTACATGTGTTATTATTTGGATATTTTTATATATAACATAGTTTGTTTAAATTTTTCCAGATTTCATTTCTTACTCAATGAAAGTGTATATTTTAGCAATTGTGTCAAATGAACAAATTTAAGACAATGGAAGTCATTTTTGATAAGGCTGACAAACATTAATATTGTAAAATTAACTATAAAATACATTTTTTATTCACCCCACACATTGCTTGATAGCCGGTAAAAATATTCATACTCATGAAAGGGAAACTGTGTCCCTTTATGTAAAACGGTATTTTTTAAAGATTTTATTCTTGAGAACAAGGTTAAAACTTAAGTTTTCTGATAATAAAAAAAATGTATACTCTTAATAACATTTAATAAAATATTAATGTATACTTTTAGTAACATTTTAATAAAAAAATAGCAAATACCAATGAACATAAATGTTATACATTGTCATCTTTGAGATTATTATTTAATAAAGCTTAATCAGTTTAAAAGGCCTGTCTGTGAAGAGTTTGAAATAGTTCAGTATTACACAAATTTTCAAGTTTTTTTTCGCATTTTATATCCTTCAGTTTAAGTTGTTTTCCTCCCCGATAGGTCGGAGGGGGATATGGGAATCGCGATCGTCCGTCCGTCTGTGTGTCCGTCCCGTTTTTTTGTCCGGATCATAACTTTCCCATTTATCACTAATAAAAGTTCACTCATCTTGCTACAAAGGCTCCCTACTATTAGACGATGTGTCTTGCCATAAATTAAGATTGCTAACCCCAAGATCAATGTCACACTTATAGGTCAAATGTCTATATATGACAATATGATAGTGTTTCGCGTCCAGAGCATATCTTCGTCATTTATCAAGCAAATTTCTTTTAACTTGGCAAAAGTGATCCCCATCATAAGACGATATGTCGCGCTTTGCAAACCAAGGTCCCTACCTCCAAGGTCAAGGTCCCTCTTATAGGTCAAATATCTATTTTTAACAATATGATACAGTTTTTGGTGTCCGAAGCATAACTTTGTCATTTATCAAGCAAATTTTAATTAACTTGGCTCAAATGTTCCCCATTATTTGATGATGAGTCGCACATTACAACCATGTCTCATTCGTCAAGGTCAAGGTCACTAATAGGTCAAATGTCTATATATGACTATATGATACTATGTTTTGTGTCCGAAACATAACATCTTCATTTATCAAGCAAATTTCATTTAACTTGGCACAAATGTTCCCCATTATTTGCCTATGTGTCGCGGTTTACACCCAGGTTCCTACCTCCAAGGTCAAGGTCACACTTATAGGTAAAATGTCCATATATGACAATATGATAGTGTTTCGTGTCCGGAGCATAACTTAGTCATTTATCAAGCGAATTTCATTTAGCTTGGCACAAATGTCCCCCATAATTAAACGATGTGTCACGCTCAACACCCTGGTCATTACCTCCAAGATCATGGTCACACTTATAGGTCAAATGTCTATATATGACAATATGATAAAAAATTTTGTGTCCAAAGCATAACTTCGTCATTTATCAAGCAAATTTAATTTAACTTGGCACAAATGTTTCCCATCATTAGATTATATGTTGCTTTTAACACCCAGGACTCTACCTCCAAGATCAAGGTCACTCTTTTAGGTCAAATGTCCATACATGATTATATGGTACAATGTTTCGTGTCTGGAGCATAACTTCGTCATTAATGAAGCGCATTTCATTTAACTTGGTTCTCATGTTCCCCATCATTAGACTATGTGTCGCTCTTAACACACAGATCCGTACCTCCAAGGTCAAGGTCACTCTTATAGGTCAAATGTCCATATATGATTATATGGTACAATGTTTTGTGTCCGGAGCATAACTTTGTGAATTTATTAAGCGCATTTCATTTAACTTTGTACTAATGTTCCCCATCATTAGACGATGTGTCGCGTTAAACACCCAGGTACCTATATATAATGTCAAGGTCACACTTATAGGTCGAATCTCCATATATGATACAGTTTCATGTCTCATTCGTGTCTGGAGCATAACTTCGTCATCTTTCAAGTGAATTTCATTAAACTCGGCACAAATGTTCATCATCATTGTCCATTGTGTCATGCTGAACAGCCAGGTCTCTACCCCCAAGGTCACACTAAGACTTATATGTTAAATCTCTATTTATGGTACAATGTTTCATGTCCTGCTAGCGTCCGTAGCACAATTTCGTCTGCGGAGTTCTTGTTTTTTTGTTGTTTTGTTTATTTACTTTACTTTTTGATAACATTGATTTCACATTGATTGCTATGCTGTGATATGACAAAAAGTCTGTCTTATTTTAAATAAATAATTTCTAAAATAAACATTGTCATTATTAATTTTATTTGCCCTTGCTTGAATTAATCATGTTAATGTGTTTTAGCTCTACTTTTCGACGCATGTTGAGTTATTGTTGTCAGACCATTAAACAACATCAGTCTTGTTTAAGTGTATGACTGGTGTCCATTTTTCAACAACTATCAAAGGTTTTCACCTCTCACTTTGAACACGTGCAGCCAGTTGTGTAAACTTTGATAAAAGTTATCATTGGTTATCTTTTTCAATATCTCTGGTTTTTGATAATTTAATTTTGATTCCAATTGTATAAAAAGATTAACGAGACCATCACATGCTTTGGATATTGTTGTTTTTTTGTTGTTAAACTTAATCAAGGTCTTAACCAATTTGGACAAATTTAAGCAGTGTACAAAGATAACCGGCGGATAAGATATCCAAGTTTTATACAATGGGCTGTTGTTAACTATCAAAAGGAGAACACAAACTTGCAAGACAGATAATCCAAAAAATATTTTGGCAGAATTATGCCCCATGTTCAACGTATATTTTTTCACTTAGATTTTCATTTTATAATAATAATCTAGCACTGCCCTGAGAAAAGTCGAGTGTGTGGATGTCGAACGGTTCTTTTTTAAATATCATCTTGATTACCATCAAACAAATTCAACTAATACAGCCACCTCTGACTTACCTTTGCACTTTCACAAACTCGGTGTAGTTGTACCTTAACAAATAGTTAGTTGTACATAACTCTTGATGTATTTATCCATATATACTGGTGTGTTTGAGGTATGTTACTCAAAGGTCAAGGTCACATGAAGACTACTGCATAATGAAAATATTAGTTTGGATATGAAACACTCTTATTGTATGACATAAAACTGCTATTCTCACCCCACATTGGCGGATCAAGGCAAGACGAGAAGTGCGTTATGACAACCCCTGCATTCAAGGTAACACGAGAAAATGACACCTGACAGCCCTCTGACACGACTGCACGACACAATGATATGAAATTTGAAAGTCGTAATGAGTCAGTTTCTCTCGTTTATCTTTAGTCTTCACAGAACCGTATCAAGGCGCACCTTGTGTTGCCTTGTTCATACCGTATGCCCAAACAATTTATAACTATTTGACAGTATAAGGGCGATTGCCACACATAGAACAGAAGCATTCCACCGTTCATATGAAATTTGGATGTGTTACGCAAACAGTGCAGTGATCCAGAAATTATATTTCCAGACACTCTACCCTTCGTGTAACACTACTTCCCCCGTGACGATATTGATACCATATACACCGTAACCTGGTTTGTGTTGTTTTTTTAATTTTAGGGTGTTCATAACAAATAAAGCTAGCATTTTGGCCTCATATTTAAATGATATTTAAAAGCGAAACTGACAAAATATGTATTGTTTTATTGACACACAATCATACATGGCAATGACAGCGCATACAAAGCCAACAGCTTGTTTAAAACTAGTACTTGCTCTGCTTTCACACACAACTATATATATTAATTGACATTTTGTCAACCAATGCACAAGTTAGCCAGCTTGTAAGGAAGTATCATTAAGTTCATTTTTGTTTCATTTCCGTGTAAAACGAGGCGTTCAATGTGCATGGTTATTGCAGCAAAAAGTCCATGATTAATCAGGAGTTTTTGACGCATTTGCCGGTAACCAGTATTTTCACCGGAAGCTGATAACTCAAGCAATATTCCTTAAATAATTTCTTCGAGACTGTGCTGACTTTGGCCTCTAGTCAGGCGGTAACGTCTCAAGACTCGGAAAATCGATCGTTCGCTTGTTATTTTTCCATGTCGTATGGCCATAACTCCAAGAGTGTCACGTATAGAATAACCTCTCTGACGATTCAAAACAATAAGCTGTGATGATTACATACCCTGAAGATCGGCGTCCTGAATATCGTATGCGGGAATGATCTGGAATTACCATAAAGAAAATTAGAGATCTATTTTTCAAATAAAAAATCCAAAGGTCTAACAAGTGGCTTTCCAAAGGGGGACATTGGTACTGTACCGTTTTCGACCTTTGACCTTTAAATGTGACATTGATACTGTATAGACTGTTGCATTAATGAATACAGAAAAATCGCACATCCATTTCTCACCCAGTTATTTCCATTTTTGTGTCTTAAAGGGATCTTTTCACGCTTTGGTAAATTGACAAAATAGAAAAAAGTTGTTTCAGATTCGCACATTTTCGTTTTAGTTATGATATTTGTGATGAAACAGTAATACTGAACATTTACCATGGTCTAATATAGCCATTATATGCATCTTTTGACGATTTTAAAACCTAAAAATTATAAAGCGTTGCAACGCGAAACGATTGAATAATTTGGAGAGTTCTGTTTTTGTCGTTAAATTTTGTGAAACTACGAAGATTGCTTATATAAGGTATATATACGTCAAGTATGTGTACTCGGCGGAATAGCTCAGTAGGCTAAAGCGTTTTTACTTCAGGACTCTGGCAAGACTCCAGGGGTCACTGGTTCGAAACTTGCTCCGGGCAATGTTCTTTTCCTTTTTTTAATTTTATTCTTGATTTTTTACTGGAGCTTTTACGATCCAATGTTTACATTTATCAATATAAAGCATTTAATGAATAAGTTAAAAAATTCCAAAATCTGTGAAAAGGCCCCTTTAACATAAATATGTAAAAACAGCTACATGTATTTTCGTCAACAAAGATGCATTTACATTAAAAATAAACAATAAAAGGAAACTTACTACTTGCTATAATATGCACGTACACTCCAGTTCTTGGTCTGTAGGATAAAGACAATGTTCAGCGATTAAAGAGCATCTATTTTTATATAACTGGCATCTTTCGCGAATTTATATTCATAATTTCATGAAGTTATCTTATTATCTTATTTTGAGAAAAGTTATTTGTTTTCGCGAAATCTTCCATTATTTTCATGAAAATATTATTTGTTTGTGTTGGCAGTTTAGAGCACTAACATGCATAAATTCGTGTTAACATAATATATTTATTTTCGTGAAAATTTATCTGTTTTCGCGAAAAAGAATTTCTTTTTCGCGAAATCCTCAATTATTTTCATGTTATTTTAAGTTGTTAAGTGGTGGCACAAATATGCTTCCATACAAACGCTTGTTAAAAAATTATTTGTTTTAAACACTATAGTTGGCATCTCTATTCTTCAAGTATTCTCGCGGTATTTCAATAACGACACCCTACTGTTTATGTATCAGAATTTGTGACGCATTTTCCATTCGCTCTCAGAAAGAAGTTTTACGTTTGATCATAAGCAATATTCTGGTAAGTTGTCGTTGTTACCCACCAGAAACACATTTATTCACAAATTTTTAAGATATTCAGATCTAACTTTTTAGTCTTTTAGCTTTAATTTTTAAAGTATTTTCACCTCGTCTGCTCGCACTGTACCGATATCCCAAAAGGTTACATATCACTATAAATAGTTAAGGCCTAAAACCACAAAATCCGATACCGTTGGAATTTTCGTACCACAATCTTACGTAAAAAATCTTCAAGATTCGAAATCAACAAAAAACAAGACATTTATAAATTGTCTGCATTATTGATCAAATTTTAAGATATTTGTTGGTTTTCCGTTTTTAGAAGCTGTTCTGCCAAGGCAAGAGCTGGGCATTATACAAGCCATTATATCAAGCAAAACTGACAGTTTTGGTTTACAGAAATCAACAAAGGAGGGATTCCCGAACTATCAAAATTTCCAAGCTATACACACATTTATTATCTGTGGTGATCTTTATTGGTTCTGTTTGTTTACTTGGATGGAACATGTGAGAACTTTTATAGAACTTTGAAAAGTCTATATATGTCTATCTATAAACAAAAATCAGCCATGGTATAATAAGATCAGATGTGCAAACAATGTCAAAGGGTTGTTAAATTGACAATTTGAAGGCAATTATGCTGAAAAAATGTGAAAATTTTCCATGCAAATTTTGTCTGTATATCGACAAGTGTCTGCCGATTATTGTCAAACTAGTAATACAAAACTTACCACAAGTATGTAAAAGCACTAAGTACCAGTGATCACTTTTAGTAAGATAGTGTAATTCTAAACAGTAGCAAATAGCTTGTTTAGTAAATGCATAATGCAATTAATATGATTTCCGTTCTATTGAGTAATTAATAAATTGGTTGTTACTTGCTAATCCATGATAAATGTTTTATGGCTAGTGCAAAACCAGCAATGTTAATTTTGTAAAAGGTAATACAATAACACCACTTTGTAATTTCATAAACGTAAATATTCTTGAAATGTAGGTTGATGAGTTTTACTTATTTTGTAACCATTATTTTATGTGCAAATAAATGATGTGAAGTGTTTTGTATATCCACACAATACCACATATCTTTTATATATGTACTGTATTATGTGTTATTTGAATGTTTAAATAAAAAAATATGGATGATATAACATGATGCATTCTAATATTTGCATTCAAATTGTAACTGTAGAGCTAAGTGTATGCAGTTTAGACTGTGATTTTAGAATTGCTACAAAATGGCTAGTTTTTTAGTGGCGACACAATTTAAACTATTCAACAATAGTTTGCGAAAGAAAATTAGAAACCTGCAAGATACCTGTATTTATTAAATATTTTAATTGCAAAACAAGTATGTTGTTATGCTGTTACACATAATTATACATTGATAATAAATAAGAAGACAATTAGTGGTGTTAACGTTTCCCAACAGTAGAAATCATTCTTCTGATGAAGTCAGTGGTATACATACGAAAGCTCCAGGTATGGCTTTCAATACGTAGTGTGTGTTATTTGGCAGTCTAAAACTTGTTGGATTAAAAAAAATCCTGTCAAATTTGTCAATCAAAATTGATTTGACACATCAGATGTACTGTATGCTAAATGCAACTGCTTTAGCAAGCTGTCAAGTTGAATTGAGACATTTGATGAAACAAACTGGTTCCTGGGTAGGACCAGTACTTGTGTCTATATGACGTACCATGACGTCGAAAGTCTACAAGACCTACTAGGTAGAACGAGAAATGTACTTCGACGTACAGTTTTCACCGACCCTTGAGTGTTAGCCAAATAGAAGACACCTTACATCTGTTGCTTTTAGAGATTTTTGACATTGAACATAAGTATTATTATTATTTATACCAAATTATGCGACTATCGACCGCTTACTCATAGATATTGTGCGTATTTATTAAACAATTATATTATTATAATTTAAACCAAATTATGCGACTATCGACCGCTAACTCATAGATATTGTGCGTATTTATTGACCTGGCGTGGCGGAATTAACCTCTGACTTATGCAAGTTATGGTTATCACAAAATACGACCAACGGAGAGGTTATAATACATTATTTATCCCGTTAATGCTTTGTAACTGTTTGGTTACCATTGGGAATTTCCTACACAGTAATGCACTGGACGGTCGTGATACTCCGCCCCGCATGATCAATAAATACTCACAATATGCTGAATAATTTTAATTTTAAAAAGGTAACAATTGAATCTTCTTCAAATTTGTATATAATCTATTTCAATGCATTAAATACTTAAAACTTCTATTTGTTGTTTTTTTGCCATTCTGATATTTTTATTCATTTTGTCCTCAATTAAAAAAGAGATTTTAAACAATTATTATGAATAAATCTGAAGGAAAAGCGCCCGGCATACATGCCATACGTCCCGGATTGTCCGGGACAGTCCCGGAAATGAAGAACTTGTCCCGCTGTCCCGGAAATCTGTCAAATGTCCCGGAATTTACAAAATCCATATATACATGTACCTTATCTTAGGCTTAACTGCACCTCGAATCTGTGTATATCTGCAGCGTCTCCATGACAATGCCTACCCGAATAGGCAGAATTACGCTACGTGTCAAAATCGATCAATTAACAGGGGTCCTGTTATCATATCAATTGTCTCACGTTCGCGGTCAAACCAAAAGGCGGCATTGTTCTATGTGGTTGTTAATTGACTTTAATCTACTAGGTCATTATTTCCCGCTGCGTAAGGGCAAAGGATAGTTGTTCACACATCTGAAGTCCAACATCGCTGAGTAAAAAATTAAAAGCAGTTTATGTTCGTGTATGTATTGTAAATTGATTTGAGTTGACGATCTAACGGTACTGTATTGTTGAATTTTTTATTATATAAATGTTATATATGAATAAAGGCGTATCAACAACTACGCGTTACACACCGGTCTTAATAACAATAACGCTGTGACGTCACCATCTATGTTTAGAATGCTTAAACTGAAAACACGTGGCTTGTACCTAGTAACGGAAGTAGTAATGTTTAATTTGACGTTAATAGATCAAGTGTATTTCGGATAGGCTTTCGAACTTTTGCAATTAATGATGCGAAACAAAAAAAAACGTACCAAAAATGCATATGTCTATAAATATCGCTACATTTTATACATGTCCCGGAAAATCGGCAAAAGTCCCGGACAATTTAACTCAATGTCCCGCAATTGGTCTGAAAAATTATGGCATGTAGAAGTACAAACATGAATGTCGAAGTACAAATTGTACTTTGACGTACAAATATATACTTTGAAGTGTATTCATATTTATGTAGACGTACAATTATTGTACTTCGACGTACATTTCTCTTTTTAACTTGTAGGTCTTCTTGACTTTCAACCCAAATGGTACGCCATAGTATGTCTTCAGGGTTATCTAAAGAATGCTCCCACTTAAGGGGTCAATAAAGAGACCTCCCAGTGACTAAGCCAGTTAGCAGACACCCCATCCACTATACCACAGACACCGAACCAGCTATAAATTCCTGTGGCTAGAAAAAAAAATTAATAAGATGCTAGATCTTTAAGCTTGGAACATGTAACTCGTTTTAAGATTGATTTTTTTTTATGCATTACTTAATAATTGCAACAATTATAATATTTTGAACACAATCATGTCCATATATTTATTAAAAATACATGGTTATCAAAAAAATAAATAAAAAGCTTTTGCCCGTAAATTAGGTAGCACCTATAATCATATTATTGATAAATAGTCCATAGTTGTACAACAGGAATAAATCAATCGAGTTTTTAAATGTTAAAGCATTATGTGGTAACCGTTTATGATTTTAAGATCGAATTTAGTAAGAAGTGATTTGTTGCCTTTTATATTGACTACAGTATAGATCGGTGTAGTATTTTTAAACAACAACCACAAAATCAAAACAACGTCAACAAACGCTTGACTGTTGATGCAATAGTTGCTGATGCTGCGTGGAATTGGAATGTTTTCCGAATTGTATAAAAGAAGTGAGTTGTCACTTAGTAAACGTGTCAAACATTCATGAAAGAATGGCTTCTGAGTCATATAAGGAACGTCAGGATGACGAACTGCAGGCTTTACATGCGATATTTATGAGTGATTTTAAAGATCTGCGTCAGAAAGATGCATGGAAAGTAAGTTTTCATGTTGCTTTTCATTAGCGTAAGACTTATGGTCACAATAATATGATTATAGGTGCTTCCTAATTTACGGGTAAAAGCTCTTTAAGTTTTTTTGATAACCATGCATTTTTAATAAATATATGGACATGACTGTGTTCAAAAAATTATAATTGTTGCAATAATTAAGTAATGCATCCAAAAAATCAATCTTAAAACGAGTTACATGTTCCTAGCTTAAAGATCTAGCATCTTATCTTTTTTTGTTTTCTAGCCACAGGAATTTATAGCTGGTTCGGTGTCTGTGGTATAGTGGATGGGGTGTCTGCTAACTGGCTTAGTCATTGGGAGGTCTCTGTATTGATCCCTTAAGTGGGAGCATTCTTTAGATAACCCTAAAGACATACTATGGCGTACCATTTGGGTTGAAAGTCAAGAAGAACTACAAGGTAAAAAGAGAAATGTACGTAGAAGTACAATAATTTTACGTCGGCATACAAATATAAAATACACTTCGAAGTATATATTTGTACATCAAAATACAATTTGTACTTCGACATACATGTTTGTACTTCGACGTACACATTTTCTGAACAGCCAATCAAAACACTTGTCTCTTGAGCGCTTTTCCTTCAGATTTATTCATAATAAATGTTTAAAATCTCTTTTTTAATTGAGGACAAAATGAATAAAAATATCAGAATGGCAAAAAAAAATAACACAGAAGTTTTAAGTATTTAAATGCATTGAAATAGATTATATACAAATTTGAAGAAGATTCAATTGTTACCTTTTTAAAATTAAAATTATTCAGCATATTGTGAGTATTTATTGATCATGCGGGGCGGAGTATCACGACCGTCCAGCGCATTACTGTGTAGGAAATTCCCAACTGTAACCAAACAGTTACCAAACATTAACGGGATAAATAATGTATAATCACCTCCCCGTTGGTCGTATTTTGTGATAACCATAACTTGCATAAGTCAGAGGTTAATTTCGCCACACCAGGTCAATAAATACGCACAATATCTATGAGTTAGCGGTCGATAGTCGCATAATTTGGTATAAATTATAATAATAATAATGTTTAATAAATACACACAATATCTATGAGTAAGCGGGCGATAGTCGCATAATTCGGAATAAATAATAATAATAATAATGTTCAATGCCAAATATCTCTAGACTAAAAGCAACAGATGTAAGGTGTCTTCTGATTGGCTAACACTCAAGGGTCAGTGAAAATTGTACATCGATGTACATTTCTCGTTCTACCTAGTAGGTCTTGTAGACTTTCGACGTCATGGTACGTCATATAGACACTAAGTACTGGTCCTACCCAGGAAACAGTTTGTTTCATCAAATGTCTCAATTTAACTTGACAGCTTGCTAAAGCAGTTGCATTTAGCATACAGTACACTGTTTAACATAATCAAAATCATGTGATGTGTCAAATCAATATTGATTGATAAATTTGACAGGATCCAATAAGTTTTAGACTGTCAAATAACACACACTACGTATTGAAAGCCATACCTGGAGCTTTAGTCTGTTACTACCACTGACTTCATCAGAAGAATGATTTCTACTGTGGGGAAACGTTAACACCGCTTATTGTCTTCTTATTGATTATCAATGTATAATTATGTGTAACAGCATAACAACATACTTGTTTCGCAATTAAAATATTGAATAAATACAGGTATCTTGCAGGTTTCTAATTTTCTTTCGCAAACTATTGTTGAATAGTTTAAATTTTGTCGCCACTAAAAAACTAGCCATTTTGTAGCAATTCTTAAAGGGGCCTTTTCACAGATTTTGGCATTTTTTTAACTTATTCATTAAATGCTTTATATTGATAAATGTAAACATTGGCTCGTAAAAGCTCCAGTAAAAAATCAAGAAAAAAAATTAAAAAAGGAAAAGAACATTGCCCGGAGCAGGTTTCGAACCAGTGACCCCTGGAGTCCTGCCAGAGTCCTGAAGTAAAAACGCTCTTGCCTACTGAGCTATTCCGCCGAGTACACATTTATGATGTATTTTACACCTTATATAAGCAATCTTTGTAGTTTCACAAAATTTAACGACAAAAACAGAACTCTCCAAATTATTCAATCGTTTCGCGTTGCAACGCTTTATAATTTTTAGGTTTTAAAATCATCAAAAGATGCATATAATGGCTGTATTAGAGCATGGTTAATGTTCAGTATTACTGTTTCCTCACAAATATCATAACTAAAACGAAAACTTACGAATCTGAAACAACTTTTTTCAATTTTGTCAATTTACCAAAGCGTGAAAAGATCCCTTTAAATCACAGTCTAAACTGCATACACTTAGCTCTATAGTTACAATTTGAATGCAAATATTAGAATGCATCATGTTATATCATCCATATTGTTTTATTTAAACATTCAAATAACAGATAACACAGTACATATATAAAAGATATGTGGTATTGTGTGGAGATACAAAACACTTCACATCATTTATTTGCACATAAAATAATAGTTACAAAATAAGTAATACTAAAACACTGTCATCAACCTACAGTACAAGAATATTTACGTATATAAAATTACAAAGTGGTGTTATTTTATTACCTTTTACAAAATTAACATTGCTGGTTTTGTACTAGCCATAAAACAGTTATCATGGATTAACAAGTAACAACCAATTTATTAATTACACAATAGAACGGAAATCATATTACTTGCATTATGCATTTACTAAACAAGCTATTTGCTACTGTTTAGAATAACACTATCTTACTAAAAATGATCACAACAGGTACTTAGTGCTTTTACATACTTGTGGTAAGTTTTGTATTACTAGTTTGACATTTTATATTGGCAGACACTTGTCGATATACAGACTAAATTTGCATGGGAACTTTCATATTTTTTCAGCATAATTGCCTTCAAATTGTTAATTTAACAACCCTTTAGTTTAAACCTATTTATTTTAGCTCGATTGCATAGAAAGTAATTCCTACTTATTTGAAATGCTCTCGAGTCCGTTTCCTGGGCCTAGAACCAGTACTTGGTGTCTATATGGGAGATCGAAAGAACGCTCTCACAGCGGGGATCGAACCCGTGACCTCCCGGTCGCTAGGCGGACACCATATCCATTACACCACGGCGACCTTAACAACCCTTTGACATTGTTTGCACATCTGATCTTATTATACCATTGCTAATTTTTGTTTATAGATAGACATATATAGACTTTTCAAAGTTCTATAAAAGTTCACACATGTTCCATCCTAGTAAACCAACAGAACCAATAAGGATCACCACAGATAATAACTGTGTGTATAGCTTGGAAATTTTGATAGTTCAGGAATCCCTCCTTTGTTGATTTCTGTAAACCAAAACTGTCAGTTTTGCTGGATAGAATGGCTTGTATGATGCCCAGCTCTTGCCTTCGCAGAACAGCTTCTGAAAACGGAAAACCAACAAATATCTTAAAATTTGATCAATAATGCAGACCATTTATAAATGTCTTGTTTTTTGTTGATTTCAAATTTGGAAGATTTTTTACGTCAGATTGTGGTACGAAAATCCAACGATATCGGATTTTGTGGTTTTAGGCCTAAACTTATTATAGTGATATGTAACCTTTCGGGATATCGGTAAAGTGCGAGCAGACGAGGTGTTAATACGTTAAAAATTAAAGCTAAAAGACTAAAAAGTTAGATCGGAATATCTTTAAATTTTGTGAATAAATGTGTTTCTGGTGGATAACAACGACAACTTACCAGAATATTGCTCATGATCACACGTAAAACTTCTTTCTGAGAGCGAATGGAAAATGCGTCACAAATTCTGACAAATAAACAGAAGGGTGCCGTTATTGAAATACCGCGAGAATACTGGAAGAATAGAGATGCCAAATATAATGTTTAAAACAAATAATTTTTTAACAAGCGTTTGTGATTTGTCAGGATAATAATAACAATAAGATATTAAAAAGATAAAATCAAAAATATACGACAGAAATCTGAGATTCGGCAATATATTAAAGACGTGTTATGTTCACGTAAATTGTGTTTGGTAAAGACTGTCACTATATGTAGTGAACCAGTCTTCGGCTTATACCTTCTGAAAATGAGTATTCAGGGGAGATAATTGAGTAATGACTTAATTCTGGAATGGTTGCGAAGAAAAACAAATAATGCCAGAATATTAAGTGCGATTCGCTACACAATTATGATGTCATTGATATCATTTTTCCTGAGGTATGTATTTACATATGATTTTGCATATCTCAAAGTGTTTTTGATTTGTTCAAGGTCATAAATAGCATCGCGAAAATATATGTTGCGTGGCAAATTTTATTGGAGACGCATCCCTATGTGGTATTCTTATGTAATTTTATGGTCTAAATTTCCATATGTATGAACGGTCAATGTCCGCTTCTCGGGCTTTAGTCCATATAAACGGACTCCCAGAACCTTTGATAATTTTTGCTATGGCGGCTCTGGGAGTCCATATGCACTCCTTCATACACATGGTTGCAGTTCAGCGCACGGAATCTGTGCGCTTCACTAAACAGAGTTACAGATGTCGTTCGAGACAAATTGAGGAAATTAATGAATAAACTAACTAACCATGTTAAATTTACCCTAATGGAAACCTACGGATGTTATCCTTTGCATGCATCCAATAAAAACACGACGATGTTTCAACACACTTTTCTCGCTGACATTGTAATGTTTAAATTTCAAACAGTGTGATCTGTATCAAATACCACATCGTTGTCGACTTTTTGGCTCCAATACATAACGCGACGTACAAAATATTGGTGTAATGCGACCTGACCTTTATTGGGTCAATTTTCCAATATGGCGGATACAGCGTACAAAAAAAAACATTAGTCAATACAAATAAATTATTTCTTGCTTTAATGGTACCATTTGGATGAGTTTGTGGTTTAGATAGGTAAATTTTAATAAGCTCTTGCAATTTCAGTGGTCATTAACCTCTGAACTGTTGATAACATTTTGCACCCATGGACAAGAGAGAGCGCATTGCAACTCTCAGCCTAAGCTGAGAGTTGAATTATTGCAACTACGCGGGCTTTTGCCCGTTTTATACTTAAAGATTTCCTAGGAAAATCCATGTAAAAGCAATAATTTTAACAAAAACTTAAGTCAAACTTTTGTGCATAGAGACCCTCATAACCATACCTTTTCTTAAAGAACATTACACTTCTTATTGATTTAAATCAATAAGAAAGATCATGTAAGAAAGAACTTTATGCGAATCAAATGTCAATGTTTAATGGCCATCTTTTTACCGGCTTCTCTCCAGTTGATGAGGGTTTCCCGCCAACTGTCAAAGTCTCATGTTGTCTCCAGCCTTAAAGCAAAACACTGAATTTGTAGCACACAACTATCCTCTGGTTACTGTGTGACTATCTAGTCCATAGTGATACAGTACAGGCACCGTGTACTTAAACAAAAACGCCTGTCCATGGTGTTCACTTTTCCCGATGGGTGACATTTCGCAGGGGGGCTGACATGCTACTGACTGCGGTATTCGGCGAACACCCAAAATCGCCACAATTACAAGCTTTCGTTAACGGGAAAACCAGTGATCACCACGATGCTGCACAGCCACTGTAAAAACTGTCTACAAGAGTCATTCACAGGTTTTAAATGTAAATGTTCAAAAGAAAATCATATAATACATGTAGATATTACATGAATGCGTACTTAAATTTGGACAGTACTTGAAGTCGGAAACGTAAATAAAGCGTTTAAGTAGATGATCAATACTATTAATTCTTATGGTGTTAACAACAAATATCGAGTTTCAAAGAAATCAAGAGAGTATTAAATAATGTATTCACTTTTGTCCGACTTTAAGTACAATCCGAATTTACGTATTGCATCAGTATGTTACGACACTTGTGTGCAGTCAGTATACAATACAATAATTGTTTCAATAATGAAGAAACTGATACAGCGTAATGGTAACGATACAGTGTGTTGAAATTATATTTCATTAAGAGGAAATGTCAATGCCAAAGAATTCGCGAGATACCCCGGTACTTTTGTTGAAATTCACAACGAAACTTTTAATGGAAATTAAATGATCTCAATGTTTTACCCGCTACGAAATTTGTATTTACAAATAAATACACCCACGCCAATTTTCACACGCTTTTTATCATAACAAAGAAATTCATTTATTTCATGTATAAGTTGTAACCTAAAATAGCTGTACACGATGCGTGCAAACCGTGTCAGGTGATTTACGCATGTTGCAATACATCTGTCCTGATTGAGCGCTTATTTCATCAAATCTTTAAATAGAATCATATGCCGAAAATCATTTGATACTTTAGAAAATTGCAAACGTTTGTGTTTATGACTCTTATCGTCTATATTACCCATCCATAATTTGATTTTAAAAATGGAAATCGGGCATATATGGGATTATCGAGTAATGGATAAAGATTGGAGAAGTTGCATGTATGCGATTGAGACAATTGACACGTATGTATCAAGGAATCAGGAGACTCGGGATAATATGATTACTACAATCAGTTATGAGTTCTCCATGGCTTCAAGCTGTTAATTGAATAATCAAACACTCAATTAACACTCCTCCAGGTGCGGTATTCTACAGCTAGGTGCGAACACTGTTTTCTTTTATATATGCGGCGTTTAATAAGACAGAAAACACTGTCATGGGCATGGGTGTGAAATACATTATCCATTATAACTTTTAAATGAAAGGGATCAATACAATACGTTTATGTTGAATTATTTTATTTTAAGCGAACACGATGAACACAGCAGTAGATATTATGGGTCCGCGGTGTTCGCCTTATGGCTGTATTTTCACACATTTGTAGTCCCTCAGAAAGTCAAATTTAATTAAAGGCCTTTCTTACTAGATCCAAGTTTTAAAGGTTTCAACCCTTAGTGACTGATGATCAGCAAACAGCATAACACCTGAACATAGTGTGGGTTACTCACAGGCTGTTCTGGTTCAACCCTTTGCATGCTGGGAAATTTGTAGTCTGCTAAAATGTCGTCTGCTTAATTTATAAAATAAGCATTTTCTTTGATTTTTTTCAAAGAACACTATCAGAATAGCAAACAGTTTGGATCCTGATGAGACACCACGTTCTGTGGCATCTCATCTGGATCCAAACTGTTTGCAAAGGCCTTTAAAATTCGGTTCCAGCGCTGAAAGGGTTAAGCTGTTTTCACATAGCTATTTTCTCTGTGCTTCTGATTGGGAAAGGGTTTATGTTTTCAGGTGAATAGGCCTCCGCATGTGAGTTTGACTCTGAAGCCCCAGGAAAGCTTTGGGCACCATGGCCAGGAGACATATGTACAACTTGATCTCATATTCAAATGCCCACCAACGTATCCAGACGTGTAAGTTTTGTATATTGGCAAGAAAATTTAAACCTCCTGCAACTAATAAGAGAGGATTCATGGACACCCTGTAGATTTCAAACTTGTGTGATCAAGTACTCCTTTACTTTCAACACACAACATATAGTTTAGTTTAAACCTATTTATTTTAGCTCGATTGCATCAAAAGCTTAAGGCTTATATAAACGCTCTCGAGTCCGTTTCCTGGGCCTAGAACCAGTACTTGGTGTCTTTGTGGGATATCTAAAGAACATTCCCACAGTGGGGATCGAACCCATGACCTCCCGATCGCTAGGCAGACACCATATCCATTACACCATGGCGACTTGTAACTCATTTAGACTTCCAAGTATATTCCTCGATGATGCTATTATATCTTATTTTATTGAATGTTTTTGTGTATATGTTGTTGTTTGTTTATTGTCCCCTACCGGTGAAACCGGAGGGGACTCAGTGTTTTTTTCATTCAAAATCGGGTCCGGTAACCAGACCCATTCCCAATGGAAAAAAGTATATATTTTTCCCAAATGGGAGCTAAAAATTCCCAATAAAAAAAAAAAAAAAAATGTTTTTTTTTTTTTTTTTTTTAGATCAATATTTTGTTCATCTCCCATCCATATAAGATCAACCTTAGTAAATATAGTACTGAGCACGCTTGTATCCTCAATTTTGAAGAATTTGTTAGCAAAACAACAACAACAATAATTTCCCAATTTTAGTCAAAAAGCGGCGAATTTTCCCAATCCAAAGGGACCCGGCCTCATTCCCAAAATGGTGAAAAAAAACACTGGGAATTATGGTTTGCGCTCTGTGCGTCAGTCAGTCTGTCCGTCACACTTTTCTGGATCCTGCGATAACTTTGAATGTTCTTCATATTTTTTTATGAAACTTGAAACATGGATACATGTAGATGGCAATATGGAGAATATGCATGTCATTTCATTTTGTTCCTACTTCAAGAATTCTGGTTGCTATGGCAACAAATATAAAAATATATATTACACCACAGCGACTTGTAACACATTTAGACTTCCAAGTATATTCCTCAATGATGCTATTATATCTATTTTATTGAATGTTTTTGTGTAGATGTTGTTGTTTGTTTATTGTCCCCTACCGGTGAAACTGGAGGGGACTTATGGTTTGCGCTCTGTGCGTCAGTCAGTCAGTCAGTCTGTCCGTCACACTTTTCTGGATCCTGCGATAACTTTGAATGTCCTTCATATTTTTTATGAGACTTGAAACATAGATACATGTAGATGGCAATATGGAGTTTATGCATGTCATTTCATTTTGTTCCTACATGTACGTCAAGAATTCTGGTTGCCATGGCAACAAATAAACAAAAAATAATAAATCTGACAATGGTGGATATTCACCGGTAGGGGACCATATTGCTTGGCAATCTCTTGTTTATTTATTTATTTTTATGCCTCGAAGGAGGGAATATAGTTATCGCACTGTCCGTCTGTCTGCCACACTTTGCATTTAGGTTTCGAAAAATGCTCATAACTTCTATGTTGCTTCAGATGTAACATTCACATTTGGTATGCATGTGTATATGGACAAGGTCTTTCCATCTCATCTCATCTCATCTTCGCCTGTGGTCCCATGTGGGACATAGGCCCCCAACCAGCTTCCTCCAGGTGTCTCGGTTCTGGGCGAGTCTCTTAAGCTGCCCCCATGTTTGGCCCATTAGCATCTGCATCCAGGCCACGGGGCCAGGTGTTTCTAGGCAGCCCTCTCTTCCTTTTCCCTTGGGGGTTCCATGTGAGGGATTGCCTTGTCGTATTGGATGCAGGCTTGCGAAGGGTGTGGCCTATCCACCTCCAACGTCTCTGAAGGATGTCTTCTTCAACTGGCTGCTGGTTTGTTCTTCTCCATAATTCTTCGTTGGAGATCTTGTCTGGCCAGCGGATCTTGAGGATCTTCCTGAGGAAGGTGTTGATGAAGACCTGTATTTTCTTTATGGTGCTGACAGTGGTTCTCCAGGTCTCTGCTCCATAGAGGAGTAGCGGCTTCACAATGGTATTGAAGAGCCTAATCTTGGTGGTGATGCCAATTACACTGGATCCCCAGATGTTCTTCAGCTGATGGAAGGCTGTTTGTGCTTTACCGATGCGGGTTCTGACATCTGCATCCGTTCCTCCCTGGTTGTCCAGAATGCTGCTGAGATAGGTGAAGCTGTCCACTTCCTCCAGCGCCTCGCCTTGGACTGTGATGGGTGTGTTGTTTGATGCGTTGGTCCTGAACACCTTGCTCTTCGCTTTGTTGATGGTGAGGCCCAGTCTAGCTGAGTTGTCTGCTACCATGTTTGACTTTACCTGCATCTGTTGTTGGGTGTGGGAGAGAAGAGCCAAATCATAGGCAAAGTCAAGGTCTTCCAACTGTTCCCAGAGTGTCCACTGAATTTCATTCCGCTTCTGCCCCGTTGATGTCTTCATTACCCAGTCTATGGCCAGCAGGAACAGGAAAGGTGAGAGTAAACAGCCTTGCCTCACACCAGTTCTCACTTCAAAGGCATACGTGAGCTGTCTGCCGTGAACAATTCTGCAGGTCATTCCCTCATAAGACTTCCTGATGATGTTGGTGATCTTTTCTGGCACTCCGTAGTGTCTCAGAAGTCTCCAGAGGGACTCCCGGTCAACGCTGTCGAACGCCTTTTCATAGTCAATAAAGTTGACATACAACGGCGAATTCCACTCCAGGGATTGTTCCAGAATGATGCGCAGGGTTGCGATCTGATCTGTGCAGGATCTCTCCTTTGGTCACGGAGATGCGGGTCTACTGCGTCTTTCATTCGGTTCAGTAGGATGCAATTAAACACCTTTCCTGGGATGGATAACAGCGTGATTCTTCGAAAGTTGGAGCAGAAACCGAGGTTGCCTTTCTTGGGAAACTTGATGAGGTAACCCTCTTTCCACTCTGTTGGGATTTCTTCTTCTTCCCATATCTTGCTGAAGAATGAGTGTAGTAGGTCCACACTGGTCTCCACGTCAGCCTTAAGCCCTTCTGCCGGTATGCTGTCAGGTCCTGCAGATTTGCCGTTCTTCAATTGTTTGATGGCGCTGCTGATCTCTTCCTTTGTGGGAGTGCAGCATTTGATTGGCAGATCGCTTGTAGCTGGCAGAATCTCCGGTGGGTTTACAGGGGCTGGCCTGTTGAGTAGCTCCTGGAAGTGCTCAATCCACCTCTTCTTCTGCCCTTCATCATCTGGTATTACTCCTCCATTTTGGTTTCTTTCTTGCCTCTCTGGCTTGGCAAACTTTCCTGCTAATCTCTTTGTGATGGAGTACAGATCTTTAGTTCTGTTCTGATAGGCTGACTCTTCCGCCTCTGTTGCAAGTGTCTCTAGGTAGTTCCTCTTGTCTTCTCTGATACTTCGCTTGACACTCCTATTTGCTTCAGTCTTTCCATACGCACACAAATTTTAACCCCTTTGACCTTGACCTTGAACTTAGGGTCCACGTTTAGGTTTCAAAAAATGCTTTTAGGTTTCGAAAAATGCTCATAATTTCTATCAAAGCGTTTATCGGGGGCATATGTCATCCTATGGAGACAGCTCTTGTTGGCTTTTTTTGGGGGGGGGGGGGGCTGGTGTAATTTTCATATTCATGTACCGGTATTAACTAGCTTTCAAAAATGTATACGGTAAATTGGATTGATGGGTTTACTGTTTTAGCTGGAAATTGCAGCAATAATTCTCAGCTCCAACTTTCTTGAGTCTAGTGATTTCATAAGGTATGAAGGTCAGAACAACATGCAGCCTCATGTGTGGAAGGCCCAAATAAACTTATAAATACACAGACGTTTATACTGAAGCCTGGCTCTCCTTTTTTTTTAAACTAACAAGTCTGCAGTTTGTTATTCCTCACAATCAATATTATTGATGTGGTTTATGTATCCAACATTTAATGTTAGAATTAGCAACCATTGCCTAATTTGATTGGGAGATTTAATTGTATTATTTTTGTAGAACTGAAAAAAATGTCTGTCTGTAGGGTCCCTGAAATAACACTGGAGAATACAAAAGGATTGTCCAATCAACAGCTGGCAGAATTAAAGACAGAATTGGATAAAAAGTCTAAGGAGCTTAGCGGAGAGGTATGTTTGTGAAATATAAATTAAAATACATGTAAGTTTTGAGCCTTTTTTTACCAATTAAATATGATCTGTATGGATAATTATCTCTGTTTTTTATTCTCCCGGTAGGGTGGCATATAGCAGTTGAACTGTCTGTAAGTCAGTGTGTCTGTCCGTCCGTCCGAAAAAAACTTTTACGTTGGCCATAACTTTTGCATTATTCAAGATAGCACCTTGATATTTGGCATGCATGTGTATCTCATGGAGCTGCACATTTTGAGTGGTAAAATTTCAAGGTGAACATCATCCTTCAAGGTCTAGGGTCGAAAAAACAAAGTCAAGGGAAGTAATAAGCTTTAAATGGACATAGTTATCTGACCTGCCCACTATATATTTTTGTTAAATAAATCAAAGTGGCGCAGTAGGCGGCATTGTGTTTCTGACAAACACATTGTGGTAAAAGGTAAAGGTCAAGGTCATCCTTTACAGTCTACAGTAAAAAATACAGATTTAAGGGAAGTACTAAGCTTTAAAAAGGGAGAAAATTATTCAATATTGAACATAGCCACTTTATATATTTGGCATGCATGTGTATCTCATGGTGCTGCACATTTTGAGTGGTGAATCTACAGTAACGGTTGTGGCTTTTAATATTTGCTACTAAAAATAGAGATTTGTTACAGACAATTATTTTCAAGGGAAGTAATTTATATAATTATAAATCTCATTTTATATATTTCGTTACCAAGAATTGAAGTTCTTTTCACAGTTACTGTACAGATTTATTATTTTGATTATTTATAACCCAAATGACAGTGTGGCCATACCACATGGTCCGTGACGTCATTTTGGCTAGCACGCTAAATAGAAATTTGTCAACATTGGCCCCGCTTAAAAACTTCAAATCCACGTAAGTATCTTATTCTTTAATCTATTTGGACGAAATAAAGCCCAGGCTATGGGTAAAGTTTAGCACTATTCCAGGTTATATAAATATTTGACACGCGATGTGTAGGGGGCATTGTGTTTCTGACAAACACATCTCTTGTTCATTTTAAAGTATAATTTCATGGCAAACATCTTTTTAATGCATGTAGCCTTTATCCAGATCCATTACTTCTTGCTGATGAGTACTGCTGCATGTCATACGTGTATGATGGCACCTTATGAATTCAGAACTTACATGTACAAACTGGCAGGAAAATCAGAAGGCCCTTCCCTTCTATGTTTTAGCCCCTTCTGTTCATCTTACAAAGCCTTTGTATACCAAATACAAAACGCCTATTCAAAAGGCTTCCACAAATGTCAATAATTGTTTAAATTAATTTGATATGTTATCAAATCATGTCTTGTTGATCTCATTTAGCAAAGAATCAGTACTTTTGGGGTAGGTCTAATTACTGTATCCAGTGCAAGAAGACAAGTGAACTTTTACATGCCTTTGTGATTTTAAAATGAGCAGATGGTGATGCAGTGGTGAAAAGATTTATTAAAAGCAACTTTCACTACAGGGATTCTACTGCAAAATCAAGTTGCCCTACCTCACTTTGTGGCAGCTTTTTACAGTTTTCACATTCACATCTATGAAGACATGGACCATATTCCTCAACACATATTTAGACTTAAGTATAAAGAATAGACATGGAACCAAGAAAAATGTGTTCAGGTTTTGAATATATACAGGCCGCCACTGGTGATTATGTCATTAACAAAATTTTCTACATGAAAAATGATATAGATAGACTAAGAGGTGTTTTACATGTATGTCAAGTTTGACTAAAAAATCAAGCAATTCTTGAATAAATCAATTTAAAGAATATTCATAATTCTTAGACTTAAGTCTAAGAATTGCTTGGTGAATACTAGCCATGATTTTTCTTCTGTTTGTAGGAGATGATGCTGGAGCTTTCCCAGCTGGTGCAGACATACCTGTACGCCCACAACAAGCCCCCACCCAAGTCGTTCTACGAGGAGATGATGAGCAACAAGCGTCGCCAGCAAGAGATAGAGGATCAGGAACAGCAGCGGAAAATGGAGCTACTCAGGCAGAAAGAGGAACATGAGGTGGGTGTTCTACGAAAGCTGTTTTTGGGAACTCGCAGTGGTTGGTTCAGGCGCTTCTCACCTCTACGACCTAGTTTTGATTCATACTCTAAATGTGTGTGAATTTGGTTGCTGGTCCAATACTGGACAGGTTAGGTTTTCTCTGGGTCAACGGTTTCCTCATCCCACAAGACAAGACCAGATCAAATATAGAATTGTTTTGGGAGTCTTGTAAGTTTATTAGGAAGTAGTGCTGAAGCAGACTTCGAGTCCAAACATATTGCAGCTTAATTGTTTCATTCATCTCTTTTTTAAAGCTCACCTGAGAACAACGTGCTCAATATTGAGCTTTTGTGATCACATTTTGTCCGTCGTCCGTTGTGTGTCATCAACATTTGCCTTGTTAACACACTAGAGCCACATTTATTTATATATATAAATAAAATATATGTATATATATTTTGTAAACATGATGTATTATGGGCCGGAGGCCTTTGTTTACAATAAACTTACTACTACTTACATCATGAAAATTGGTCAGAAGATTTGTCCCAATGATTTCTTGGATGAGTTTGAAAATGGTTCCTGATGCTAGTAAAACATGGCCAACTATTTTAATCCTAGTTGTTGTGTTTTGAATGGCAGCTGTTGATGATAGAAGATGAGATACAGAAGCGGCAGGAAGCATTGAAGGAGGAGAACAGGCGACAGAAGAGCAACGCTAGACAGGTGAGCTGCATCTGGGACACTGGTCACTTTTGCTCATCATATAAAATCTTAACCCTTTGCATGCTGGGAAATTTGACGTCTACTAAAATGTCTTCTGCTGAATTTCTTAAATTAGCATTTTCTTCTATTTTTTTCAAAGAATACTATCAGAATAGCAAACAGTTTGGATCCTGATGAGACGCCACGTTCTGTGGCGTCTCATCTGGATCCAAACTGTTTGCAAAGGCCTTCAAAATTCGGTTCCAGCATTGAAAGAGTTAACTTATGTTGTAAAAATATTATGCTCTTTTCTTTCTTTTTAAATTATATTGTTTTCTGCATAGTTATATTTACTTGTTTTTTTTATATTTTATTTTAATGTACATACACTTAAGCATGGAAAAGCTAGAGATATTGGAATAATATTTTTAATAAAAGGCATTGCCCAGGGATTAAAGCAGGACATATTTTGGGGAATGGAGGTAGGGATTGGGGAAAAGACTTTGATTTATATATAAGAGGACAGCGTAACAAACAGAAAGTTTCATTTTTCAGCCCTTATTGTGTTAGCCTACATGTTTATGTTGATAGGCTGTGTAAATTTAATTAATAAAAAAAATTCAAATACTGACAAATTGGCTTTCTGATATGATTCTTTACTTATATAAGACATCATATGTTTTCATAGTGAAAAAATAATAATTTGCCTGGTATTCCCTTTAAGATTTTAACCACCAAGCTTTTCTTTCAAAGCCCTCTTTAGAAAAGCAATCAGCCCCTATGCCTCGAAGGTCTAGTTCCCCAATAGCTGCGATATCAAACACCAAACAAGGGACACCATCCCAGTCACCGACGGCAAGAAAACAGGACGAAGATGGGCGGCAACAAAGGAGAAAGTAAGGAAATAGGAACCATGTGAAACATGGCTGCATTGCTAGCCTCACAAATACAAAAGTTCTCAAACTTAGTCTCAACTCAAAATATTGACCAATAAGAAAGCTTTTAACAGTTAATTTTTGTGTGCCATCGGTCACGGACTCTAGATGAGACAATATACGCTCCGTGCATCGGTTAATAGTTTAAGATTAAGACAAAGACAAGTTCTAGAACATAAATAAGCAGCTCAGGATCCCTTATTTTTCAGTTTCTTGAGATTCCTGAAGTTTTGTAGTTATTTTAAGGTGCAAAATAAATTTGATTCTTACTGAATTATGAGATAAATAATTATTTGGCATACAATAGATGTTTTAAATCTACCAAACATTGTAAGAAGATCCAAACAAATATTCGCTACATTGTATTCTGAAATGTAAGGTTTTCACTGTTATAGCATTTCAAGTTTTCCATGGAATCTTTAATTCTGTTTTTACTTTTTGATATGCCTACCTTATAGGTGCTGACATATATAGGATATGACTTGAGTTCTCATTTCCTCCCATACTTTATTAAACAAGTTCAGAAATGTTGTTGGTAAGCTAGCATTTTACACATGTGAACACATTTCAGAAACAAGTTTAATAAATGGTCTGAATGACAATGAGTGTCAAATAATTTTTTTCACTTGTAATTTAAAAATAAACAAAGAAAAAAATATTAACGTATGTACCATGATAAAAGCAAATAGTTTCTTATATTGACATTGAAAAGTCATTTTAGCAAAAAAATAAAACACAAATGGTCAGTCTAATAAATGATAAGTCTGAGAAGCGAATGAAATGCTCAAAAAGCTATATAAACCATGTTTAATATAAAAAGATACAAAAAAGTTAAGTAGCAAGGAAAACAAGGTATAGCTTGTGGCAACAGTATGTTCACTGTGTACTTGTTAATCACTTGGATCTTTTAAATTTGTCCTTAAAAAGTCTGAGTAGGTTAATTACCAGGGTACTGCCCCAAAATGACAGAAGCACTCCTGTCCAACATGACAAAATGCAAAAGACATTGATGAGATCCTAGTACTTTTTTTAGCTCACCTGAGCACAATTTGTTCACGGTGAGCTTTTGTGATCACCTTTTGTCCGTTATTACACCCCTACAAAGTTTAGGGGGGGTATATAGGAGTGAACTTGTCTGTCTGTCCGTATTAAGTGTCCGCTCTCTAATTCAAGTTGTTTTTATCTGATCTTCACCAAACTTGGTCAGATGTTGTATCTAGATGATGTCTAGGTCAAGTTCGAATATGGGTCATGCCGGGTCAAAAACTTGGTCACAGGATCACTATAGTGCGTTTTAAACATTGAGAATGGTGTCCACTCTCTAATTCAAGTAGTTTTCATCTGAGCCTCACAAAACTTGGTGAGAAGTTGTATCTTGATAATGTCTAGGCCAAGTATGAACATGGGCCATGGCAGGTAAAAAACTAGGTAATGGGGTCAATTAGTGCGTTTTAAACATTGAGCATGGTGTCCGCTCTTTATTTCAAGTAGTTTTCATCCGATCTTCACCAAACTTGGTCAAAGTTGTATCTAGATGATGTCTAGGTCAAGTTGAATATGGGTCATGCCGGGTCAAAAACTAAGCCACGGGTTCACGTAGTGCGTTTTAAACATTCAGCATGTTGCCCGCTCTCTAATGTCAGTAGTTTTCATCCAATATCTTCACCAAACTTGTTCAGAAGTTTTATCTAGATGATCTCTACGCCAAATTTGATCATGAGCCATGCCGGGCCAAAAACTAAATGTAGGTCATGGGCTAACTTAGTGCGTTTTTAGCTCACCTGTCACAAAGTCCGTCAACACATTGTTTGGTCAGAATGTTTATATTGATGAAATCTGGGTTGGGATTGTATTTGGGTCATCTCGGGTCAAAAACTAGGTCACTAGGTCAAAAACTAGATCAAATAATAGAAAAACCTTGTGTAGACAATAGAGGTCGCAGTTTTCATCCAATCTTTATAAAATTTAGTCAGAATGTTTATCTTGATGAAATCTGTGTTGGGATTGTATTTGGGTCATCTGGGGTCAAAAACTAGGTCACTAGGTCAAAAACTAGGTCAAATAATAGAAAAACCTTGTATAGACAGTAGAAGTCACAGTTTTCATCCAATCTTTATGAAATTTGGTCAGAATGTTTATCTTGATGAAATCTGGGTTGGGAATGTATTTGGGTCATCTGAGGTCAAAAACTAGGTCACTAGGTCAAATAATAGAAAAACTGTCAACAATTTGTTTGTGTAGACAGTAGAGGTCACAGTTTTCATCCAATCTTTCTGAAATTTCGTCAGAATGTTTATCTTTATGAAATCAAGGTTGGGATTGTATTTGGGTCATCTGGGGTCAATACTAGGTCACTAGGTCAAAAACTAGGTCACTAGGTCCAAAACTAGGTCACTAGGTCAAATAATAGAAAAACCTTGTATAGACAATAGAGGTTGCAGTTTTCATCCAATCTTTATAAAATTTGATCAGAATGTTTATCTTGATGAAATATGGGTTGGGATAGTATTTGGGTCACCTGGGGTCAAAAACTAGGTCACTAGGTCAAATAATAGAAAAACCTTGTGTAGACAATTGAGGTCACAGTTTTCATCCAATCTTTATGAAATTTGGTCAGAATGTTTATCTTGATGAAATATTGGTTGGGATTGTATTTGGTTAGTCAGGTGAGCGATTCAGGGCCATCATGGCCCTCTTGTTTAACATTCAGCATGGTGTCCGCTAATTCAAGTAGTTTTCATCTGATTTTCAACAGACTTGGTCAGAAGTTTTATCTAGATGATCTTAAGGCCAAGATCGAACATAGGCCATACCAGATCAAAAACTAGGTCATGGGGTCACTTAGTATGTTTTATACATTCAGCATGGTGTCAGCTCTCTAATTCAAGTAGTTTTCATCTGATCTTCACCACACTTGGTCAGAAGTTGTATCTAGATGATGTGTAGTTCAAGTTTGAACATTGGCCATGCAGGGTCAAAAACTGGGTCACAGGGTCACTTAATGCGTTTTTAAACATTGAGTGTGGTGTCTGCTGTTTTTTGTGAAGACAACATGAAAAATATTCTGTGTCAATGCGGCATGTGGGGGTATTCGTCATGTCTGTGCCAAAGCTCTAGTTATTTCTATATTTGAAGAATAATCTGCTCATGCCTTTATGTCAGGAGCACCACCCATCGCTGCAGTGAAGACGAGAACACCCCCTGTAAACACCACACTGACGGGGTGGTTGTGATAGCGTTCAACACCAAGAATGAACGCACTGTTCACAGGGGCACCTGTCTAGGTATACTGAGAGTATGATTGAAATACAGTGGGACATTATTGTCTGAAGTTCAAAATGACTTTTTGGATATGTAAAGGTTCACATTTATTACATCAGAATTGTGCACATACTTAAAAATAAATATTTATATGAAATGTTCACTAAAATATAACATTTCAGTTCTTTACTGGTTCTCATAAATAAAGTGCAAACCAGTTGGCAATTACTGAATTTAATTGTGTGAAATTGTTTTAATTGGTGTTTACAATTTGACAATATAGGTTATGGCTTAGTTGCCTTGATATTTATTATCATGTTTGCAAAAAAAAAATACTGTCAACCTTGAGATAGAATTGTTAATTTTTTAGCGAGGCTAAACCCGAGAAAACCCGAGCTATTGTCATAGCCAGTTCGTCCGACGTCCGCGGTAGGCGTCGTGCTCAAACCTTAACATCGGCTCTAATATCAAAGTGCTTCCACCTACAACTTTGAAACTTCATGTGTAGATGCACCTTGATGAGTTCTACACGCCACACCCATTTTTGGGCCACCAGGTCAAAGGTCAAGGTCACTGTGACCTCTAGTATAAAACTTTAACAAAAACCTTAACATTGCCTCTAAAATCAAAGTGCTTCCACCTACAACTTTGAAACTTCATATGTAGATGCAACTTGATGAGTTCTACACGCCATACCCATTTTGGGTCACTAGGTCAAAGGTCAAGGTCACTGTTACCTCTGAAAAAAAATAAAAAAATTGTTGACAAGCTTTTGCAGCCGAGCGTGGCACCCATTATGCGGTGCTCTTGTTTCATAAATAAGTATTTTCTTCATTTAAAGTTATGTAAAGAATATGCGCCTCATTTGCTGTGAAGGCCACATGCCTGCATAAAATGAGGCCTGTCTTCTGTCTCTACATCAGGCCATGGTCTGCACGGGAGCACTGTGTATGTGGGCCTGGACACCAAGTCTGGGGAGCTGGTGGCGATATCGGAATGGGTCCTGAAGTGGCGTAAAGCCCGTAAAGCCTCCACCAAGCCTGCCGAGGACCAGAGGGATACAGAGAGAGACGAATACATGAAACAGGTACATAGGACATTCTGTATTGCTTACCTTAATATGAGCCTTGTTCTGAGAAAACTAGGCTTAATGCATGTGCATAAAGTGTTGTCCCTGATTAGCCTGTGCGGACTGCACAGGCTAATCTGGGACGACACTGTACGCACATGCATTATGCCCAGTTTTCTCAGAATGCGACTCATTTTGTCAAAATGAATATAGCAACTGTTAAATGTAATGTTGAAGACGCTGTCCGGTTAAGCGCAGTGGTTGGTACGTGCATTTCTCACCAATGCGACTGGGGTTCAATCCCAATTCCCAGTAGCATGTGAGTTTAAATAGTCATCGCCATACCTCACAGGTGGAGTTTCCCTGTGTTCTCTGCTTAGAGTCGTTTCAATTCAAACTAATGAGTGCATATGTATATATGTATGATCATGATTAATATAAATAAAGAAATAATCTGATAAACCAAAAACAAAAAAACTTCAGACCTGTGTATATGTATTTCTTAACTACTTTTGTTGTTAAGACATTTTTGCACTTTTGCAGGTGTTATCAATTGAAAGGGAGATGTGTGGCCTGTTGAAACTGAACCATCGACATCTGCTGCATTATCTTGCCTTTACATACAAGGAGGAGGTTGGAAAGATCAACATCTATGTAAGTGAAGTAGTGAATGCTCATATTTATCTGAGTTATACAGGTGAGGATAATTCGTTAAACCCGTAATCCCAATAGGGCATAATTAAAATAAGGCATTATTTAGAAAAGGCATATTCCAAATAAAGCATAATTTGCGTGTAGCTCTACTTTTCATCATAACTTATGCATTTGTAAGATCTCATCACCATTTTCATTTTTTAATGTTTCTACACTGCCAGGTGCTAATAGAGTATTCAGGGGGCCAGAATCTCGAGATCTACCTCACACGGAAGACCTTGACCTTTGAGTTGCTGCATGGGTACACTCTGGAACTCCTGGAGGCTGTCAAATATCTCCATGAAAAGGACGTTGTCCACAAAAATCTCAGGGTAGGCCTTGTTTTTAGCCGCTTAGATCTGTTGCATGATTATTGTCGAATGAAAAGAAGTATGAGTAAAATGCAACCATGGTCAAATGATGACATAGTATTGTTAAAACATTAATTTTGCATTTCATTTTTATGTCCCCCATAACTTTAGTGCGGGACATATTGTTTTTTCCCTGTCTGTTGGTTTGTTGCTTCGTTGCTTTGTTTCTTTGTGCCAACTTTAACATTTGCCATTACTTTTGCAATATTGAAGATAGCAGCGTCATATTTGGCATGCAAGTGTATCTCATGGAGCTGCACATTTTGAGTGGTGAAAGGTCAAGGTCATCCTTCAAGGTCAAATATATGGGTCAAAATTGCTTATTGTCCCCTACCGGTTTCACCGGAGGGGACTTATGGTTTGCGCTCTGTGTGTCCGTCCGTGAGTCTGTGAGTCTGTCACACTTTTCTGGATCCTGCGATAACTTGAAAAGTTCTTAATATTTTTTCATGAAACTTGAAATCTGGATAGATTGCAATATGGACATTATGCCCGTCATTTCATTTTGTTCCTACGTCAAAAATTCTGGTTGCTATGGAAACAAATAGACTAGAAATACTGCTGAAAATGGTGGTTTTCTAGATCCTGCGATAACTTTTGAAGTTCTTAATATTTTTTCATGAAACTTGCAACATGGATAGATGGCTATATGGACATTATGCACGTCATTTCATTTTGTTCGTACGTCAAAAATTGTGGTTTCTATGGCAACCAAAAATAATAATTATGAAAATGGTGGAATTTCTGACAATGGTGGAGCCGATAGGGGACCATATTGCTTGACAATAGCCTTGTTTAATTTACACTTTTGCAATATTGAAGATTGAGTGGTGACAGGTCAAGGTCATCCTTCAAGGTCAAAGGTCAAATATATGGGGACAGTGTTTCACAAACACATCTTGTTCAATATTGAAATGAAGTCATTTTTTGGCACATGTTTATATTGTGCCGTTATACAAAGATGTATTTGACAAAAAACGATGAATCTTAAAATCGAATGAGATTTGCTTACCAGCGAATAAAAGTCTATTGTGGCTCAAATAATGAAAACAATTAAGCTTTTATAAACATTGCGTCGTTATGCTAACATCTTATCTGTTCAGAATAGGGTTTTTTTGCTGCATATTTGCTTGAATTTAAAAAGGACTGTAATCAAGACTTGTGTATAACACACTGCATGATCTTTATTTTATGTACAGGCAACCGGATCTGAGGTTTTAATGTATGTGTTTGTTTTTATGCAGGCTTCAAGTGTGTTCATTGATGTCCACGGAAGAGTCCGATTGGCTGATTACAGTATCAATAAAAGGTAAAGATTGGCTAATTGCAGTATCAATAAAGGTAAAGATTTGCTTATAACAGTATCAATAAAGGTAACGATTGACTAATTACAGTAGCAATAAAAGGAAGATTTGCTCATTTGAGTATCAATAAAATAGAAAAATTGGCTAATTACAGTCTTAATAGAAGGAAAAGATTGGCTGATTACAGTATCAATAAAGGGTAAAGATTGGCTGATTACAGTATTAATAAAGGGTAAAGATTGGCTGATTACAGTCTTAATAGAAGGAAAAGATTGGATAATTACAGTGTAAATAAAGGGTAAAGATTGGCTGATTACAGTGTAAATAAAGGGTAAAGATTGGCTGATTACAGTATCAAAAAAAGGGTAAAGATTTACTGATTACAGTATCAATAAAAGGTAAAGAGTGGCTGATTACATCATCAATAAAAGGGAAAGATTTGCTGATTACAGGATTAACAAACAAATTCGTTGAAATGATATCCCCCGCTAATATGCTTCTGGACACAAAAGTGTTATATTTGACACTCAAAAAAGCATTTTTTCAAGATACAAAGGGCCATAACTCCATTATTAACAGATGGTGTACAATGCCATTTGGCGTGCATCATCCTCTTATCCATATATATACTCATACCAAGTTTCAATGAAATCCGTCAAAGCACTTCCAAGATATGGCTCCGGACAGACGGAAAGACTGACGGACGGACAGCGCCAAAACAATATCCCTCCGCCGATGGTGGGGGATAATAAAAGGGAAAGATTGACTGATTACAGTATCAATAAAGGTAAAGATTGGCTGATAACAGTATCAATAAAAGGTAAAAATTGGCTGAGTAAAGTGTAAATAAAAGGTAATTGCATTGTTAGCTCATCTATTTTTTGAAAAAAAATTATGAGCTATTGTCATCACCTTGGCGTCTGCGTCGGCGTTGGCGTCCTGTTAAGTTTTGCGTTTAGGTCCACTTTTCTCAGAAAGTATCAATGCTATTGCATTCAAACTTGGTACACTTTCTTACCATCATGAGAGGACTGGGCAGGCAAAGTAAGATAACTCTGACGTGCAATTTGACAGAATTATGTGCCCTTTTTATACTTAGAAAATTGAAAATTTTGGTTAAGTTTTGCGTTTAGGTCCACTTTTCTCAGAAAGTATCAATGCTATTGCATTCAAACTTGGAACACTTACTTACTATCATGAGGGGACTGGGCAGGCAAAGTTAGATAACTCTGGCATGCATTTTGACAGAATTATGTGCCCTTTTTATACTTAGAAAATTGAAAATTTTGGTTAAGTTTTGTGTTTAGGTCCATTTTATTCCGTAAGTATCAAAGCTATTGCTTTCATACTTGCAACACTTACTAACTATCATAAGGGGACTGTGCAGGCAAAGTAATGTAACTCTGACTAGCATTTTGACAGAATTATGGGCCCTTTTTATACTTAGAAAATTGAAAATTTGGTTAAGTTTTGTGTTTAGGTCCACTTTATTCCTACAGTATCAAAGCTATTGCTTTCATACTTGCAACACTTATTAACTATCATAAGAGGACTGTGCAGGCAAAGTTATGTAACTCTGACTGGCATTTGGGCAGAATTATGGGCCCTTTATACTTAGAAAATTGAAAATTTGGTTAAGTTTTGTGTTTTGGTCCACTTTACCCCTAAAGTATCATAGATATTGCTTTCATACTTGGAACACTCGCAAACTATCATAAGGGTACAGTAAAAGGACAAGTTGCATAACTCTGGTTGTCATTTTTACGGAATTATGGCCCTTTTTTGACTAAGTAACTTTGAATATATGGTTAAATTTTGTGTTTCGATCCACTTTACTTCTTAAGTATCAAGGCTATTGCTTTCAAACTTCAAATACTTTCATGCTATCATAAGGTTACTGTACCTGGCAAGTTGAATTTTACCTTGACCTTTGAATGACCTTGACTCTCAAGGTCATATTATTAAATTTTGCTTAAATTGCCATAACTTCTTTATTTATGATTAGATTTGATTGATACTTTGACAAAACTACTCTTACCTTACATACCACAATAGACTCCACCCAAACCATCCCCCGTGCCCTCCCCCCTCCCCCCCCCCCCCGAATCCCCCCCCCCCTCTTTTTTTTTTTTTTTTTTTTTTTTTTTTATAGATCATCTCACAAATGACCACCACACCCTCACACTATACCCCCACCCCACCCCCCCCCCAAATTATTTTTTTTTGAAACCGATAAAAAACACAAATATTTATTTTATGTTTGAAATACCGTCCAACCATCGCACCCAAGAATCCCCCCACCCCCCCCCTCCCCCCACCCGAATCCCCCCCCCCCCCTAATTTTTTTTTTTTTTTTTTTTAAGATCATCTCACAAATGACCACCACACCCTCACACTATACCCCCACCCACCCCACCTCCACCCCAAATTTCATTTTTTTTTAATGATTAAACCCCCCCCCCCCCCCCCCGATTATTTTTTTTTTAGCATTTTTTTCCCCATTTTTGGAAAATAATGTAATAAATGTCCACATTCCCATGCTATACACCCCTCTTCACTCCACCCCTCCCTCCTTTGTGATTGAAAATGAGAGTCCCTTCAACTTTAAAAAGAAAATAGATGAGCGGTCTGCACCCGCAAGACGGTGCTCTTGTTTTGATTTCTTTCATCTGCTCCATAAGTTTGCATGTTTAATGCATGTTTAATGCATGTTTTTTTAAATACTGTGTTAAGAGGTATATATTTGCAATTGGATATACATGTATATTAAGGTAAGTGGCTAACAGTTTCATGACATCTGTGTCAGTCATAATTGTATGGCCTGTATGTTTTTCAGTACTTCATTGAGCACTTTGTGTCATTCTGGCCTATACGTGTTTCAAATGTTTTTAAATCGATCTCGTAGAAAGCCAATAGGGTTATTGACACGCTCTTGAATCAGTTTTCTGGGTAGAACCAGTACTGTGTCCTTGGAGAAGATTCTGAGAAAGATCCTCGAGTGTGGATCAACCGTTGCCCTCCCAATTGCTAGGCATTCTTAATATCAACTACTTAACCATCTGTCCTAATTTCTAGCCAAAAAATTCAGCTCATAGTAAAAATGGCCTACATTGACTTAATATTCTTATAGGGTATGTACACCATCATTTTTTATCTTTTTCTGCCTTTCTTTAACAAATTAATTGACAAACACACAAGCAATTTTATCATCAGTAAAATGAAATATTATAAATGTGGTTTATTTTGTAAAATTAAATTCTGTGGAATCAAAATATTTGGGCATATTTTTTCAATCGTGAATTTGTGGATTTTTTTTTAAATTCCCGTTAAAAGGCTTCCAATGTAAACGTTCGATAAATGTTGTATTTCTTGGTCGAGTGAACCCACGAAAATCTTCAAAACTTACTTACAGTAATTCCATGTTGGGTTGTTGTCAATGTTTTGATGAGATGAAAATGTTTAAAAAATTTTGGCAGATTGTGTGACCTGTATACAACAGTTGAAGAGTCCCGACCAGGGGTCAAATTCACTGACAACTCCTCGCAAACATCAAGAGGGAACAAGAAAGGAGACATATATCAACTGGTAAAGAACAATTCATCCATTCATCAAATTTGAGCTCATCTGAGTTCTAAGTGCTGATGGTGAGCTATTAAGATCACTCTGTGTCCGGTGTCAATCGGTATGTGTAGTATATTGAAATGAAGTTAAACCTTTACCACTTAGATATGCATTTGTTGAGTTAAATTTAATTAAAGACTTTTCTTACTAGATTCAAGTTTTAAATGCTTCTTTCCAACCCTTAGATACTGATGAGCAGCAAACAGCATAAAACATATTACTCGCGGGCTGTTCTGGTTTTATGCTGGTTGCAAAAGCCATTTTCACTTTGCTTCTTATGGGGGAAGGGTTATATTCTGCACACACTTTACCCCGTCAAAATTACCAATAAGGTTTTACTTACTATGTTTCTACTATTACTTTTGTTTATCCAGGGTCTTCTGTTACTGTCATTAGCGGAGGGATCATCATGCGATGAACTACTTCCAGTTGTTCCAAGCAACCTTCCAGATGTGTTCAGGGACTTCCTGTCTAAGTAGGTCGTTATAGAAGGCCATGGTGATGTTGACTATTTTGCCTGTTTAAGTAGTAAATTGCATTGTAATTGTGAATTGAGAAGAATATAATTGAAAAGAAATTGTGACAACAAAAGCTTACACAAAGAATTGCGAGTGGAAGCAATAGACATGTTTATCGATAATGCATGATTTTGATAGTTTTTAGTTGTTTAGTAGAATTATCAATGTTTAATTTTGTTAAGCCTTTTAATTCATACTTGTTCACATGTGCTCCAAGGCTAAATCAGAATTACATATTTTGCCTACAGTGGATTAATGAATAGAAGATGCCATACTTCATTTAAACCAAACATATAAAGAAAAGAGGAAGGCATTGTCTTTTATAATTCTGTGCAGTTCAAGACTAAATAGTATGCACACACATTGAAACCAATATCCCACAAAATGCCTCCCAGGACGTTTGATCTTAAAACTGAGCTTGCTATGATCCAGATGTTTGCATAGAGATGACAAGGTGCGCTGGTCTTGTACCCAGCTTCTAGACCATCCATTCTGTAGGGAGCCAATCCAGCCAATCATACACTGTCAAGCTAATGTGCCTGAAAAAACTCAGAAAGGTATGTCTAGAAGGGCAATATGACCTAAGATGAATTCATAAATACATAAGTTGCCATGAAGTCTTGAATTATGTCAATTATTGCTCATGCAAATTTCTTTTTGTCTTACGCATTTGAACTTTTCTAAATTACCTTTATTGGACCTATTAGTATTGCAACTTTACTAACTTTGTATGATTGTATCCATGTTACCAAGTACAGGTGTGTATACTGGAATCACATGAGCAACCGTCTGTCCGTCAGTTGGTCAGTCAGATATTTAAAAATGGTCACATTAACACTGTGTTGTATACTTGACATTGCTTAATCCCAATTGTTTGAGGCTGAGATTGTGTAAAATCATTTGTTGGTTGTAGCCAAGAAGGACAACTCCTTGGATGAAAGTGAAGAAGAAGGGGAAGAGTTCCTCCCCTTTTTAACAGATTTTGAAAGAAATAAGCTGTCCCGTCTCACAAATGAATTCAATGTCTTAAAACTTCTGGGCAAGGGAGGTTTTGGGGATGTTTTAAAGGTAAGGGGTTTGCCTCCAAAAGGTTTTGCTGTTATTATACTCCTATAAAGCAAGTATGAGAGGGGTCACTTTCTTAGTCAGTTTGTCGGTCAATCTGTTGGTCAGTCGGCATAAACTGGTACAAGTTTTCAGTTAACTACTACAGTGTAGTTTAAGTTAAATTGAATTGAAACTTTATATATGGCATAACCATGAAGTGTCCAAAGAAACTTTATATATGGCATATCATGAAGTGTTCAAAGAATCTTTATATATGGCATAACCATGAAGTGTTCAAATAAACTTTATATGTGGAATAATCATGAAGTGTTCAAAGAATCTTTATATATTGCATAACCATGAAGTGTTCAAAGAAACTTTATATATGGCATAACCATGAAGTGTTCAAAACACTTTATATATGGCATAACCATGAAGTGTTCAAAACACTGTATATGGCATAACCATGAAGTGTTCCAAAAACTGTATATATGGCATAATCATGAAGTTATCAAAACAAGTTATATACATGTATATGGCATAACCATGAAGTGTTCAAAGAAACTTAATATATGGCATTACCATGAAGTGTTCAAAACACTTAATATATGGCATAACCATGAAGTGTTCAAAACACTTTATATATGGCATAATCATGAAGTGTTCAAAACACGTTATATATGGCATAACCATAAAGTGTTCCAAAAACTGTATATATGGCATAACCATGAAGTGTCCAAGAAACTTTATATATGGCATTACCATGAAGTGTTCAAAGAATCTTTATATATGGCATAACCATGAAGTGTTCAAAACACGTTATATATGGCATAACCATGAAGTGTTCAAAGAAACTTAACATATGGCATAACCATGAAGTGTTCAAAACACTTTATATATGGCATAACCATGAAGTGTTCAAAACACTTTATATATGGCATAATCATGAAGTGTTCAAAACACATTATATATGGCATAATCATGAAGTGTTCAAAACACGTTATATATGGCATAACCATGAAGTGTTCAAAGAAACTTTATATATGGCATAACCATGAAGTGTTCAAAACACTTTATATAAGGCATATGTAATCATGAAGTGTTCAAAACACATTATATATGGCATAACCATAAAGTGTTCAAAATACTATATATATGGCATAACCATGAAGTGTTCAAAGAATCTTTATATTTGGCATAACCATGAGGTGTTCAAAGAATCTTTATATATGTCATAACCATGAAGTGTTCAAAGAAACTATATATGGCATAATCATGAAGTGTTCAAAACACTTAATATATTGCATAACCATGAAGTGTTCAAAGAAACTTTATATATGACATAATCATAAAGTGTTCATAACACTTTATTAGGGATGTCAACGAGTTTTGTTTTGAACACTTCATGGTTATGCCATATATAAAGTGACTTTATATATGGCATAACCATGAAGTGTTCAAAACACTTTTTATATGGAACAACCATGAAATGTTCATAACACTTTATATATATTTTTTATATATGGCATAATCATGAAGTGTTCAAAAATACTTTATGTATGGCATAACCATGAAGTGTTCAAAGATACTGTATATATGGCATAACCATGAAGTGTTCAAAACACTTTATGTATGGCATAACCATGAAGTGCTCAAAACACTTCATCCTCTATGATCCACACATTCCTGAGTAACTTGCCCTTGAAGCGATGGGTTCTATTTGACACGTTTAAGAAACAGCTGTAGCATGTTAATTTTGTCTTGCTTTTACTGATCTATTAAGCCTGTGTACAGTTTCTTTGTTAATTCGAATGTTTAGAGTTTTATCATGCAAAAATAGGCCTTATGCTGTATGCAATTGTGCAGCCTGGTGAGGACATGCTCTTGTCACTATAAAGTAATGCATGGTTTCATGGTTGAAGGCATAAGACCCATTTTTGCTTTATGCGGTTCATAAATGAGCTACTATTACAGAAGTCTCATGCTAAAGGCTTTATATACATAAGAATGTGGTGTCAACAAAAGTCAAGCAAAATAAAGTTTTAGTTCTTGTTTGTCATCACTTGTTATCATGTAAAATGATAAATTATGAAAATTGCCAACAACAGAAAAAGAGGCAACAAAAAACATCAGTTATTATATTGTAAACGTGTTCACTTAAGTCTTCTATTTTCAGGTTAAAAATAAATTGGATGGTCGAATGTATGCCATGAAAAGGATTACTTTGAACCCCAAAAGTCAACATTTTAATAGGAAAATCACTCGAGAGGTGAAGCTGTTGTCTCGTCTGAACCACGAAAATGTTGTTAGGTTTGTACCTAGTACTTTAGTAGTCTTGAAATAAATTGTATATCTAGTTGTTTATTTTATGTTTTAAAAATTATTAAACTACAACTCATAAAAGCTTTTGTTACTGATACATTTTACCGGTATCATGCTGTCATTGACATCATTATAAATTGAACATATTTACAAGAAAAGAAAACATTAATCACTTAAACCAAAATATTTTGTAACTTGTATTCTAAACAAAATGTCATGCCTGCATATTTGGTATATTTATAAAATTCATGCATTGACCTAAGATCATTAAGGGCCAGTCTCACTATGATGCCGGTGGAGCCCTGGTGCGTGATCCGGGATCTACCGGGATGAACAGGGGCTCTATTGGGATGGAACGGGGCTCCACCGGGGACGACTGGGATGAACAGAGGTTGACCGGGAACAACTGGGGCTCCAACAGGAAAGTATTAAAATGTTATATACCTCTGAGATGAACCGGGAAGGACCGGCAACGACCGGAGAGGGTACCATGAATAACCGGGACGGCACCCTAGCTCCACTGGGGCCCATACAGACCCGGCAGAGATACAGCAGTTGTCGCTGGTTGTGCCCTGGTGAATGCCGGCAGAGTCACGGTATAGCTACCGTACATTGGTAAACCGGCGCTCTGCAGGGATGCCACCGGCATTCACCGGGGTTCTGCCTGGGCATAACCGGCGACGACTGGGGTTAAACTGGGGCATTGCCGTAGCTTTGCTGGGGTCTGATGCCGGTATAGCCCCGATGAGTGCCGGTGGAATTACAGGATACCAGGGCTTCGCCCGGACGCTGCTGGCTTTCACTGGGGCTCCACCTGGGCATGACCGGGGACAATTGGGGTTCTGCCAGGGCTTCATTGGGATAAACCGTAGCTAGTCCAGGGTTGACACTGGGAAATAGTGTGACTGCATTAAACAATTTCAACTAATCATTCCGGTTATTGCCGGTTGACCAGCGTTTGCAAACCAGGATGGACCAGGGCTGTACTGGCAATAGTGAGATTTGGGCTTTAACGATGGGAACAAAACCTAAAATCATTTTTCATTTTGAATTTTAGGTAATCCTTATTCAAATATATTTAAATATTTGATTTATCAACTGTCATAAATTTTGAACTTCAGAAAAAAATCTTTTTTTTTGTCACAAAAATCATTATCGACGATACCTTCAATGCATCTTTGGAGAGGTAGGATAAATCCAAAGAAAATGAAATGATGTTGTTTTTATAAGGTATACTAAAATAATGGTTTTTATTTCTGGTATAAAAAAATGTCTAAATAGTACATAGGTGCCATATATTTTTTTCTCAAGCCAAAATGGAACAGTGGGGTATGCCCTCTATCAAAAAAATGGCGACAGCGACTTATACATGACAATTGTCTGCACAAAACTTAAATGTGGCATAGTAGTTATACCAGCTTCTGGTTTTATGCCAAACTTCTTTCTTTTTATACCTCCACAAACGAAGTTTAGGGGGGTATATAGGAGTGAGCTTGTCTGTCGGTCTGTCTGTCTGTCGGTCCGTATTAAGTGTTCGCTCTCTAGTTCAAGTTGTTTACATCCGATCTTCACCACATTTGGTCAGAAGTTGAATCTAGATGATGTCTAGGTCAAGTTTGAATATGGGTCATGCCGGATCAAAACCTAGGTCACGGGGTCACTTAGTGCGTTTTAAACATTAAGCATGGTGTCCGCTGTTTTATGTGAAGACAATATGCAAAATATTCTGTGTCAATGCGGCATGTAGGGTTATTCATCACGTCTGTGACAAAGCTCTTGTTTTTTAGCTCGGTTGTTTTCGGAGAAAACCCAAGGTATTGTCATAACCAGCTCGTCGTGTCCGCTGTCCACGTCATGATAAAACCTTAACATTTTGTCAAGGTTTTGAACATTGGCTCTAAAATCAAAGTGCTTCAACCTACAACTTTGAAACTTCATATGTAGCTGCACCTTGATGAGTTCTACATGCCACACCCATTTTTGGGTCACTAGGTCAAAGGTCAAGGTCACTGTGACCTTAAAAAAAAAAATCTGACAAGCTATTCTCTATTCAAAGCTGCACCCGCAGCCGAGCGTGGCACCTGTTATGCGGTGCTCTTGTTATAATGTTAAATATTTAAATCAGAATTTCGGATTCTGATTCAAAGATTCCGTTTTATAATATTTTTTTCCATTCCTACTTTAAACCAGGAACTATATTTTATAAGTACTTTTAGCTCGGCTGTTTTTGGAGAAAACCCGAGGTATTGTCATAGCCAGCTCGTCGTGTCATGTCCATCGTCTTGTTGTGTCGTCCGCCGTCCGCGTCGTGCTCAAACCTTTGCATTTTGTCAAGGTTTTGAAAATTGGCTCTAAAATCAAAGTGCTTCCACCTACAACTTTGAAACTTCATATGTAGCTGCATCTTGATGAGTTCTACACGCCACACCAATATTTGGGTCAGTAGGTCAAAGGTCAAGGTCACTGTGACCTCTTAAAAAAAAAATATTCTGACAAGCTTTCATTTATTAAAAAATGCACCCGCAGCCGAGCGTTGGCACCCGTTATGCAGTGCTCTTGTTTTATGACTATACCATGATTTTGAAAATTACAGATAAAATCAAAAAATATTTTGTTTTCAGTTGTTAGAAAAATACCATGCACTTCTTTTATATACATCGTTTACTATAACCCAGGTACTACAACTCCTGGATAGAAACCACTGACGAACCCGCACTTAGTGACACGTCATCCTCATTCAGCGGGACACCTAAAGATTCTGCGTCAGAGAAAAAAGTCAGCCTTCCTGCAAATTTCTGTAAAAACAGCCTCGAGATAATGGGAGATATTGAAAACTTTGGTCCTCAGATCGAGGGCCCTTCGGGTGAATTCAGCATCTCCTACGAGTATTCAAAGTCACACGTTTGCAAGGATGATGACGGCAATGACTCAGATGGTTCGGATGACGATTCTATGCAAGGCGGAAATGTGTTTGCGTTGTCGTTTATGTGAGTGGAATGTTATTGATTTTGGATTATTCTACCCTTGCTTGCTAGGGACTGTACAGAATTTACCTGTTTTAGTCCCTCTTTTTTATCTGCTAATAAGATGCTTAAAAAAAGAATATATTTAAGGTAAAGAATAAGTATATCTGACACAGAAAAACAATCCAGAATTATTCACAGTTTATGCCCAGCAGACGGAATTTTAGTTGTTAGAATGCCACTGTGTGAGTGTTCTTTAGATAATACCCAAAAACACCAAATACTGATTAAGGGAAAGGGAGTTGAATGAATGTCAATAAGCCGATTCCTTTGCAATTGAGCTTTCAAAAAATTAATAGATTTATTCGTAGCCCATGTCAATCTTTTTCCCAATTATGTATATCAGGGATGAGAAGTCAGACTCGTCGCTGGGTATCGTGTTTGAGCAGGAGTTTGAGGACGCCACCACCGCCCTGCCGGTAAGAGCTACTTTGTTTCTTCATGTTTTTTTACATTTTAAATATCTATCTGTTTAGTTTTCAGGTGTTCATTCAAGCTTATTTGTTTATGATTAGTTTCAAGCTATTTATTTTAGCTCAAATGCATAGAAAGCATTAGGGTTATTTGAAACACTGTCAAGTCCGTTTCCTGGGACTAGAACCAGTACTTGGTGTCTATGTGGGAAATCTTAAGAACATTTCTACAGTGAGGATCTAACTGATGACCTCCGGATCACTAGGCGGACACCATATTCACTACACCACTCCGACCTTTGTTAGTGATTCAGCATGAAATCTTGAGAAAGCTTTGACCTAAGATCATGAACATTGGAATAATTATCGCGTTTGAGAAAGGAACCATTCCTAATTACTCTGAGGGCCTCATGTCTAAGGTCAAGATCACAATGGCTTGTAATAGGCTTGTTATAGGTACTTAGTTCCCAAACAATAACTTGACGATGCTTTTACCTATGATCATGTAAATTGGTGAAGCTGCTACTTTGGTGAAAAAGTAAGATGACTTAAAAGTTGAGGTCAAAGGGTAATTTCATAGGTGCTGGAATCATGAAATTGGTTTCCACACAATACCTAGAGAATTCTTAGATCTTTTTAAGATAGTATGCTTGTTACTATTGACTATCGATGACCTGTAGTCGAATCAAAAGATTCAAAGTCAGAGGAACAATTTTGCTTCAAGTCAAGGGGCATGCATGTTTCACAAACATCTCTTGTTAACAATGCATTTAATTTTCCAGGAGATAGAATCCCATGAGAAGAAAGTTCCTGAGAAGGATGAACCAGAACTGAAGAAACAGTATCTCTACATTCAGGTTGTCTACATTCAGGTTGTGTTGTATGCTGAACACTTGCATAACAAAACGTCATCCTTACAAAAGGAATAGCATTCAGTTAAATAAACTTTATCCACTTTTGTTTGAATGTATTAAACTTTAAACATGCATTTAATTGTTTTCAGTGGACTGGGTATTGATGGAGGAAAAAACACATTTATTGTATATTGTAGCACATACAAGCACCTACGCGTGAATTTAAGTGGGGAGGCCTGATGTATAAAAAGAGTATTATTATCAAAAACACTTTTCATGAAATAAATTAAACTCGTTTTTCATATACTGAATAGAACAGGTTTTATACTCCATATATAACAATATAAAACATTAGTTATTGAAATAATTCTCCACATAATTTATGTGACTAATTAAACACCCTTTGTTAACCATAAATGAAATAAGTAAATCCCTGATGTTCCTATACAGATGGAGTATTGCGAGAAGTCGACACTGCGTAACTGTATTGATGCTGGACTGTACCAGGACCCAGCCCGAATGTGGAGACTCTTCAGGGAGATAGTGGAGGGTCTAGTGCATATACATGAACAGGTGGGCCCAGGGAGATAGTGGAGGGTCTAGTGCATATACATGAACCGGTAGGCACAGGGAGATAGTGGAGGGGCGAGTGCATACATGTATACATGAACAGGTGGGCACAGGGAGATAGTCAATGGTCTAGTGCATATCCATGAACAGGTGGGCACAGGGAGATAGTGGAGTGTCTAGTACATGTACATGAACAGGTGGGCACAGGGAGATAGTGGAGGGTCTAGTACATATACATGAACAGGTGGGCACAGGGAGATAGTGGAGGGGCTAGTGCATATACATGAACAGGTGGGCACAGGGAGGTAGTGGAGGGTCTAATGCATATACATGAACAGGTGGGCACAGAAAGGTAGTGGAGGGTCTAATGCATATACATGAACAGGTGGGCACAGGGAGATAGTGGAGGGTCTAGTACATATACATGAACAGGTGGGCACAGAAAGGTAGTGGAGGGTCTAATGCATATACATGAACAGGTGGGCACAGGGAGATAGTGGAGGGTCTAGTACATATACATGAACAGGTGGGCACAGGGAGGTAGTGGAGGGTCTAGTGCATATACATGAACAGGTGGGCACAGGGAGGTAGTGGAGGGTCTAATGCATATACATGAACAGGTGGGCACAGGGAGATAGTGGAGGGTCTAGTACATATACATGAACAGGTGGGCACAGAAAGGTAGTGGAGGGTCTAGTGCATATACATGAACAGGTGGGCACAGGGAGATAGTGGAGGGTCTAGTACATATACATGAACAGGTGGGCACAGGGAGGTAGTGGAGGGTCTAGTGCATATACATGAACAGGTGGGCACAGGGAGGTAGTGGAGGGTCTAATGCATATACATGAACAGGTGGGCACAGGGAGGTAGTGGAGGGTCTAGTACATATACATGAACAGGTGGGCACAGGGAGGTAGTGGAGGGTCTAATGCATATACATGAACAGGTGGGCACAGGGAGGTAGTGGAGGGTCTAATGCATATACATGAACAGGTGGGCACAGGGAGGTAGTGGAGGGTCTAGTACATATACATGAACAGGTGGGCACAGGGAGGTAGTGGAGGGGCTAGTGCATATACATGAACAGGTGGGCACAGGGAGGTAGTGGAGGGTCTAATGCATATACATGAACAGGTGGGCACAGGGAGGTAGTGGAGGGTCTAGTACATATACATGAACAGGTGGGCACAGGGAGGTAGTGGAGGGTCTAATGCATATACATGAACAGGTGGGCACAGGGAGGTAGTGGAGGGTCTAGTACATATACATGAACAGGTGGGCACAGGGAGGTAGTGGAGGGGCTAGTGCATATACATGAACAGGTGGGCACAGGGAGATAGTGGAGGGTCTAGTACATATACATGAACAGGTGGGCACAGGGAGGTAGTGGAGGGGCTAGTACATATACATGAACAGGTGGGCACAGGAAGATAGTGGAGGGTCTAGTGCATATACATGAACAGGTGGGTACAGGGAGATAGGGGCTAGTGCATATACATGAACAGGTGGGCACAGGAAGATAGTGGAGGGTCTAGTGCATATACATGAACAGGTGGGTACAGGGAGATAGGGGCTAGTGCATATACATGAACAGGTGGGCACAGGGAGGTAGTGGAGGGTCTAATGCATATACATGAACAGGTGGGCACAGGGAGATAGTGGAGTGTCTAGTACATATACATGAACAGGTGGGCACAGGGAGGTAGTGGAGGGTCTAGTGCATATACATGAACAGGTGGGCACAGGGAGGTAGTGGAGGGGCTAGTGCATAAACATGAACAGGTGGGCACAGGGAGGTAGTGGAGGGTCTAATGCATATACATGAACAGGTGGGCACAGGGAGATAGTGGAGTGTCTAGTACATATACATGAACAGGTGGGCACAGGGAGGTAGTGGAGGGTCTAATGCATATACATGAACAGGTGGGCACAGGGAGATAGTGGAGGGTCTAGTACATATACATGAACAGGTGGGCACAGGGAGGTAGTGGAGGGTCTAGTGCATATACATGAACAGGTGGGCACAGGGAGATAGTGGAGGGTCTAGTGCATATACATGAACAGGTGGGCACAGGGAGGTAGTGGAGGGTCTAGTACATATACATGAACAGGTGGGCACAGGGAGGTAGTGGAGGGTCTAGTGCATATACATGAACAGGTGGGCACAGGGAGGTAGTGGAGGGTCTAATGCATATACATGAACAGGTGGGCACAGGGAGGTAGTGGAGGGTCTAGTACATATACATGAACAGGTGGGCACAGGGAGGTAGTGGAGGGTCTAATGCATATACATGAACAGGTGGGCACAGGGAGGTAGTGGAGGGTCTAGTACATATACATGAACAGGTGGGCACAGGGAGGTAGTGGGGGGTCTAATGCATATACATGAACAGTTGGGCACAGGTAGGTAGTGGAGGGTCTAGTACATATACATGAACAGGTGGGCACAGGGAGGTAGTGGAGGGTCTAATGCATATACATGAACAGGTGGGCACAGGGAGGTAGTGGAGGGTCTAGTACATATACATGAACAGGTGGGCATAGGGAGGTAGTGGAGGGGCTAGTGCATATACATGAACAGGTGGGCACAGGGAGATAGTGGAGGGGCTAGTGCATATACATGAACAGGTGGGTACAGGGAGAAAGGGGCTAGTGCATATACATGAACTGGTGGGCACAGGGAGATAGTGAAGGGGCTAGTGCATATACATGAACTGGTGGGCACAGGGAAATAGTGGAGGGTCTAATGCATATACATGAACAGGTGGGCACAGGGAGATAGTGGAGGGTCTAGTGCATATACATGAACAGGTAGGCACAGGGAGATAGTGGAGGGTCTAGTGCATATACATGAACAGGTGGGCACAGGGAGGTAGTGGAGGGTCTAGTGCATATACATGAACAGGTAGGCACAGGGAGATAGTGGAGGGTCTAGTGCATATACATGAACAGGTGGGCACAGGGAGATAATGGAGGGGCTAGTGCATATACATGAACAGGTGGGCACAGGGAGATAGTGGAGGGGCGAGTGCATATACATGAACAGGAGGGCACAGGTAGATAGTCGATGGTCTAGTGCATATACATGAACAGGTGGGCACAGGGAGATAGTGGAGGGGCTAGTGCATATACATGAACAGGTGGGCACAGGGAGATAGTGGAGGGTCTAGTGCATATACATGAACAGGTGGGCACAGGGAGGTAGTGGAGGGTCTAGTGCATATACATGAACAGGTGGGCACAGGGAGATAATGGAGGGGCTAGTGCATATACATGAACAGGTGGGCACAGGGAGATAGTGGAGGGGCGAGTGCATATACATGAATAGGAGGGCACAGGTAGATAGTCGATGGTCTAGTGCATATACATGAACAGGTGGGCACAGGGAGATAGTGAAGGGGCTAGTGCATATACATGAACAGGTGGGCACAGGGAGATAGTGGAGGGGCTAGTGCATATACATGAACAGGTGGGCACAGGGAGATAGTGGAGGGTCTAGTGCATATACATGAACAGGTGGGCACAGGGAGATAGTGAAGGGGCTAGTGCATATACATGAACAGGTGGGCACAGGATGATAGTGGATGGACTAGTGCATATACATGAACTGGTGGGCACAGGATGATAGTGGATGGACTAGTGCATATACATTAACTGGTGGGCACAGGGAAATAGTGGAGGGGCTAGTGCATATACATGAACAGGTGGGCACAGGGAGATAGTGGAGGGGCTAGTGCATATACATGAACAGGTGGGCACAGGGAGATAGTGGAAGGTCTAGTGCATATACATGAACAGGTGGGCACAGGGAGATAGTGGAGGGTCTAGTGCATATACATGAACAGGTGGGCACAGGGAGATAGTGGAGGGGAGAGTGCATATACATGAACAGGAGGGCACAGGTAGATAGTCGATGGTCTAGTGCATATACATGAACAGGTGGGCACAGGGAGATAGTGAAGGGGCTAGTGCATATACATGAACAGGTGGGCACAGGGAGATAGTGGAGGGGCTAGTGCATATACATGAACAGGTGGGCACAGGGAGATAGTGGAGGGGCGAGTGCATATACATGAACAGGAGGGCACAGGTAGATAGTCGATGGTCTAGTGCATATACATTAACTGGTGGGCACAGGGAAATAGTGGAGGGGCTAGTGCATATACATGAACAGGTGGGCACAGGGAGATAGTGGAGGGGCTAGTGCATATACATGAACAGGTGGGCACAGGGAGATAGTGGAAGGTCTAGTGCATATACATGAACAGGTGGGCACAGGGAGATAGTGGAGGGTCTAGTGCATATACATGAACAGGTGGGCACAGGGAGATAGTGGAGGGGCGAGTGCATATACATGAACAGGAGGGCACAGGTAGATAGTCGATGGTCTAGTGCATATACATGAACAGGTGGGCACAGGGAGATAGTGAAGGGGCTAGTGCATATACATGAACAGGTGGGCACAGGGAGATAGTGAAGGGGCTAGTGCATATACATGAACAGGTGGGCACAGGGAGATAGTTGAGGGTCTAGTTCAAATACATGAACAGATGGGCACAGGGAGATAGTGGAGGGTCTTGTGCATATACATGAACAGGTGGGCACAGGGAGATAGTGGAGGGTCTAGTGCATATGCATGAACAGGAGGGCAAAGGGAGATAGTCGATGGCATATACATGAACAGGTGGGCACAGGGAGATAGTGGAGGGGCTAGTGCATATACATGAACATGTGGACACAGGGAGATAGTGGAGGGTCTAGTGCATATACATGAACAGGTGGGCACAGGGAGATAGTGGAGGGTCTAGTACATATACATTAACAGGTGGGCACAGGGAGATAGTGAAGGGGCTAGTGCATATACATGAACAGGTGGGCACAGGGAGATAGTGAAGGGGCTAGTGCATATACATTAACAGGTGGGCACAGGAAGATAGTGGAGGGGCTAGTGCATATACATGAACAGGTGGGCACAGGGAGATAGTGGAGGGTCTAGTGCATATACATTAACAGGTGGGCACGACTGGCAGTATTTAAAATGGTAGAGGTTTCTTAAGAAAAAATGTGAACCCATTTTGAATTTTCATTCCAATTATTGCTTCTATTTCACAAGTGCCTGTCTGGTAGCCACATGCTCTTCCTCAGTTTGATACTATATTAAAGGTGGATCAGTATGATCATGATAATAACCAGTCAATTGGTGTACGCATGATTACATGTACCCATCATTTTCCCCTCTATCTTCAAAACACGTTGATATTGTGTTTTATTTGGGGATAAAACATGCCATGAAAGGGGTTTTGGTACAAAATACATACAATTAATGGGGACTTAAATTTAAGTTAGGGCCTTCTGGTTTTGTCAGCTTCTCTCTCTGAAGGGCGAGTGACTTTCAACAGTTTTTTACACTAGAGGATAAATATTCTTTAGGAATGAGTTTTTGTAGAAAAGTTCCTTCCAGTATATATGGGGTACCTTTTGTTGCCAAACTGAAAAAAGGTCAATTTTATTGTGCCGAGTGCTTCAGAGATTATGTTCGGGTGATCCATTTTCAGGGTATGATTCACAGAGATCTGAAGCCAGTGAACATTTTCTTGGATTCTAATGACCATGTCAAGATTGGAGATTTTGGATTGGCTACTTCAGACATCCTTTCAAAGGTGAATGGTTGGGAAGGTGTTTTTTGCATTATTATTAACATTTTATTACCTACATTTTGTGAAAATTTACAATTTATGTTTCATATGTAAGTACAGAATACAAATCTGGTAAACTATTAACATGAATTTAATTTGTATTTACTCTGTTAATGAAAATGTTTTTATGCCCCCTTTCAAAGAAATGGGGGGGGGTATATAGTTTTCGCACTGTCAGTCTGTCACACTTTTCGTGTCAGCTCTCTAATTCAAATAGCTTTCATCTGATCTTTACGAAACTTGGTCAGAAGTTGTATCTAGACAATATCTAGGTCAAGTTCGAATATGGGTCTTGCCGGGTCAAAAACTAGGTCACGGGGTCGAAAACACAAATCCAAGGGAAGTAATAAGCTTTAAATGGACATAATTCTCTGACCTGCCAAATTATATATTTTTGTTAAATAAATCAAAGCGGGCGGCATTGTGTTTCTGACAAACACATCGTGGTAAAAGGTCAAGGTCATCCTTCAAGGTCTAAGGTCAAAAATACAAATCCTAGGAAAGTAATAAGCTTTAAAGGGAGATAATTATTCAATATTGAACATAGCAACTTGATATTTGGCATGCTTGTGTATCTCATGGAGCTGCACATTTTGAGTGGTGAATCTACAGTCACGGTAGTGGCTTTTAATTATTTGCTACTAAAAATAGAGATTTGTTAGAGACAATTATTTTCAAGGGAAGTAATTTATATAATTATAAATCTCAGATTATATATTTCCTTACCAAGAATTGAAGTTCTTTTCACAGTTACTGTACAGATTTTTTATTTTGATTATTTATAACTCAAATGATTTATTTGTCAAAGTTTTTTTTTTAATCATATAATTATCATTTCTTTCCTGTACTAATTTGTGAATGGTAGGGTTCATTACATACCTGTGGACTTATGTCCATAGATACATGATGAACTCTTGCTATGATCTCTTTGATAAACCACAGGCCTTGGTTGTCAGTGATCTTGACTTGGTCATTTTTTAAATTTTATTTCAAAGCGGCGCAGTAGGGGGCATTGTGTTTCTGACGAACACATCTCTTGTTTAAGTTAAAAATAAACCTAGGCAGTTTAACTTTTAAAATATTTTTTGTACTTCAGATACACTTTGATCTATATTCGTTGCTTTATAGATGTTGCTGTGTTTAAGTATATTTTATTTCCTTGCCCACTCTACTTACAGTTTTTATACCAATACTTTTACAATTTTAAAATGTGCCCGCATTTTATTTTGAGCCAAATCATATTTGGTGTGACCTAATCAGTACTTTGTTGATTTATCTTTTGCTTGGCTACATGTTTGGATGTGTTAGTTTAATACACATTTTTATTTGTAACATTTTAATTAAATCTATTTTCCTCTTTGGAAACATTGTTTTGATTTCGACCCGTTTTTTGTGAGCAAATTTGTATTCAAATTTGCAGTGTTGGTGATTTTTAATTCCTTCACCTGGGCATAACGAAAACACCCACCTTTTTTTAACATGCATTTTTTAAACAGCTATTCAGTTTTGGGACAGGGATTTTACATATTTCCATATTACAGGATACTTTTTTTTATATATTTATAAGGAATTAAAATAATTGTCAATCATGTTAGAGGTATGTTATGTTCTATGACTAACACAAACAATTTGCGCAGTGGTAGCAATTTATGCAGATTTTCCAATCTGGATACTAAGTTGTTTTTTAAAACTTAATCATATAAATGTTTCTGCCTTTATTTAGCACAAATATGAAGTACCCTGTTACTGTTTACCTGTTTATATATTAGAAATGATCAAAAATCAGTGACAAAATGTCCCATAAAACTGAGACATTTTCAGTTGAATGGGGCCATGGGGCATGCATGGGGAAGGATATGCATGTTGTTTATTTACATATAAGTAAATAATAATGAATATTTCTTTATTACTTTTGGGTCATTGTTTTGCATTTAGGTATTTGGAGTCTTTCTAACTCTCAGCATACCTAATAGCAACTCTCAACATACCTAATAGTTATATAATATCTGAAGATCCAAATATCCGTTACTGTTTATAGTTTATAAATGTATATACATTCTTATCAATTGTGTACATGAGGCTATTGGATACCCCCTAGGCCAGTATAAAGGAGAATGCACTGGTGCTGACCAGTGCCGGCGACATCCATGACTACTCGTCACGGTCTGGTAGCCTTGGAGACGGGAATCTCACGGGACGGGTCGGAACCGCGCTATACGTCAGTCCTGAGATGATGATGCAGCATAGCAAGGTTACATACAGCCAGGTAGGTGGGTAAGCACTCATAGTTTAAACACACTACTCGTTCTTCTGGGTTTTTAGCTCGCCTGTTTTCGGAGAAAACCCGAGGTATTGTCATAGCCAGCTCGTTGTCCGCTGTTCGCGTCGTGCTAAAACCTTAACATTTTGTTAAGGATTTGAACATTGGCTCTAAAATCAAAGTGCTTCAACCTACAACTTTGAAATGTAGCTGCACCTTGATGAGTTCTACATGCCACACCCATTTTTGGATCACTATGTCAAAGGTCAAGGTCACTGTGACCTCTAAAAAAAAAAAAAAAAAAATCTGACAAGCTTTCATTTATTCAAAACTGCACCCGCAGCAGAGAGTGGCACCCATTATGCGGTGCTCTTGTTTAATAATCCATAGGCTGCAAATTCCTTTTTTCTGGTGACATTTTGTCTTTAAACTGAAGGCATGGTGTCCGCTCTCTAATTCAAGTAGTTTTTATCCAATATATTCACCAAACTTGGTCAGAAATTGTATATAGATGATTTCTACGCCAAGTTTGAACATGGGCCATGCTGGGCCAAAAACTAGGTCACAGGGTCACTTAGTGCATTTTTTAACATTCAGCATGGTGTCTGCTCTCTAATTCAAGTAGTTTTCATCCGATCATCACCAAACTTGGTCAGAAGTTTTATCAAGATGATCTTAAAGGCAAGATCAAAAACTTGGTCACAGGGTCACTTAGTATGTTATACACATTCAGCATGGTGTCCGCTCTCTATTTCAAGTAGTTTTCATCCCATCTTCACCACGCTTGGTCAGAAGTTGTATCGAGATGATGTGTAGGTCAAGTGCGAACATGGGTCATGCCAGGTCAAAAACTAGGTCACGGGGTCACTTAGTGTGTTTTAGACATTGAGCATGGTGTCCGCTGTTTTTTGTGAAGACAACATGCAAAATCTTCTGTGTCAATGCGGCATGTGGGGGTATTCGTCGCGTCTGTGACAAAGCTCTAGTTTTATTTGCTTTCAGAAAGTGGACATCTACAGCCTGGGGATCATATTCTTTGAGATGTGCTACAAGCCCCTGGACACTAACATGGAGAGGGTCAAGGTCCTGGGTCATCTCAGAACCAAGGATGTCATCTTCCCTGAAGACTTTGATACTGTTGGAAAACAGGTTTGAAATAATATTCTTATTACACTACATGACTTGTATTACCGGTACTTGCATTCAATATGATTGGTGTAATTTTCGAAGTGCTTTAGTCAATCTTTTGATGTGTACCACACTCTAATCAGTTACTGATGATATTCAGCAAATTTAAATGTTTATGCCCCCCTTCAAAGAAGAGGGGGTATATTGTTTTGCACATGTCAGTCAGTCCGTCGGCCGGTCCATCCACCAGAAGGTTTCCGGATGATAACTCAAGAATGCTTAGGCCTAGGATCATGAAACTTCATAGGTACATTGATCATGACTGGCAGATGACCCCTATTGATTTTCAGGTAACTAGGTCAAAGGTCAAGGTCACAATGACTCAAATAGTAAAATGTTTTCCGGAAGATTACTCAAGAATGCTTACGCCTAGGATCATGAAACTTCATAGTTACATTGATCATGACTGGCAAATGACCCCTATTGATTTTCAGGTCACTAGGTTAAAGGTCAAGGTCACAGTGACTCAAAACAGTAAAATGGTTTCCAGATGATAACTCGAGAATGTTTACGCCTGGGATCATGAAACTTCATAGGAACATTGATCATGACTGTCAGATGACCCCTATTGATTTTCAGGTCACTAGGTCAAAGGTCAAGGTCAAAGTGACTTGAAATAGTAAAATGGTTTCCTGATGATTACTCAAGAATGCTTACGCCTAGGATCATGAAACTTCATGGGTACATTGATCATAGCTGGCAGATGACCCCTATTAATTTTCAGGTTTATAGGTCAAAGGTCAAGGTCACAGTGACTTGAAATAGTAAAATGGTTTCCTGATGATAACTCAAGAACAATTAGGCCTAGGATCATGAAACTTCATAGGTACATCGATCATGACTGGCAGATGACCCCTATCGATTTTCAGGTCACTAGGTCAAAAGTCAAGTCGTGTTGAATACTTATTTAGTGTTTCTGTCTCACTGATAAATGTCAAAGCCCCCACATCAGTGTTAGCATATTAGCTGTGACTTCCAGAGGCCCCTAGATAGGATAGAAATGAAGGTTTTTTTTCCAACTTTTTGTATTGCTTTTATTATAGTTCAGACTATTCAAAAGATTATGAATTTATTACTACTCTGTAAATCAAATATAACATGCTCTGTTATAAAGTGGAATCAAATATAAAGCTGGTGGATCTTGGCTCCCATTTTTTTCTCCAACCGTCCATATCTGTCTCAAGTGTTGTTCTTTCAAGTCAAATATGGTGGCCCCCATAATTGCTCAATTGTAATTGATTAAAGATTTACCATTACTGGGGCATTTTACAGTTAACTCTTTCAGTGCGGGAACCGAATTTTGAAGGCCTGTGCAAACAGTTTGGATCCAGATGAGACGCCACAGAACGTGGCGTCTCATCAGGATCCAAATTGTTTGCTATTCTGATAGTATTCTTTGAAAAAATCGAAGAAAATGCTTATTTTAGAAATTTAACAGACAACATTTTAGCAGACGACAAATTTCCCAGCATGCAAAGGGTTAAAGTTTGATAATCTATTGTTTGATGCAAAAAACAAGTGAACAAAATCATGGGTTTATCACTCATTCATGCTCTAATGCGGTTTCTATTTATGTGCTATTGATCTTTTGAATCATGTTTCATTTGATTGTTATTTGAAGACAATGTGTTGTTTAATATTGTCTGCTAAAATGCAGTAGAAAGATGAACAAGCAAATATAAATTAAATAAGTAATCAAGATGATCTAGTTACTAGAAATTGCAGGAAAATTTTTAACATATATTCCCCTTTATTTTCGTGGGTTTTCAGGAAGTCCCTGGAACCACATTTTGCATGACTACGTATGACTACGTATGATGCAAAAAAACATTGTGGTATTGCATTTAATATAAATTTAAACTCACTGGTCCATTGGTTGTTATAATTAAATCTCAAAAGTGCCCAATGAAACCTCTATCCCATAATGGACAATATAAAATACACTTCTGAAAATGGCAAATGTTTGTGTTCATGAAATTCTTAAGCACATTTATCGTCATGCACTGGCAAATCTGGGATGACACCTTACGCACATGCTGATTTTAGCTCAAGATCGTGCAGTGGCTGCTGAACCACGACCCCAACGAGCGCCCCACATCCAAGGAGCTGCTGCAGTCCGAGTACATGCCTCCCCCTCAGATGGAGGAGGAAGAGTTGAACGAGGTCCTGCGCTCCACGATATCGGACCCGCAGAGCAAGTCCTACCACCGCATGATGAACGTTCTCTTCTCACAGACTGTCAGTCTGGCTGACGACCATGTTTATGATAGCGACTTGTATAAGGTATGTTTTTGTATATTATGAAATGTTTTTACAAATTTTTGGTTTTGTCTTAGAATCATTAAGTTATGCAAAAAACTGCCAAGGATGAAAAACAGGAAATTTTAGATAACAAAATAACATTGAACAACAATGAAGAAATTGTTTTTTTATATATATTAAAAAGAGGATTACACAATTTTTTAATCAGGGTTATTTGTCAGAAGAAATAATATTTACTTTGTTATAAAAATTGGAGCCAATTGTAAATTGTTTTAGCCACATGTTTAGATTGAAATAATTCTGAAAGCTGCAAAAAAATCCATTCCAAGGAACAGACATTTTTAGCTCGACTATTATATATGAAATATATATAGTGGAGCTATCCTACTCACCCCGGCGTTGGCGTTAGCGTGCAAATGTTAAAGTTTGCGTACCACCCCAAATATTTCCAATGTCCCTTGACATATTGCTTTCATATTTTGCATACTTGTTTACCATCATGACCCCAACCTATAAACAAGAGCAGACAACTGTATCAAGCATTTTGACAGAATTATTGCCCCTTTTATACTTAGAATATGCATATTATTGATAAATCTATGTTAAAGTTTGCGTACTACCCCAAATATTTCCTATGTCCCTTGACATATTGCTTTCATATTTTGCATAATTTTAACCAACATGACCCCAAACTATTTACAAGAGCAGACAACTGTATCAAGCATTTTGACAGAATTATTTGTACTTAGATAATTGAACATTTTCCTTACATTGCCATAACTTCTTTATTTATGATCAGATTTTATTAATACTTTGACAAAACAACACTTACCTAAATACCACAATGGATTCCACCCAAACAATACCCCACGCCCCAACCCAGAATCCCTTCCCCATTCCCACCTCCCCCCCCCAATTTTTTATGTCCCCCACTATAGTAGTGGGGGACATATTGTTCTTGCCCTGTCTGTCTGTTGGTCTGTCTGTCTGTTTGCGCCAACTTTAACATTTTGCAATAACTTTTGCTATATTGAAGATAGCAACTTCATATTTGGCATGCATGTGTATCTCATGAAGCTGCACATTTTGAGTGGTGAAAGGTCAAGGTCAAGGTCATCCTTCAAGGTCAGAGGTCAAATATATGTGGCCAAAATCGCTCATTTTATGAATACTTTTGCAATATTGAAGATAGCAACTTGATATTTGGCATGCATGTGTATCTCATGGAGCTGCACATTTTGAGTGGTGAAAGGTCAGGGTCAAGGTCATCCTTCAAGGTCAGAGGTCAATTATATGTGACCAAAATCGCTCATTTTATGAATACTTTTGCAATATTGAAGATAGCAACTTGATATTTGGCATGCATGTGCATCTCATGGAGCTGCTCATTTTGAGTGGTGAAAGGTCAAGGTCATCCTTCAAGGTCAGAGGTCAAATATATGTGGCCCAAATCGCTTATTTTATGAATACTTTTGCAATATTGAAGATAGCAACTTGCTATTGGCATGCATGTGTATCTCATGGAGCTGCACATTTTGAGTGGTGAAAGGTCAAGGTCAAGGTCATCCTTCACAAGGTCAAGGTCATCCTACAATGTCAAACATCATATAGGGGGACATTGTGTTTCACAAACACATCTTGTTTATTTTTATTTTTTCCTTTTTTTATTTTTTAAAGATCATTTAATAAATGACCACACCCCACATTATGCCCCCCTCTCAACCCCCCCACCCCCCCCCCCCCCCCCCCCCCCCTACCCCCGCCAAATTTTTATTATTTTTTTATTTTTGAAAGATCGTCTAATAAATGACCACACCCCACATTATACCCCCCTCTTAACCACCCTACCCCTCCCCCCCAAAAAAAAAATATTTAAAAAATATTGTTTTTCCTTTTTTTTTTTTTTAAATTGTCTAATAAATAATCGAATATGAACAATTTCTCCATGATGGCTTTTGTTATACTGTCAAGCACTCGAATAGTCGAGCGCCCTGTCCTCTGACAGCTCTTGTTAAGCATGTGACCATAGTCTTTTTTTTTAAAGGTGGGTTTTTGACACCTAAAAAGATGTTGTAATTGTTCATTTCAGGGCAGCTTTTCCATCAAGATGTCATTGACACAGGGACTAGTGCACGACACACTCGTGCGCATCTTCCAGAAGCACGGGGCTGTGAGACTCAGCACAGCGCTCCTGGTCCCACGTCAGAAGCTGTATGACCACGCGGAACATTACACGTGTCTCATGGACCATAGCGGCCGGCTAGTTGGGCTGCCATTTGATCTCAGGGTATGCGCTCTTAGCCCACACATGAACAACATTCATGAGTGAGTTTTAATGCACACATTTTGGATGTAAAACGTTAATGTGAACGATTTCGGCCCTCTTTTATTGACCCTCTTTTATTGAGGTACATGATCTGAATCTGTTTATTTGTGTTATAGGCCTCCGGCCCCTGACACATATATATATATATTACAATTCATGCAAGACAATGGTGTGTGCACAAATGGTTGGCATAGTATTTAAACATATAGTCGAGTGGTAAACAATGCTTAACAATAGCATGCTAAAACATTATACACTAATTACATGTAGTAGAGCAAAAAGATTCAAATATTTCATCCGAAACAAGCGCATGCCCGTACGCACGCACATGCACACATGTATATAATTATATTCATTTATATGCATACATACACATATACAAATGCTATTGAGTATATATACGATATATAACTGTATAAACCCTGCATATAACCTACAAAGATCTAGAAGCCAGTGTATAGGATGCTTACAAGTAGTAATAGCTGAAATTAGGTTATATAGGTAGGGCCTACAGTAAATTGACAGAAACTGTATACCGAGTAGTAAGCCTATCGAAACGAAATATAGGGCTTTCTCGGTAAGAGACTACATTTTAAGCTTAAGAACACTTTTACATTCATTTGAAAATATAGTTTAGTCCTGTGGCAAACCTCTAAATAAGTTATATTAAAGATCAAGAATTAATTTTCGTGTTTCAAGTGCTTTAACTATGTAATAAGCAGTTTGTTTAATTGTCTGTTCATTTTTGCTTGACAGCATTATACACAATTTATGTGTATTTGGGTTTATGAAAAATTTACGTTGTATATATGTTTTTCGTATATCCTGCAATACAGGGCACTTGAATAGGAAATGTAATTCGTTTTCTATTTCACCAGTATTGCAAATTGGACAAAGTTGCTGTTCTCTTGTTATGCCGCGATATCTGCCTGTTTCGATTTCTATCGGAAGGGTTCCAGAACGAAGTTGGGCAAAACTGCGCCTAAATTTGCGCACACATAGGATGTCTAAGTATGATTTGTGTTCGTATTGTGAATTAATATGTTTATATAATTCAAGTTTGGGAAATGTATTAACTATACTCCACCAGTTCTGTAAGTATTTGGACTTAGCCCTTTCTCTAAATTCATTTATAAATTTTTGTTGGTTTGGGACATGCTGGTTCATCCAAATGTAATGAAATCCATTTGTGCTAAGTAAGTTCTTTATTTCATTGGCCCAATTAAAGTAGAGATTTGAGTGTGTGTGTTCAATAAGAAATTATAGCATTTTTTCACGTATCTGGTGTCAGGCATGCTTATTATTTTCAGCCAGTATTTTAGGCATCGAATTTGTGCAGTACATTTGTGTAATTACAATAGGGTAGTGACCACAATCTCTGAGGCTCGTGATATTGATGTTTTTTCACCAACACAAAGGTACCTTTTGCAGGCATGTCGGTAGACCGATTCAATACATTGAATTTCTTTAAAACCCCAAATTTCACTTCCATGTAATAAAACAGGACTTATTTTACTGTCAAACAGTTTAAAGAAGACTATACAATTAGATAGTTGACCACATTTATACAATGACGATAATATGCTATTCAAGGCACGCTTCTCCTTAATTGCATTTTCGCTTGCCATTTTACTTAGCGAAAGAGAAGGAAAGAAGCAGACACCAAGGTAGGTAGAGGACTGAACAACGTCAATTAAAGTACCCGCATAACTCCAGCGTTCATTCATAGCTGGTTTACCCCCCTTTCTGAAGACCATGATCTTTGTTTTTTGTGGGTTAACATGTAATCCTGTTCTTGTACAGAATTGTTGCAATGAATCGAGCTGGCGCTGTAAACCCAAAACTGTTATCAGCTAGAAGAGCAACATCATCTGCGAACATAAGCAGTAAAATTTCAGCATCATTTGGTGAAATTTGTATCCCTCTCACACCGTTATTTAATAACTCTTGTACTAATTCGTTTATGAAAAAGGAAAATAATTGGGGTAAGATCAAACACCCTTGTTTTAGACCGATTTTGCAATCAATATAGTCAGTGTACCCATTACTGCATCGAACGCGAGACTTGAAGTTTTCATACACAGCCTTTAGTATGTTTAAAAGTTTACCTTGTATGTCAGCTTCTTGTAAAATCTGCCATAGAATACTGCGATCTACTGAGTCATATGCAGTTTTAAAATCAATAAAACCTAGGTAAAACTTTCCACGTTTTTTGGACAATATTTTGGAAATGAGAGTTTGCATTACAAAGGCGTTATCAATTGTCGAATAACCAGCTCGGAATCCGGATTGACTTTCATGTATTTTAGCGAACGCGTTAGCATAGAACGAAAGCCGTCTATTAATCACACAAGTAAATAATTTACCAAAATATATCTAACAATGATATGCCTCGATAGTTTTGAGGAGAGTTAATATCACCCTTTTTATGTATTGGCACTATTATAGCGGAGCTCCAGTCCGAAGGAAAATAGCCTGTATTAAATATTCAGTTAAATAAATGCACTAATATTGGTAAAATAAATGTATGCGAATATTTAAAGAATGCAGGGGGAATTTCATCTTGACCGGGGCTCTTGGATTCATTAAGAGCTCGTATACTTAATAAAATATCTTCATCGGTAATTTTACTATTGAAAAGTTCTCTTTCCACTTCAGACAAGTTATTGGTTATGTTTTGGCCAGGCGGTATATTGTAATTGTTGGCATTCGCCTTAAATAGTGTTTCAAAATGCAATTTCCAGTCGTCTGTGCTAATAACATTTTGGGTATTATTTGTTTCGGACAGGTTCTTAAGTTTCTTCCAAAAGGATATGGGGTTATTTATATTTGAACATAAGTCATCAAGCTTGGTCTTATAAAAAAGTTTTTTTTTACGGTTACAGCAATCTTTGAATTCTTTTTTCGCCTGAAGGTAGTTATTCATATTAGTTTCCGACGAGTTAACTCGAAAATTATGTAAACACGATTGTTTTACCCGTTTATAGTTGCAGCATTCTTTGTCAAAACATTGTGGTCTGAGAGTGGATACTTTGCATTTTGATTCCTTGAGGCAAACAGCTGAACATTGTTGAAAAATGCCAACAATGTGACTAACGATAGTATTGATATTAACGGAATTGTCATTTATAAAGCTGAGTGTCCGTGACATGAACTCGTTTGTAAACGTATCTTGCAAACAACCTATGAAATGCGTCAAATTGTTCTGTTCAAAGTTATATTTTTTGCGGATCTTCATAGGTTTAGGCATAACAGCGTTTTGTTCTAAATTACATTTAAATTTGATTTCTAGAGGGGAATGACATGACTGGGTTCTCTCGCCGATTAGAAAATTTAGAACCATGTTTGACAAATATTCAGAGATAATGGCATAATCAATGACACTTTTGCCATTGGCGTTAACAAATGTAAAGTGCCCATAATTACTATCTTCACCTAGTCTACCATTAGCGACAAAAAGATGGTTAGAAATGCAAAATTTTTATAAAAATTTGCCCTGACTATTGATGACAAGCTTGTATAAGCCATAACTTTGTTGTTCATTGTGAGATTTTAAAATCATTTGGCACATTTGTTTGCCATCATTAGACGGTGTGTCCCGCGAAAGAATTACGTTGATATCTCCAAGGTCAAGGTCACACTTTGAGTTCAAAGGTCAAAAATGGCCATAAATGAGCTTGTTTGGGCCATAACTATGTCATTCATTGTGAGATTTTAAAATCATATGTCACATTTGTTCACCATCATTGGACGGTGTGTCGCAGGAAAGAATTACGTCAATATCTCCAAGGTCAAGGTCGCCACATTTCAAAATAGATTTATTTTGATATAAAGGTTAATTTTAAACAATCAGTTCAGTTTGACTTGTCTCCCTTTATCCGACTTTTTTTTCAAATTGAAAACCTGGTTTTGTGACAATTTTGTCCCTTGTCATTTCTTTTTTTTGTCATACTGTTTATCATGTAGTCTTTCTTCACTTAGATTTAAAAGCTTGTTGTTTTTGTGTTGTTTAGCTTAGTGTAGGTGTAGTTTGAGGTTTCTTGCATCTTGTAAAGATTCAGTTTATGGCCTTTTTTTCAATGTACAATTATGTAATGACGTTTAAAGTTTTCATGTTCATCTTAGGTCATAAAAATATCAAAAAATACCTGTTGCTGATATTAAATTTTACACCTTCCAAGTAAAGACTGATTGTACATTTAGGTGGATTTAATTGCATAGTTAAGTGTTTTTGCTTTCAGTTGCCCTTTGCTCGTTACGTATCCAGGACCAATGTGAACTACCTTAAACGTTACTGTTTTGACAAAGTGTATCGCAAGAGAAAAGTAGGAGGCTTTCATCCCAGGGAGCTCACCGAGTGTGCCTTTGACATCTTCACAAACTCTGTCAGGTACTGCAGTGCTTTTATGCTCTCCTTCGAAGACTGTGGCATATAGTAGTTGGTGTGTGGGCCTGTGCACCTGTCTGTCTTTGAGAAACTTCACTTCTCAGCAAAAACTTGTCCACATATGGATGGATTTTAAAATAATTTACCCTTAGCATAAATGCCTGTCATAACACATGTTTGGTGTAACACTCATCTACCTAAATCAAAGGTCAAGGTAAAACTAAGCTGCCAAAGGTCAAAATTGGCCATAAAACAGCTTGAAAATTCCTGCCACAGCCATGATTTTTCCATATTTTGATGGACTCTTAAAATAACACAAATTCCCATCACAGGGCCACATGTTGCACGCAACACCTGTCTCCCTACCTCAAAGCTCATGATTACACAAAGAGGTCAAAATTCAAATTTGGCCATAAAACTGACATAAAACATTACATTCTCTTATCCAAAGGTGAGAAAACAATTATTGGTCAACTTTTTCAAGACAACAGCTTGCATCTTGTCTTGCTTATGACTTTTACATTATAGTACTCTTGTTTGGCTGTCCCATCATCTTTTGAAATATATTTATAAACAATAGATGTTTTCAGTTTAATTCCAGACGGGGAGGTAATTGTGGTAGTGCAGGACATCATCAATGAGTTCCCTCCCCTGCAGCAGAGAAACTACTACGTCAAACTGCACCATACCTCACTAGTCTCCGCTGTGCTGCTTCACTTTGGATTGCCTGAGAATAAACATGCAGAATTTCTCAAGGCTTTGACTGAAATCAAGGTAAACAAACAAACAAGATACTCTGCAGGGACAAAAAGGTCAAATTGTGTGTGAATTAAACAGTTTTTCTCCATCAATCGACTTGGCAATCTTCATTATCAACACAAACAAACAACATAAGAAGAAAAATAACTCGACTGAATGTATTTCTAAATAATGATAGTGTTCTTAATCACTTGACTTAAGTTGGTCTTTATCATCAGAAAAAGTCTGAACATGGTTTTAAAAGAATACAGTTAAAGTTAGTTTTAAGTTATTAATCACACATTTTTAGCTCTCCTGGAAAGAAAGTTCTTAAGGTGAGCTTTTTTCATCATCCAGCGTTGGACAGTGTTTGAGGTGCGTTGTCAACTTGTAGTTTGTTATAACTGTATAGACCACATTTTTATGCCCCTGGTAGGGTGGCATATAGCAGTTGAACTGTCTGTCTGTCTGTCTGTCTGTCTGTCTGTCTGTCTGTCTGTCTGTCTGTCTGTCTGTCTGTCTGTCTGTCTGTCTGTCTGTCTGTCTGTCTGTCTGTCTGTCTGTCTGTCTGTCTGCCTGTCTGCCTGTCTGCCTGTCTGCCTGCCTGCCTGCCTGCCTGCCTGCCTGCCTGCCTGCCTGCCTGCCTGCCTGCCTGCCTGTCAGAAAACTTTAACATTGGCCATAACTTTTGCGATATTGAAGATAGCAACTTGATATTTGGCATGCACGTGTATCTCATGAAGCTGCACATTTTGAGTCGTGAAAGGTCAAGGTCATCCTTCAAGGTCAAAAGTCACAAATACAATCCAAGGGAAGTGATAAGCTTTAGAAGGGAGAGAATTTCCAAGCCTGCCAAATGATATATTGAAATTTTATTTCAAAGCGGCGCAATAGGGCGCAGACTTAATTTTGATGAAACATAGTAAGAATGTATATCTTGAGAATATTTAGGCCAAGTTGGAATCTGGGTCATGTACCTGTATGTCTAGAAAATGCACACTAAATTACGTCAAATATCTTGTTACCATCAGTGATAACTCTAGTGTAATTTCCAGAGAGATTCCAAGTCCAGCTTGTCAAGTCTGACGACATTCAATTTATCGGAGCAAGTCCTACATCAGATGTTGAATCATCTTGAGACGGAAGGAACGTATCAGAAAGTTGCCAACGTTCTAAGGACCATAACCAAATCTCGAGGACAGGTAGGCTTTTGTGTTCTTGTACATAATTTTATTATGCATTCCAGTCCCCACAAGTGGAAAACATTTAGTTACTGTCTGTCCATCTAAATTGTATATTTTTATGTAGTTATGTGTTGTTGTGACAAAAATAAGGCCTACAAATTAATTATAGAAGAAAAGAAGGAAAAGAATTGTACCACAAAATTGATCATTTTTTTGTTCTATTCTGTTCTTGGCCTGTGTGCAAATTGATGCTAACAAATGTCAATCATTTTGGCTGAGTAATGATTATGAACACTCAAAATATTTAAACAATTTTTAGCTCGACTATAATATATGAAATATATATAGTGGAGCTATCCTACTCACCCCGGCGTAGGCGTTGCCGTGTCCGTTTGCGTGCAAATGTTAAAGTTTGCATACTATCCCAAATATTTTCAATGTCCCTTGACATATTGCTTTCATATTTTGCATACTTGTTTACCATCATGACCCCAACCTATAAACAAGAGCAGACAACTGTATTAAGCATTTTAACAGAAATTATGGCCCCTTTTATACTTAGAATATGCATATTATTGATAAATCTATGTTAAAGTTTGCTTACTACCCCAAATATTTCCTGTGTCCCTTGACATATTGCTTTCATATTTTGCATACTTGTTTACCATCATGACCCCAACCTACAGACAAGAGCAGACAACTGTATCAAGTATTTTGACAGAATTATTGCCCCTTTTATACTTAGAATATGCATATTATTGATAAATCTCTGTTTAAGTTTGCGTACTACCCCAAATATTTCCTGTGTCCCTTGACATATTGCTTTCATATTTTGCATACTTGTTTACCATCATGACCCCAACCTATAAACAAGAGCAGACAACTGTATCAAGCATTTTGACAGAATTATGGCCCCTTTTATACTTAGATAATTGAACATTTTGCTTAAATTGCCATAACGTCTATATTTATGATCAGATTGTATTAATACTTTGACAAAACAACACTTACCTGAATACCACAATGGATTCCACCCAAACAAAACTCCACGCCCCAACCCAGAATCCCTGCCCCCTCCCCCCCACCTCCCCCCCCCCCAAAAAAAAAATATTTGTTTTTTCCTTTTTTTTATTTTTGAAAGATCATCTTATAAATGACCACACCCCACATTCATTATACCCCCCTCTCACCGCCCCTACCCCCCCCCCCCCCCCCCACCCAAAAAAAAAAAAAAAAATATTGTTTTCCTTTTTTTTTTGAAAGATCGTCTAATAAATTACCACACCCCACATTATACCCCCCTCTCAACCCCCCTACCCCCCCCCCCCCCATCCCCCCCCCCAAAAAAAAAAGATAAATAATTGTTTTTTCCTTTTTTTATTTTTGAAAGATCGTCTTATAAATTATTGAATATGAACAATTTCCCCATGATGGCTTACGTTATACTGTCAAGCACTCGAATAGTCGAGCGCGCTGTTCTCTGACAGCTCTTGTTTACTTGGTCCTTAATTTTAATTCATATATAGTAAAATTATTTAATGTGTATACACATGTATAATTGATTTTAAAAATTAGTTGTTTTTTTTGTAAAATGTTTTGAAATTTTAAACTGTAAATATTTTATTACTGAAACCATCAGTTATTTGGTCACATTTTTTGCAAATATTAATCTGAAACTTTTGTTAAATATTGCTTTTTTCATGGAATAAATCATAAGATTTTAAGTTTTGCGAGCAACACACTGCTCTTTTATGCTGGTGCCTACTAAGAACAACTTGTGACACCAATGGCAGAAATCAATAACATGTCCATAAACACAGAACTTGAGCAATACAAATGTAAACCAGTATATTTATTGTTACAGAGGGTACTTATGGTTTGCGCTCTGTGTGTCTGTCAGTCTGTCAGTCCGTGAATCTGTCACACTTTTCTGGATCCTGTGATAACTTTAAAAGTTCTTATTATTTTTTCATGAAACTTGAAACATGGATAGATGGCAATATGAACATTATGCACGTCATTTCATTTTGTTCCTTCATCAAAAATTCTGGTTGCTATGGCAACAAATATATATATATATATATATATATATATATATATAATAATTCTATATATCTGACAATCGTGGAGCTGGTAGGGGACATATATTGCTTGTTTTTAAAAGTTTTTTTACGCGCAAAAAGTAATTAACGAACTGTGGGGAGTGGGCACTAACAGCGTAGACGTAATTGACACATTCATTTGACTCACAATAAAAATCAATCAGTTGAGACTTTGTCATATTTTGATGTTTTGTAAACCAATATCCAAGACTGATTGCTTCCAATTTATAAGTGTTTAGCAAGAAGAATTGTATCAAAATTATCATTCGTTGAAAAATATATTTGCCAATTATGTCATGATTAAGTCATATTAATGTTTGATATATGATATTTGCTCTATAAAAATGTATTGATATTATCAGAAGTTTACGAAATCAGAAACAAATCAATGTTGTTTTTCACAACTTTCAGGCAGCTACTTTGGCCAAACAAGGACTGCATGAACTCGAAGCAGTAATCACAAATGCTGAGCAGCTAGGTCTGAAGTTACCAGTAAGTGACTGATACCTTTGTAGTTTACTGGTATATTTATTAAGCGCTTACAATAAGAGTAAGCAAAAATTGCAAGGGTTGAAATTACATTTAGTTTCAAAGATATTAACCTGATATTTTTTCCTAAAGTTAGTGAGAAAAGACCACTGAAAATCACAGAATGTTTTTTCTCATTTGTGAGTTCAAAACTGTGAAACATTCGTGTTTTAGAATTTGTTATTGATTATTGTTGTTGTTGTTGTTGTTGTTTCTGCCTCTTATTGTAAGTCTGTGTGTATGAATTTTCCTGTTAAAAGGTTCAGGCTTGAGATATGACTGAGGAAAGTGTTGGTTTCAAATCTTAATGTTAATTTTATGCAGAAGTGAATAAAATTAAAAAATAACTCTTATATGCAAATATTATATTTAAATGAGTCACATTTTTTTTTTATATAAACAACTTAGGGAAGATATAAGCATTGTTAAAAAACATTTTTAAAAAGTCTCAAGGGATATTATGTCACCAGTATTCTTAAGTAACAAGATCTATTCTGTTCAGATTTCAGTGCGAGTATATGACAGTTTGACCACGCTGATGTACAGAGGGGTCACCTTCCAAGTTACAATCGATATTAAGCGGAAGAAGAAAACTGTGTCAGAGGTGCTGGCAACTGGCGGAAGATATGACCATCTGGTTTGTAGCCTTGATGTCATGAGTTGTAACTAGGGGCTTGGGCTCAAGCCTCCAGGCTTTAAAATGTCAATTATTAAGAATTTAGGTGATGTTTGAAAAAAATATCCTGAATCCAAGTAAATGGAAGAAACATTAGATTAACTTTGGGGTTTAAGATGAAAAAAAAATCTTTCAATTGCACATTAATATTGTCGAGATTTTTTCATATAAAAAATAATATTTTGGTTTTGTGAATTATAAAAGAGAACATGAAAAGATACCTTTTCAACTGTTCAAGAACTGTTATCTGATACACATCTAGGTTTCATGTGGTTTATGGGGATTGAATCTACATCATGCAAAAAGAGGTCATATGCCATACACAACCATGATTAAGTCTGGTCTTGTGCTAACCTCTCGCTTTAAATTCACATACCGTTTACTGGTCTTATTAGCGACCCGACACTGCAAGCTGGTGGGGAGGTATGCTGGCCGCAAATGGCATTATATAGATTTTGGCAAGATGTGGCCCTTTTACTCTTCCTTGCAAATGTGTTGTTATTATGGTCAGTTTATTATTGTCCAGGTAGAGCAGTATGATGCAAGAAGAGGCAAACCGGCCTCCAAGAAGTCTGCCGTAGGTGTCAGCATTGCCTTTGAGAAGATTGTATCAGCCATGTTGGAGATGGAGGAGGTAGGAGAGTTTGGAGGGATGGGAGGGGGGGCAGTGGTTTTAATTGCTTAAGATTTTTTACAAAGCAGGTATTTTTTTCCTATTCTAAGGTTATTAATTCTTAATAAAAGATTTGGCTTTTGTGTATGCATGGAAGCAGTTGGAGTATTTTTCTTAGTTAAGATTCCTAACAAAACAAGTAACTTTCTCTACTCTAAGGTTATGTTTTCTTTTCAAGAGGTGTGCCATTTTTTTTTTTGTGTGAATGCTTTAAACTCCTAACAAAACAGGTAATTCGCTATTTAATTTTATATTGTTATATGATGGGCAGGCAGAATTTAAACAGGTGGTTCATGGTAAATAAAGTAAGCTTGCATTTACAAATCTTGATGAAACTGTGGAAATAGAAGCTTGCATGGAGATCTAGCTTAAAATGTAATATTATGTTGTGTTTAGTCAAGGTCAATGATACTAAAAATAGAAAATCAGTGTCTGATTAATAACTTGAATTTGGATAGAGATATTGCTAATAAATTATTTTATAGCAAGCCTGCATGGAAATTGCTCAGGACTGAATTTGGGGCCAGGGAGGTAAATAACTGAAAGTGTTTATGTTGGTAGCTTGCATTCATACCTAGCTCGGGGTAATTAGGACCATCTGGGTCAATGTGACTGTTACTTAAAATAAGAAAAACTTTTTTCCACTTAATAAATTTAGTTTGGATAATGGTATTAAGCAGAAAGTTTGTGGGTACGTAGCTTACACAAAGACCTAGCCTCAGATTGCACAATTATTAAAATTAGATAAATAACCTCAACGTTAAAAAACTGCTTTTGTGGTATTGCTATGTTTCTTATTTGTTGTTTTTTTTATTCAAAGCGTGGAGAATAAATCAAAATTTAGATTTTTGTTTTAGTATTGTTTTTGTTCAGGTCATTATATTTAAGTTTGTATGTATTATCAAGAACTTTTTTTTTGACCATTTAAAGAACTTTTTTACTCAATTGTTTTTAATATACTTTTGTACATTTGTTAACATGACAGCTTATACGTACACTATGTGATCATTTCAAGCATAAAGACCGAAATTAGTCTTCGCAAATTCAATCTTTACGTCTAATTTCCCTCCTAAGTTCGAGCCACCGAGCGCCTATGACATACTGGTGTGTACGATCGGACATCGGCCTATGCTGAAGGAGAGGATGGGTCTAGTGAGAGACATGTGGAAGGCGGGACTGAAAGCTGAAATTCTCCATGAAACACTGGAGGTAAGTAATTTAAGCTTCCATGTGGGAAAACTGGGCTTAATGCATGTGTGTGAGGTGTCGTCCCAGATTAATCTGTGTAGTTAGCACAGGCCAATCTGGAACAACACTTTCTGCCTAAACTAGATTTTTGTGAAGGAGCGACTTCTTTAAAAGAAAAATACCATAAAAGCAGAAAGTGTCGTCTGCACAGGCTGATCTGGGATGACACAGCTATAGCTCAACTTTGTATCAAATACAACACTGAACATCTATTTATGCACATCCTATACAAATTCCACCTGAAATGTATGACTCAATTTTCTTCTGGATTGAAGATGTTCAGCTTTTTGTCTTTCTTAATTCCTTTAGCACCGTCTATCTTTCATACCGGTACTCAGAATGAGATGAAAATAAATAAATGGTAACTATTGTATGCACTTCCTAAAAATACAGCATAAGACAATAATATACCTATTCTCAGTGTATATTAATAAAAAAAAACAGTTGGGGACATTCTTTGAAGCTGTGAGTAAGTGAATCTAAAAATGTTATGTTCAGTTTTATATGCCTCTTACAGGGTCAAGAGGAAATACAAGACTTCTGTCGGGCCCAGGGAATCTCACATCTTGTGATACTGAAGGATACAGACGGGTCCAATGTCAAGGTAATGATAGTTTAGGTTCTTTTGTCTTTAGAAAGATTTGCGAGTATCATTTTAGAATATAAAACAGATTTTTACAAAATACAAAATATTTCCTCTTGCATTGCTTCAGGTGCGAACGATTGAGAAGGAGAAGATAACGGAGAAGATCCTTCCCATCAGCCAGCTTGTGGAGCACCTGAAACAGAGGCTGCAGACGAATACTGTCGAGTGGTACGATATCTAACTCTTTCAGTGCTGGAACCGAATTTTGAAGGCCTTTGCAAACAGTTTGGATCCAGATGAGACGCCACAGAACGTGGAGTCTCATAAGAATCCAAACTGTTTGCTATTTTGATAGCATTCTTTGAAAAAAATCTAAGAAAATGCTAATTTTAGAAAATCAGCAGACGACATTTTAACAGACAACAAATTTCCCAGTATGCAAAGGGCTGACTGTCAAGCCTTCCCCACTCAGAAGCTAAGTGGATATGGCTACATGCAACCAGCATAAAACTTGACTCTCAGTCTGTACAGGTTTTATGCTGTTTGCTGCTAATCAATATATTAGGATTAAAGATGAAGCCTTAACAACTTTAATCTATTAAGAATTGTCTCTTATTGTGTTTGAATGCTGTTTGACGCTCATTAGTATCATAAGGCTGGAAATGAATGCTTTAAAATTTGAATCTGTTAAAAAAATGTCTTAAATTTAACTCTATTTTCTAAGGGACTGCAAACCTGTCAAAGCGCGTATTTGAGAGGTAATGGGTAAAACATTGCAGTTATTCTTGAAAATGTATTCTTGTTGTGTTCATACGTGAATGCCTTAAACCAAAATTAATTTTTATCCCTATATTTATATTTGGTATAATGTGTAACAAATACAATTTGTCTGACACTAATGTTCGTCGATTTTCGTGGGTGCTAAATATATCCTAGAAGGTCTCAAAGTCAGACTCAAGGGATGCAAGCGGTCTTTACATGTCATAAATGTGTCTGATCCTGTCATTCACATTTTAATATATTTGGATAAGCGCCTCTAACTAGAAGCTGAATAGGAAAAACTAACTTTGGTTAGATTACACAACAACGCACAGAAAATGACAAAGATTGGAAATCCACAAATTGTTTTAAAATTCTCTGTTTTACAGTGATATACAGTGTTCTTTTATTTTTTGAATCCACATTTTGACAATCTGTGAACAAGTCATTTGTTTTCCGACACTTAAAAATAATTTTAAAAAATTGTGTCCGAAAATTTTGATAAGGAAAATATTAAAAAATTACAGGTGTCGGAAAATTTAGAGACAACAATTAAATGTCTGAAAACATAATTATATTGAAACAAAGACAATAAATCAATTCACAATAGTGTTTCTACTCTAAAATAGATAACTACTTCACAGCTTTGCTTACTCTTGCCTGAAATGATACAGAACAAAAACAGTATTGTTGAAATACATTAATTTAATACATACACATGATACATGTAACCAAAGTTTCAGAGAATTTTATCGCATGTAAACAGATTGGACGTTTTTTATTCGAAAACTTAGAGTAATTACGGTATTTATACACTTGCATTTCAGGGAACAGAAAACAGTGTGTCAGAAAACCAGCTGTGATGTTTATTTATACACTGACATTTCAGGGAACCGAAAACAGTGAGTCAGTCAACAAGTAACAAACCAGTCAGTAATTACACCATCCCACAAGAAAACCAGCCACAGACTACTGTCCCTGGGGGAAACATTGCAGTCAATTTTGAGTTTATCATGGAATCAAACATAAAACCTGCTTCAAACACACGGAAAAGGCATGAAGCACAGGTAGTGAATGTTAAGTGTATTTTTTTAGAAATAAGTTGGTACAGACTTGACGTGGGACATTGGCAGTAAATAAGATATGATATTTTTAACTATAAGAATATCTTTAAATTATGAAAAGTTTTCCAGGGGACACTTTTAGGGGGAATGTTCAAATCACTAGCAGAAGTAAAATAATTGTGCATAGCTGTTCTTTGTGTTTCATTTACAACAATAGTCCGCTGTAGAGCATTTTATTAAAAAAATCTTTTGAAAACCATATGAAGCCAACAAAGTTGTATGTGCAAAAAAAGGCTCATGGCCATCCTGGCTTGTAATGCTATGATTAGAACAGAAAAATTTATGTTAGTTTCTCGTACATGCCTCTATTCAAATAATTGATTCATTTCCAGATAGTCTCAAAGGTGACCCTGTGTTTTCCATGGCTGACAGCTAAATGCATGGAGGTGATAGCACTAGAAATGCCTGTCTCAGCTATGAAGGTTCTTATTGCTTATCTTGATGTAAGTCATTTTTGTTTGTATAGGACATTTTTTTCAACTTTGTATCTTTCTTTGAAAGTTTTTGAATAAAATCATTAGTGATTGCTTTCAGAGACAAATGTATTCCATTGTGATATATTTTTTTAATAAATATTTTAATTTGGAGAAATGTTGTACATATGTTTTAGGTGGACACCACAGAACAAGCATTTGAGACCAGCATCAGTGCTGTGGCGGAAAAGTAGGTGTGCTTTGTATGATTGAGTGCTGTGTTAATAAGTACATGTATGTAGACTGTATTGTTTGAATGTATATGTACTTTCATTAAACAATAACAATTCAAGTTGTGGCCATCTTTTTACAAAATGTTTACATTTTTATCCCTGCCGAAAAAATATTCGGAGGGGATATAGTAATAGTCTCCGTCGGTGCGTCCGTCTGTCCGAAACTTTGTCCAGAGCATAACTCCAAATCTATTCAATGGATTTACTTTAAGCTTAGAATATAAACAATTGGCAACTAGGAGAAGTGCAGTGACCAAGAACCATAACTCTATCTACCTTAGTTTTTTAATTATCTCTCTTTATATAATTTCAAACTAAATTCTTGTCCGGAGCATAACTCTAAATCTACTGAAGGGATTTACTTGAAATATAAACAGATGGCAAGTAGGAGAAGTGCAGTGACGAAGAACCATAACTCTATCTACCTTAATTTTTTAATTATCTCCCTTTATTTAATTTCAAAGTAAATTTTTGTCCGGAGCATGACTCTAAATCTACTGAAGAGATTTACTTGAAACTTGAAATATAAACAGATGGCAAGTGGGAGAAGTGCAGTGACTAAGAACCATAACTCTATATACCTTACTTTTTGAATTATCTCCCTTTATTTAATTTAAAAGTAAATTTTTGTCTGGAGCATAACTCTAAACCTACTGAAGAGATTTACTTGAAACTTGAAATATAAAGAGATGGCAAGTAGGAGAAGTGCAGTGACTAAGAACCATGAATTGATCTACCTTAGTTTTTGAATTATCTCCCTTTATTATTATTCTACTTTAAAACAAATGTTCTCATACAAGCAAACACATTTAGGCGGGGATTTGGCACTACTGTGACAAGCTCTTGTCTAACTTGTGTCGCGCGTCACTCAAAAACTATTGCTGCTAGCCTGCTGAAATTGTACAAACATATAAATATAACATATAAAAAGCAGTGTGTCAACTTGGTTTGTTTCAGATTGGCTCGTTATAAGAAGTATCTCAGTAAAATTACAGATAAAATCCACCAGCTGGTGTTCAAAAATAAGTGAGTACCATTTTTAGCTCGACTATTATATTTGAAATATATATAGTGGAGCTATCCTACTCACCCTGGCGTCGGGGTTTCCGTTCCGTGCCGTTAGCGTGCAAATGTTAAATTTTTCGTACTACCCCAATTATTTTCATTATCCCATGACATATTGCTTTCATATTTTGCATACTTGTTTACCAACATAACAACCAACCTATAAACAAGAGCAGACAACTCTATCAAGCATTTTGTCATAATTATGACCCCTTTTCCACTTAGAATATGCAGCAAATGTTAAAGTTTTCATACTACCCCATTTATTTTCATTGTCCCTTGACATATTGCTTTCATATTTTGCATACTTGTTTACAAACATCACCCTAACATATAAACAAGAGCAGACAACTCTATCAAGCCTTAGTCATAATGATTGCCCTTTTATACTTAGAATATGCATATTATTGATAAATCTATATTAAAGTTTGCGTACTACCCCAAATATTTCCTATATCCTTTGACATATTGCTTTTATATTTTGCATACTTGTTTACCAACATGACCTCAACCTATAAACAAGAGCAGACCACTGTATCAAGCATTTTTACCTAATTATGGCCCCTTTTACACTTAGATAATCGAACATTTTGCTTAAATTTCCATAACTTCTTTATTTATGATCACATTTTATTATTACTTTGACAAAACAACACTTACCTGAATACCA